>NC_143021.1:120317600-120625423 GCF_055824585.1 Amblyomma mixtum
CTCAGGACAAGAACTGCAAAGCATGATCAATCAGCTAGACAGGCAGAGTAGAACGGTGGGGCTAAGAATTAACATGCAGAAAACCAAAGTAATGTTCAATAGCCTTGCAAGGGAACAGCAGTTCGCAATTGGTAGCGAGGTGCTAGAAGTAGTAAGAGAATATGTCTACTTAGGGCAGGTAGTGACCGCAGATCCGGATCATGAGAGGGAAATAACTAGAAGAATAAGAATGGGGTGGAGCGCGTATGGCAAGTTCTCTCAGGTCATGAATGGCAGCTTACCAATATCCATGAAGAGAAAAGTATATAACAGCTGTATCCTACCGGTACTCACCTATGGGGCAGAAACGTGGAGGCTAACAAAGAGGGTTCAGCTTAAGTTAAGAACAACGCAGCGAGCTATGGAAAGGAAAATGATAGGTGTAACATTAAGAGATCGGAAGAGGGCGGAGTGGGTGAGGGAACAAACGCGGGTTAATGACATCCTAGTTGAAATCAAGAGGAAGAAGTGGGCTTGGGCAGAGCATGTAATGCGAAGGCAATATAACCGCTGGTCCTTAAGGGTAACGGAGTGGATTCCAAGAGAAAGCAAACGTAGCAGGGGACGGCAGAAAGTTAGGTGGGCGGATGAGATTAAGAAGTTTGCGGGGATACAGTGGCGGCAACTAGCAAAGGACAGGGTTAATTGGACAGACATGGGAGAGGCCTTTGCCCTGCAGTGGGTGTAGTCAGGCTGATGATGATGATGAGGTGCCCTGTAAAGAGGCAAATACAACTGCGTGTAATGCATGCATTACATTGCACATTATAGCAGAGATGTTAGGCCCTTTAGTACTGTAACAAATTAAATAGAGCCAACACTGCCATACCGTGTAGTTGAAGTAGAGAGACCCAGAATTTTTTGGTCGCTTGATGTTTACATGCTTGCAATCGACTGCGCCTAAGCAATTGGGAAATTGCCACTGCTGCCAAAACCCTGCGGCTATATCCTGCCATTCACTCTCTGTTGGAGGCTGTAAAAAGAAAAGACACGTGTTTTGTATTGCTATAGTACATAATAGAGTGCATTACAATTGCTGTCATTCCCTGACATTGATTAAAACTCCTATTACGTGCATTTACTGCAGTATCTGATGTGGATATTTGGTACATGCTGTGCTCAGCATGAAAAACATGTCACATATGTGCCTGCCAAGTGTGTTGGAGCAATGCCAACCATATATAACATAACAGGAACCTACAAAGCATACAAGCAAACAAGGAAAAATATTCTTGGCATCATAATCACATTCAAGAAAGTTAATTAGCTGATATTTCAGTGAGTTATATATTACATGTGCAGTAAAACAGCAGAATACAGCCTAATGTATTTTTGTGCCATGCTATATAATGTGCCATGCATATATTTCCTACCTTCATGTACAGAGGTGAAAGCACGTCCCACAGTACCTGGCAAGTGAGGTGAATAGCCTCCCTTGTCGTCTCGATCCCGATCCGGAACGCCATGGCGACGTCCGGTATGCTCATGCCCGACGAGAGATACCTGCAAATGTGCATGTAACCGATATTCATGTGTTCAGATGACATAATTTAGGACATACAGTACATCGCTGCACGCAAGCACACATACTAAAAAAAGCTTGCTCAACTCAGACGCCATCGCAGAATTGCAATGAAAGTAGTCTGCACATGACATGACATGGGTATATATAACCTCGATGTTGAAATTACTCATCGCAGCGTCAAGGCAAGCCGTTCCCCCGATGAGATCGGGTCCCTGCACAGCCACTCTTTCGCTAGCTTTTCGACAACCATGCTGTGCAGCATGTCAAATGTCTCTCATTCTATAATATTTGTTGAATAAGCTTCCATCGCCATCCTTCATGAGCTGCATCTGAAACAGCGCGTTTCAAGGGAAAAATGCAACTATAGTGCGCTCACACTACAGCATATCCAGCTGGCTTACCGCTGTGAAGAATTCGCTCTCCTCCGCGCGATTTTGCCACACAGGACGCACCCAGTGCCTGCGAGCCCCAGCTTGCAGCTGCTTCAGAACGAGCAAAGTTCTGAGCATTGCAAGTTTCCGTCGGCGTTCCATGGAGAACAACGACGCTCTGGAGGCCGGCAGCAGACGGAAAAAGCGCGCGTTCACGGAGGTAGAAAAAACTGCGCGCGCTTTTCTTTGTCGCGTGACTTTGCGTATTAGACAAAAATAAAATTATTGCCCGCATATATTTTTCTTATGTTTTTATTGTGTTTTATCATGTATGGTGTGAGGTACCAGCTCCTCTGGAACACCCAGTTCGCCACTACTTCACAGATGGCGCCACCATCCCAGCGACGACGCCTCCATGCCTTCCCCGCTGCCGCTCGGAGCTGGGGAGACGACGAGTGTGTTGTTGTGTAGTTGCCCGCCCGCCAAGCGGTGCGCTCTCCTAGCCCCTCTCAAGCCACATGCCCCGTGTAATTATTGTAAATAAGAGTTGGCCGCAATAAAGGCTGACTTCTGCAGTACGCAAGCCTGGCACGTGGTCGTCAAGCCCCAGCAACGCCCTCACATTTGGCGCAGTCGACGACAGAACCTGCAGCCTCGCCATTCGAGCACGCCGCTCCCGCCATGCCTGACTAGACGCAGCCTTTGTTTCTCGGCCCCCGCCATGTTCGCCATGCTGCTCTAGAGGACGCCTTTCTCTACTCGTACGAAGTAAGCGCCATGCCGGGCATCAATTGGGCCGAAGTCGACGCCGCTACAGTCGCGTGCTTCAGCTCTGACTTTATTCAGAGCGAGCTCATGCGCCGCGGAATCGACGCTACTGGGTCAAGAGAAGAATTAGTTCAGCGCTTCACAGCGTGCCTGGAAGACGCCCGTGCAACCTTGCCCATGCAAGCGCCCAGACCTGCCTCTGCGCCAGTTGCTTCGAACAGTTTGTCTTATGAACATTATATGTGCGCTTCGCGTGGAGTGCAGTTCAGTGCCTCTCCTCCTACTACGAAGGTTCAAGCAGCCCCAAATGCAGCCTCGTGCGTCATGCCTCCGCCATTGTACTTTCCCGCGCAGCCGCTCGTTGACAATGACGCAGCCATGCCAGCGCAAGAACTTTTCTCGCCGCCGCGGCAACCGCAGCCTTTCGTAACAACACCTGGACTTGCAACGGAGCCACAGTACTCCCAAACGCCATTTGGAATGCCATTTTCTCCAACGTCGTCACCGCAGTACCAAGTTCCTTACATGCCGCAGATACGCTTCGTGCGCTGCTGCTTTGAACCCAACGGGTGGCGCCACCTGTGAAACGCGGCGGAAGTTTCCCGTCGTCTCGGAGCAGCCGGTCTCAGTGCAGTCAGCATGGCGTCTCGGTCGGACGGCACCAAATCTCGCGCAAAAAAAGGTGGTAGCGTTTATTGCTGCGTCTATGGTTGCCACAATAGCTACAGAAATGTTGTGGGAAAGCTCCCGAAAGTGAAGTTCTATGGCTTTCCATGGAAACATTACGAGAAAGAGCGACGGGAGCGCTGGATCAAAGCAGTACGACGAGCAAGGTAAACAAGTGCCCATTTCATATTTTTGACATTGCTTTGGCAAACGTTACTAGAATAAGCTTGTTTTGGCTTGCTCCAGTGTTACAGTTGCAAGTAATACTGCGTTTTTTTTTCTTTATTAGTGCGGACGGAGGTCAGTGGCATCCCATTAAGGGCCATACACGCATATGTAGCGCCCACTTCGTGGGTAACGAGAGAAGTTCTGTTGCCCACCATCCAGCCTACATCCCAACAATATTCCCGTCCTGCTACCGAAAAGACGATGGCGTTGGGCCTGCAACGAAGCTAGGGAGATACGAGCGGTAGGTTCTGATACGATACAGTGCTTTATATTGATGACGCGCTCCGAACAAACCCAAATCAAGTTGCGCAGTTTTCGGTTCTTTGGAACAATCATGCGTTCTTTCTTTCTTAGGTTTCAACGGCGCGTATCAGCGGGTGCGGCACAGACACCTGCCGATTCAGCCACTGTACCAGGCGTTCCGTGTCTCAATGGTCAGGCCCTTGGTGCCGATGAGGGGCAATGTGAAGCGCCAGAAGAAAGCGTTACATTTGCGTCCATGGTAAACCCTCCACATTTAGAATAACCTTAAATAATAACGCGCGCTCTACGTAGGGTGTTCTTATGCGCTGTGGCGTAATTCTACAGTATGACCAAATGTTTAGGGGAATCCCCCAAGGTGGAGTAGATTTCTAATAAGGGAGTAATTACTCATTGACGTCCACCCGAGCGCAGCCATACGGCTACAAAGGAAAGCTATACAGCTTCCTCAGAAACTTCGTAGTTAAAGAAAAATTCGTCCTGGTCCGGGGTTCGAACCCGGGACCACCGCTACACCGGAGCAGTCGCTCTACCAATTGAGCTAACCGGGACGGCAAGCTTATGGTAGGGCGAGAGCGAATTGATCAATAACTCGAAGTGGGAACAGTGTTGACCAAATGTTTAGGGGAATCCCCCAAGGTGGAGTAGATTTCTAATAAGGGAGTAATTACTCATTGACGTCCACCCGAGCGCAGCCATACGGCTACAAAGGAAAGCTAAGCTAGCTTTCCTTTGTAGCCGTATGGCTGCGCTCGGGTGGACGTCAATGAGTAATTACTCCCTTATTAGAATTCTACAGTATGCATTTTTAACGATCCTAAACTACTGGGGAAACGCATTGCTAAGAGGGGGATACAATAAAATTGCGCACTAGTCGTTCTAGTTTTCATTTCGGCTTCTACTTTACCTCTTTGCATGAATGAAAAGTAACTTGCGTATGTAGTTTGCTGACCCTGGCTCTTCTTAGTGAACAGACTTGTTTAGCTTTGTAAAAGAAAATAAAGACAGCCACAGCTGGTGCGTCCTAAATAGTGCAGCTGTGCGCAACCATGGCAGTCCTCTCAGTAATGTTAACTTCCCTTGAGAGTATCTTAATGTGCTTGGTGTTATGCATGTGTGTCCTCAACAGCACTCATATTCTGTTCTAACTAGTCATGGTAATTTCTTCATACAGCTTCACAACAAAATTATTTGTGCTGAATAACAAAAGGGTGCTTGTGCATGTGTAACACTTTCCAGGGGACTCAAACAGATGCTGAGGAACCCGGAGGCCACTGCTGCATTTTTCTCTCGGTGACATCAAACGGTTCAGCCTCTGCACAAGTGTCACACACAAGCGCAACAAGCGTTGCTGTGCAGGCAGTTGCACCCACAAGGTCCTCAACCACTGGAACAGATGAGAGAAGCTGTGTCTTTCTTGGCTATGATTCGCTGAATGAGAGACAAGATTCATTCAGAGAATTGTGCGGCGTCAGCACGAACGTCTTTGCATTGCTGATGTTTGCCCTTTCACCCATAGTCGTAAGGCGAATTGATGTGCCGACTCCTCAGAAACTTGTTATTTTTCTTATGAAACTTAAACTAGGAATATCATTTGCTAGCCTTGCCGTTCTTTTTGGGCTTCACCGGACAGCAGTAAGCCGCATATTTTATTTTGTTTTAAGTAATTTGCTGGCTGCACTGAATGAATGGATTCCAGAGCCGTCACTTGCCACCGTGCAGGCATCCATGCCAGCATGTTTTCGGAGATACTATCCTCGCTGCCGTTACATAATAGACTGTACCGAGATAAGAACTGAAGAGCCACCTACTGTTGAGCAAAGGAGGGCACTTTTTTCACACTACAAGGGCGGTTACACTTTGAAGTTCTTACTAGGAATTGTTCCTAATGGTGTCGTCACTTTTGTGTCGAAGGCCTACGGTGGTCGTGCATCGGACACGCACATCACGCTCGAGTCTGGGTTCCTTGACAGGATTGAGCCAGGTGACATAGTGCTCGCTGACAAGGGCTTTCCAGGCATTAGAGCGCCCGCTGCAGGGCAGGAAGGCATTGTTGTTTTGCCCCCTTTTTCAAAAGGGAATGTACAGTTTACGCATGAGGAACTCCAGGAGACATACAACATCGCCCAGGTGCGTATACACGTAGAAAGAGTCATTCAGCGTGTGAAGATGTTCAACATCCTGAACACAAGGATACCCATTGAATTGATTCCTCACATGAGTGATATTATGCGAATGTGTTGCATTTTGGCCAACCTGCAGCCACCAATCTTTGGTGCCCAAAAGCCTGACCATGTACAGGAGCGCTGAAATCTTAGCATACCAAGTTCAGCAAAAACGAGCCCAAACAAGTGTTCAAATTCATATTTCCAGAACCTCATGTGAGACGGGGAACCAATTTTATTGACTTCCATGAACTGTATAAAATGCATGTTTGCAGTGCCATAAACCTTGTTCTTACTGTCAACATGGCCACTTTTTATTGCTCTCATTCTCAAAAACACAGTACTTCAAAGACATACAGCACGAAATTAGGTGGACAGTGCGTTAAACCTGAACATTTCGTGATAGATTTGCCAGCCGTTTTAAAATATACTTGAAATAGTACCCTTCTAGCTTGGGGATGTACTCGGAGAGGAATTTTTCATCCCTCTCGACAGTTATGCTGATGCTCTGCTTTTCTGAATATACAAAAAACAGCGCCTCATCAATATTTAAAACGTACAATATTACCATCACCTGCGTGAAATATGGGTGGCTTTTTCTTAGAGTCAATTTTCCATTTACATAGTGAATATACTTAACATAGCTAACTTCCTCATCAGCATCGATAAGCTTTGAATCTTTAAGAGAAAAGGGGCATTTAATCTCAACTACACGAGTTGTTCTGCCGGCTACAAAGATGCCATCTGGGCTGCAGCACAGCCAGTGTTGTTCTGGATGAATAACTAGTCCAACCTGCTGGAAAAAAAATATGGCAAGAAATAAGGAACATGACAGTCTTCTCAAACACACTGTATCATTACCTCATGAATTGGAACTCGCAGCAGCACTGAGAGCTCCTTCCTTGCCGCATCTTCTGTATTCTTGCCTGCAGAATGAGAGGTCACATTCGTATTGGGCACCTTCGTAATGTGCACTGAATGATACACTTTATGGGACTGGCCTTTTTTTAACGAGTGAGGGCACTACAAGTTTGCTCATTCATATTTGCATGTTCTGTTTGAACAGGCTGTACTGCTGCTTACCATAGGTTGTGGCAGCAGTTGAAAAGGCCCTTGGCGTCACCACTGCATCTGCAAGAGCTTCGAACTCTGCCTCTCTTGTCTTAATTCTGTGAGCAGTGGAGCTTGTGATCCGAAGATTCCTCTCTTGATGCCACCTGGTATCAAGAACATGCCATTACTGACAGGAAGAAAGTTAAGCGACATATGCAGACAAATAACAAACCTTTTTACTCTTCCTTGGCCCCTGGTCGTGTGTTCGATTTCGACTATTTCACTAATACTTTTTTGTACAAACTTTTCATAAAATGCTTTCTCCCTGTTTGGCAGTGCAGACAACAGGTCACATCTTTTAATTCTGAGCGGCAGCGCACTCAGGATTTCCATTACGCCATGCGTGGCGCGCTCGTTTTTCACAATTGCTTTTACGAGCTCAGAAGCTGTCTGACTGGCTACCTGCCCAACTGCACTGGGCCGCACAGCCTCGCATTCTTTGAATGTATCACCCTCATTGCCTTGTAGCAGATCTGTGAAGGCGCACCTAACGCCCGGAAATAGAAGGTGAACATCGGATGGGGAGAGTGCCTTAAGCACTGGTACAGGCAAGGGGCGACCTGGGCGGACAATTGGAATAGGTTATGCAAAGAACCTTGTCAAACAATTCTTCTTCTTACCTGGGAAAAGTTCCTTAATTTGCTTTTTCGTGTCCAGGGTTGGACGCGCTGAAGGTTTGCGCCACGCGCACGGCAGGTCTGTGCAGGACGTGTGCACGGAATTGTTCACGAACACAGCTAGTGCCGCCGCATGCTTGCACCATCCTCGGCATCCCGCCTTACACGTGCAGCTGGCTTCAACGATTTCCCTTGGGTTCGCAGACAACTGCACAAGCACGATACACATTTTCACACGCATGCAAAGAATAAATATAACGCTGTTTCATGAAATGCGCTTACCGTCAATCGCACGTCGTAGTCCACACTCTTCATTTGCGCGATGCATTTTCCGACGATGTCGGAGGGTCCTGTCGCGCAGGAAACTTCCTCTCTCACGCCGTAAATATGACTCCCGGCGTAGAGCTTGTTCCCGCGAAGTATGCTACTTTTTTTAAAATAACCATCAACATTTTCGATACGACCGAACCCACAAAACAACACACGCTCCACGCTGCCATGTCTCAATGCAACCACGGCGGCCGAACAGTGACGCGGACGACGGGAAAGTTCGCGGCATGGCCTGGAGGTGGCGCTAGTTGTTATAAACCGGTGGCGCCTCCTTACCAGCGCACGAGGCCTATACACGTGACAACCATGCCTGACGTATCGTCTACCTTGCCATTGTTCGAGAACTGCCACAAGCAAGGTGCGCGTATGTGGATCGAAGAAATTCAACGAACGCAGCAGCTTGCTTCATGGTCGCCAGAAACACCCCGCCTCATCGCCGCAAGTTGAGAGGGACAGCAAAAAATTGGCACCTGACTCTTGGCGCGCATTTCCCGACTTGGGATGCGTGGCGTAAAGCTTTTCTCGACACATTTGCCGACGAACTGACGCTACTGCAATGGCAGCAACAAGTTATGTCCCTGGTGCAGACCAGCCCTCAGTCTCTCCGCGACTATGCCTACGCAAAACTTCGCGTCATTGAAAAATGTCCAGTGCCGCTGACCGAGCCTCAAAAAATTGAATATCTCTTGCAAGGTATTTTGAGCCCAGGCACAGCGACAAGCATAGCAGCGCAACGTCCGTCGTCAGTGGCGAACTTCATTGACATATGCACACAGCTTGACCGGGCAATGCAACATATGGAGATCGCAAGGAGCCCTGCTCATCGTCCCGAGCAGACCGTTCACAGTCACAATAACGGCAGCCCGCCTTCCAGTCAAGTCTCTTCGATGCCATTTATATCTGAAGTGACACCTCCAGCTGTCTCCAATCCCAAGCCCAGCCGTGCGCCTACATCCCATGCTGCCAGCCCTCCAAATCGTCCTCGTATAGCGGATCTGTCGCCTTCTGAAAAGGAAGCTCGGTACTCAGCCCTGTCAGAACGTTATGGTGTTCCAGCCTTTCGTCCAGGACAGTCATTGAGTGAAGCTGTTTGCTTCAAGTGTCATGAAAAAGGCCACCTAGCATCAGAGTTCCCCACAAAACAAAAGACTGTCACACAACAGCCAGCCACAGCCGCCACATTACTTCAAGCAGCAGCCCCTGCATTGCACGCTAGCCCGTCCGAAGACATCTATGGCTCTCAACTGGAATGCTCATTCTTCACAGCTAGCATCGGACTCTTGGGATCCTACGATGCATTTCCGGATACAGGGTCCAAGGGTCCAACTATAATTACCAAGTCAGCAGTCAAAGATCTTCCTCTGATACCTTGGACACATGAGCCCTTAGCAGTCGTTGGTGGATCAAGTGTGTATCCTGAAGGTACAGTCTGCCTGAAGATTACAGTGGGCCCCATCACAGCTCTAGTGGAAGCCGCCGTCATCAGCAACAATGTCTTGCCTGTGATACTGGGTGAAGATTGGTTTCGTGCCAGCAACACACGACTCGTGTTCGAGCCTCCAAATCCAGCCGAACTTCACCATCCTGCCTCAGGTACTGTCATAAAGGCGCAGCAGAAGCTCTATCCACGTGCCTCATGTGCAGTGATCCTTCGGCAGTCCTTCCTGGCTCAATGCACTGAAGTGCCATCTTCACTGGCTCTCCAGGACGTGCCCCTCCCAGGAATGGAGCCAGTTTGGAAACCCTTGTGCAAGAACTTGCCAGAACAAGGTACTACTGCACCGGATGGTACAGTAGCTATAACAGTTCATCCTGACCTGCCTCCTGCCTTAGTTGCAAAGGATCTCTCAGAGACACAGAAAATAACTCTGGCTACTGCTCTTTCTGATCATCATCTCACATTTGCTCGTGATGAGGATGACATTGGCCGTTTCCAAGGTGTGGAACATTGCATCAACCTAGTGCCCAATGCTGTGCCTTACAGCAGAAGCCCATACCGATACTGTGCAGAGGACCGCAAGTTCTTAGATGAACAAACAACCAAGCTCTTGCGTAAAGGCATCATCCTGCCTGCCACTGGGCCGTGGGCCTTTCCAGTCATCGTTGTGTCAAGAGGAGCGAAGAAGCGCCTCTGCGTCAATTATGTTCCACTGAACAAACTCACCATAAGTGTTGCACACCCGTTGCCCCATGCTGATATCATGCAAGACGCCGCTGGAGCATCTTATTTTGCATGTTTGGATCTGAAATCTGCCTACTGGCAAGTAAGCCTACGACCGGCAGACTACTCCAAGACAGCGTTTATCACACATAGTGGGACATACATGTGGACACGTATGCCCTTTGGACTAAAGAACGCCCCTTCAACGTTTCAACGTGCCATGCAACTCATCTTTCAAGACCTTCAACCTCCTGCAAGGTCGGGTGTCAGAGTGTATTTGGACGACATCCTCGTGTTCGCATCGTCCTTCACAGGCCCACCTATCTCCAGGACTATGAAGTGGACCTTTGAAAGTGCTGTGCTTGTACTTTTTGGCTTTGTTTTGTGTTATTCATGCCAGTCTTTGACTTTGCCTTTAATTTGTAGTGCTTTTGTGAACCTGCCAGGCCTATTGTTAGTTGCCATTTGCCACACTGCCATTTCCCACATTGCCCAGAGTTTACTTTCCTTTTTGCGCTCATCAAAAGGGACTTTGATGAAAAAGTGGGGCCGGATGTGAGGTACCAGCTAGCTCCTCTGGAACACCCAGTTCGCCACTACCTCACAGATGGCGCCACCATCCCAGCGACCCATGAAACACAAAAAGCGCTAATAGACGTCTAAAAAAAGTCTCGGAAAAAAAAGCTTGACATCTAGAAGAAGTTTCACCTAAGCAGTTTTTTAGACTTAGACGTTTACTAGCCCTCTATTAGCTCTGCTAACGCTACGCTTGCATACGGCTAGAAAACTTCTCAGGTAGAATTTTTCTAGAATTTTTTTAGACGTTCCTTTTTTTTCCGAAATGGGTGCCTGTATTATTTTACGCATTTCAAGACTGATTTTAGTGCTGCCTTTAAACCCTCTAAAGCTTTAAAAATGTTATAGTTCATTTTTCTGGTATACACCACTCAAAAATGAACCCGAACTGATTTGCAATGACCCGAACAATGAACCCACATTACAAGGGATGTATGGCTGTAGTAATGAGCCATAAATGCATGTGCTAGCACACTTTTCAGTCACTGCGTTACTCTTTATTGAATCCAGTGCATATACACCCACACAAAAAAAAGGATCAGGAAATTAATGTTAGAAGCCACGGAGGAGGTAGCTTCACTGGTTTGGCTGACGTTACAACGGTAAGCACTTGGATGGCGGGAAAGTGTCGAGCAGCAACCAATTGTTAAATCAAAAATTCATTCGGTCCCGGGCCTTGTTCACAACGAATGCGTTGATGAGCAAGTTGCTGTGATGTGGACAGCAATGAAGAGCTCGCTAGGTGTTCCAAAAATCGCTTTTCTTGCAAGGAGGATGCCAACTAGACGGTAACAAGGGGAAGTCAAATCCAGCTGTGTTCAGCAGCCTGCAGAAGTGAAAAATATTAGAGTAACCAAAAGCACAGTCAGTCAGGTGCATGTAGAATGGCCAATGAGGAGTCGGAAGCAAATAAGACCAGGAAATGGCAAGGAGTGACAGCACAGGCAATAAAATAAGCTAATTAAAAACTTAGATGCATATGATGTCACTGCAAGCGGCATTTCAGTAGAGTGCTACGACTCACCATAAACTCAAGAAGTCAATCACTGTGGAGGCCTTTAACAGAAGCAAAATCCAAACAGCGTGCATGGACACTGAAAGCCAAGCAGTCAATAGCAAGTGCACTGCCTTACTGTGATGCACACTGTACTCATAGAACCTCCTAAGCTGCATCTTGCAAACGGACTTTCTCTTACCTGCAAGATGTGGCTGAATCAAAAGTGGTTGATGTTTGACATCTTGCACCGTCGCATGAAAACATAGCAGAGATGATGCTGTCCTGGTAATGCCTGCATCACTTCAGTATACACCAGAGATGTGTTAAATCTTGGACCTTAACTTGACAGCCACACAGGGCACATCTGAAAGATAAGACAAATAAAAGTGCGTGTGTATAAGGTTCCTAACACTGCTTTGCCAAAGAAGCCCTTTCTAATCTGTACGATGAAGCTCAAACAATGGGCAAGAGATTACTTACACCACTGCACAAGAAGCATTAGTCCAGATTCCCACCTCAGAACTGAAACAATCTCCAGGCCAAGTCGTCTGAACAACCAAGTACAAGGTGCTGCTATTAACTTGCGTGAAACTAGACCAGGTCCTTGCTCCTCCGGCCAACAGTTGGAGTTTTAAAGGAGAAACAAATAACGGGGCTTGTGCAATGAACATTAGCAAAGAGCCTAGACCTATACAAGAAATCATGAAGTGAAAGAAAAGGTGTCAGCTGCAAAGCGTGCTTACCAAAACTTGAGAAGTTGAGCGGGCAAGGAGATCCTCTGAAAACCACTGTTGAACAGCCTGTACCCAGAACGAAATGTACACAGTGAAGTAGGGACAACGCCAGCTGTGCACGGTGCAATGGTTTTCCAAAAAATAAAAGCTGCCATGCCTGCGAAGAGCCGTAGTACTTCACTGCACTGTCAAACAGCCTGCACACATACACAGCAGCACAAGTAACTACCTTTGTGCCGAGGCTCTCAATCGCAATGAAATAAAAGATTGACGCAGTTAAGATAACCAAAGCCTTTTTAACGCCAGTTTCACTGACGGCAATCACAGCAAGGAGAATTGGAGCACACAGGTGGCCAGATAAGAGTCCTTGGCAAGAATAAAACCCTGCCAGAATGCAATAGAGCACAGACTTTAATCAATGTGTAGGAAAAAATTCGCGCCTTATCAACGTACGCTTAAACAAAGCTCGTTGGTTTGAAGCTTTGTCACGTTCACCTTGTCATCGCCTTGGTAAAGAAAGCAACTCGCATGCGATAGCAGCCTAGCTGTATCCACTTAACAAAAGCTCAAATAGATGCAAATGCCCTGTTTTAATACATTCAACGCTGCACTTTGGTATGTAAAACACTGGCTGATACTGTTTTGTGATTTGTAAACCAAAGGTTCAATCAGGCGCGTTAGTGGCTTAGCCGGCAAAGCCGACACTTTCACCACAGAAGAGAAATGGAAGGTTACTTACTTTTGCGGAAAACGAGGCTCACATCTCAGTGCAACACTGGTAGTAAACGATACCGCAGAAAAAGGGGAAAATGCAAACTGCAGCGGCGTGAAGTGCCAACCAGCGCGGAAAAAAGTGCGCAGCGAAACGTACTAGAACGTGCGCAGCATCCGCTTCGCGCGCGTAGCTATCGCTAGCCTCTGCAACGCCAAATGACCAAATGAAGTACTAAATTTCTAAACGTAAAAATAAAAAAATCATCAAAGAACCAAAAAACAAATTGAATCTAATACTTTCATGTGAAACTAAGCACTTGCAGCTTCCACTAAGATTTTTTTTCTGCTTTAAACGGTTAAAACCACTTTGGCAAACTATCCTGCGTCGCCACCGTGCGGAGCGACACCAAGCAGCTAGCAAGCTGCGGCGTGACTCAAGAAAGATTGCCTCCAAGATACGCCGCCTCGAAAAGATAGCGCGCGGGTGATCTGCGCGATAAACCGCGCGAGCGAGCTCGGCGAAGGCAGCGTGCGCTGCGCCTGTCAATCCGCATGCTGCCGCCAGCTAGCCGAGGCGTAACAGAGGCGTTCGCAACATGAAGCAAATTTTTTCACTCGCGTAACTACCGTCGGCTTTCAGGGCCATTATATGTTACCTAAATCCAGCCTTACGAGTGGCGGGTTAGCTGCACTCGATGTGGAACGTGATTCAGGCTCCGTAGGAGAAAACGCGCTTTCAGTGTTCGAATACAAAGAGCGGTCTGCACCGGCGCGCCTGCTCTTCGAAACGTCAAGCAGGAGAGCCATCTAATTTATGTGCCGTGATTTAAAGCATGTTTAATCCACGGTGGCAACTCTGCTGATTACTGGCGCATCTCCTTGACGTGGTCTCAAGTTCCACGTGTTAGAAACAAGTCTAGAAAACATCTGACTACAGATGTTTCACAGAAGTTTCACAGCAAACGTCTGACTGCAGATGTTTAAGAGACGTCGCAGAGGAAACTTCTTCTTGTCGACATCAATGAGACGTTTGAACACAGCGCAAGACGTTAGTAGTCATTTGAAGCTGTTCCGAGACGTTCGTAAGACGTTTTGTGTTTCGTGGGCGACGCCTTCCCCGCTGCCGCTCGGAGCTGGGGAGACGAGTGTGTTGTTGTGTAGTTGCCCGCCCGCCAAGCGGTGCGCTCTCCTAGCCCCTCTCAAGCCACATGCCCCGTGTAATTATTGTAAATAAGAGTTGGCCGCAATAAAGGCTGACTTCTGTAGTACGCAAGCCTGGCACGTGGTCGTCAAGCCCCAGCAACGCCCTCACAATGGAGCCTTAGGAACGTTGTTCTACGCGTTAATTAACGCAAAATGAATGAACGCTGAAGTGGCAGCAATCGAGCAACACTGAAAACGCGCCGCTCCGACGCCGAGTATCGTCGCTTCGTGCGGTTTGCGCCAGCGACAGCGGTGGGCGACGGCGTTAGGGTGCCTCGATGCGCGCGCGCCCCCTCTAGGGTGGAGTCACCCTTTGGGAGGGCGAGTGCCGCCTCGCCGGCCGTGACAGTCCATCGGCGGCCATTTTCATGCCCTTTCTCGCGGCGGCGCGGCGGCCGTAACACGTGCGTTCGCTTTGTCGCCTTTTCTCTTGGTGCTGACCGGGCGCACATCGAAAAATACCGGGTTGTTGTGTGCCGCAGTGCACCAACCACTCCAGAAATTGATGGAGAATATTTCAGTTCCCGAGGGACCCCAAGAGAAGGCTGCTTTGGACAGTAAATACCAAGCGCGACAAGTGGCAGCAAACAAACACATCGTGCATTTGCAGCATGAGTAAAACTTTCCTTCGTACGCCATAGGATTCGCATGTGCGTGCCGTTGAGGTACGCAATTTATTTTTATTGAGAGAACGTGTGGAAGGTCTGAACAGGGAAATGTAAATGGCTGTGGCTAGAGTTCCGTCCAGACGGAACTACAACTTGCGCTAGAGTTCCGTCCGGACGGAACTACAATTTGCGCTAGAGTTCCGTCTAGACGGAACTACAATTTGCGCTAAAGTTCCGCCCAGACGGAACTGTTATGGCACCATACAGTTCCGTCCAGCATTATGTGCCACAAGAATTCGGAATTAAAGCTGGCGTTAGGGATTGGGAAACCAGTTAAATTGCAGACTTTTGCATGTCCGTTTAAAAAAGTGGCAATCCTGTCCCGCCTAATGTGTGACAGGATATTCTGCTGCATCATTTTTTTTTTCCAAGCAGGCAATAGAACGAGTTTTGGCTTGGGTTTGTAGGTGCGTTTGCATAATGCTAGTTGACCGTTTGTGTACGTCTTAGTCTTTTTCGCGCTAAGTCCTCTTGCAGCACAAACAGCGACAGGGCTTCACATCACTTCGCGAAGAGTTCCTGCACTCTGCTTCTAACAGTGTCATTTTCCCGATCCTGCATGCATGCACGGAAGTTATAGCTTCGAGGATGTAACTAAACGCAGTACGCGGACAGATATTTTGGTGCCGTATACGTGCGTAGAGAGAACATCTGGATACAGCTTAGTCAACTGGTTATTCCAGAGGCAACTAAATGCTTTATGTGGGTAGAAATCACCCATTTTGTATAGTATGGACAGTAGACAGTTTTAGTTCTACGTGCGTCGAACCTTCGCGCACGTAAACGTGAGCAGTCTACGTAGCGTGCGCTCGTGTCGCTTCGTACAGTTTTAGCTACACTACAGTGCTCTAGAACTTTGTAGATCTCCCATAGAACCTAAAAAAATGCGCTAGCATGTTGTGCCGCGCTATCTAGTACAGATAAAAAAAAACTAATTTTGTTTAGTCGAGCTGCTTGGAGCGGAGCCAGGCCAAGCCACCATAGAGCTATCATACCCTCCTTGTATTATACCAACAGTGCAGGCGGTAAATACTTTGCCCCTTTCTTCTCGCAAACTTTGAGCGATTTCATTCCACCGAACTTTATGTTCGTGTTATCTTCAAAAGAATTGCATTCCTTCACGTCCCGTAGCATATTTAAATCATCGCTTTTAGAGAAGCGAAGGCGCGCTGGTGTCCCACTCATGTTGACGACGTGTGCGTATGGAGCCCTAACGTGCACCCTTTTGATTTTCCCGCTGACTGTGACGAGGGTCTCGCGATATCCCGCGAGGCTTTGAGCTTCGCGTGGTCTCGCGAGACCTTCGGCACACTCGTTGCTGTGACGTCCACAAACGCTTCTCCGTCAGGCTTAGGAGCTGCTGAAACGGATTTCTATCTCGAAAACAAAAGCTAGTTCTCATCTAAAACTTCACGCGAGAACAAGAATGGACCAACTGAAGGCAAATACAGCAGTTTACAGCACAATACCACGTCCAGGGATTAGCGACGAAGCTGTTATCGTTGTGAAGCGGGCGGGCAGTGCGCCGCCATCTTGCCAACGACACGTACGCAAGCAACGTGAAGACCGCAACGCAAGGATCCGAATCTCACGTATACGTCCGTGCAACCCACGCAGACACTTCACGTTCTGCGCATGCGCACTGGTGACCCGTAAGCGCTGTACTTACGTGAAGCTTCTACGTACGTGAAACTAAAATTCTCAATTGTATGGACGGAACTCTAGCTGCAGTAAATATTCCGTCTGGACGGAACTGCAGCAGCAGCAAATGTTCCGTCTGGACGGAACGCTAGACTCTCCGAATGTAAATATTATCGCTCTGAAATTAAGTGCCGCTGGGGATTAGCAACTGGGTGCACAGGGATTGTGTGGCGAATTTGGGAGCAAATTAGATTGCTCACAGAACAAGTATCACTGCCCGGGAAGTTCCGCACCTTCTAAGAAAACAAAAATGCCCGCATTCACTCGACGAGATGGACTGCAAAAAAGAAAAAAAAAAGGGCGTTGTTCGAGTATTTTCCTTTGAATGAGACTTTCTCGCTGAAAAAAGTTTGAGGCCTGTTTTTGGTGCGCCTGCTGTTCTGACTCACTGACTGCATTTTAACTTGAAACAATGAACATGAAATCTCTTCACAATGGCGCAAACAATTCTCCTTCATAGTAAAGTAAAGGAAAAGTGTAGTCCATTTCGATTATGGGGGCACTTAAGCAATCCTTGTGATGTATAAATGCGAGAGCGTTACTTGTCGCTGAATGTAGGGTTGCGGCGAAATGGTACTGCAATGTTTAGTGCGGCTACGTAATTTTTGCGAGGTTCTGAAAGTTGCTGATTATGAGGTCGCGACAGAGCGAGACGACCATGCTCTGCCGCCTACGGCCACACTTTGCTGTCTCGCGTAATGATGTGGACGCGAGTGATTGAACTTCAGATGGTGAAGACGGCATAGCACCGCAACCTCGCTCTCCGAAAACTGAAGGCCAGCTGATGTTGGCCGCGGGGATTTTCCTTTTAATGCACTCGGTAGCTGCAGGAATATTCCCGTGTCTGCTCGCTCCTTCCTTCACCATGCCGACAGGTTTAAACATGTGCATTGTCACCCCCGCGGTGACAATACACTCGTCATAACCCCCCCCCCCCCCCTGGGTTAATTGCAGGGAGGGAGCCCTGCCGCGCATTCCTGGCACGCATTCTTGCCACGGCGACGGCGGGCTTTTCGCACAACGAGCCAAGGAATGCGAGAGCTGCACTCGCATTAAAACGTACCTAGCGACAGCCGTAACAGTCTGCCGACTGCAGCTCACATCGGTGATGCCACCTTCCTGAATTCATTGCTCGATATGAGATGCGCGGAAAGCCGCTTATAGTACACATGGCATAATTGTGCCCCTGAGCTTGTTACAAATAAAATTAGTTGTACTCTCCTAAAAATTTTATAACAGCTGAGAAAAAGTGAATTTGGTCGATTAGTCATCCATGCGAAAATAAAGCTTCACTTTTTCAGTGCATTCTGCATAGGCTTTTCTTGGTACCTACTATCACTTATTGGAGCGTTCTTAATTATTTGAACAATTGAGTGATTGAATGCAATCTACCTGCTTACGATATTGCTGTTATTATTTATTTTAATCCTGCAGTTAGGTTCCTAGTGCGCTCTATGAACTCTTTCCAATCCAGCACCCGAGTCGTCGTGTGCGAGGAGAAACGACCGTCCAAATCTTAAAATATTTGGACAGTTGTCCCTTACAAGCCTATTCTGTTGCCACTTCATTAGAAAAGGCGCGAAACGCAGTTGTGTTTTCTTTTGGTCGCGAAGACAAGCGCGCTTTTGCAGCAGGAAGTGCACAAAGCCTGTTGGAGCACGCCCCGCGCCTTTGAAGTGGGCATGGCAATGGCGGCCGCCGTAGCAGACGACGCAGTTGTCTTCACCCTCAACGGAGCGTGCGCGCATCGAGGCACCCTAGACGGCGTCGTCATCGCGCGACGCATCGCGAGGGAATATCGCCTCATGCGGTTACCGCTAGAGCCGAGAACGCATACATCGATCGCCACAAACGTGCTGTCTTTGCTAAAGCCCGATACAAGAGAAATAAGGCGTGGAAAGCTCACTGACGACCGAGTGAGTGACACGGTCAAGGTAGAAGACACACAATGTTAGGGACGAGGTAGCAGCACCCCACCGCTGCCACCAGTTTGTTAGGGACGAGGTAGCATGGTCGTGTGCCGGAGAGTGAATGAGGAACGTCTGAGACGAGGCTGCTGGAAAAGACAATTAGAGGACTTTATACAGGAATATTTACAAGTGAGCTGCAGGAACGCTGCATCGCGACAGCTCATCAGAAGACCATGATGACAACAAGCTCCTCGGCCGTGCCGCTGCCGCGCTTTTTAAGAGTTCCCTTCCCTAGGGTCCCTAGATGGGGGCCGGGTTTCACTGGCACCAATCACAGACACGCACGCACTCACTCACTTCCGAGAGATCACGCCGTCGTCACGCGCTGGGAGAGGGGAACGATGCCATCCACGTAGCGCAGACGCCGTAATGTCCATGAGCGGCGTTCGCGCGCATTTCGAACGCGCGTTCACACTCGGTGTAGGTGAAACGCTCGCTCCACCGGGCAGACGGACGCGGCTTCCGTGGCAATCCAGGCGCTCACCCAACGCGCGTCTCGGGGTTTGTCGGCGTTTCGCTGCTGCCATGTCGTTGTCTTCCCCAGGACGAAGGCGAGTCGTAACAGACTGCCCCGCCGGGGGAAGGAGATCCCGATGGACAGGGGACAGCATCCGCTGTCCGGAGGGATGTCGCTTGAGGCTGGTCTCAACCGGAGTCAGTTGTCTCTCGGCGGTTCTGGAGCTCAGCGCACCCCGAAGTCTTCCTTCGCATGTGCAGGTTCCCAAAGGGCACTGCAAAGTGACTCGTGCTCCGCTAGCGTTAGAACCACGCCGAAAACCCAACCGCTCAGTCCGCAAGCACGACACAATCCCCACTTAGCAATGCCAGGCTCTTTCCCTCTTACAAATCCAATCAATCCCTGGGAGTAGTTCCGCAGCACTGAGAAAATGCCCACAAATCGGCACATTACACCACAAAGCGCATCTCAATTTTAAAACAAACAAAACCAATTGGTTCAAAATCCTACATCAGGAAGAAAAAGACCAGCAGACCGCAACTATGATGCTGACTCTTGCGTTACGAACCTCGACTTGAGCCATCAGCGTTGCCGTTAAGACTTCCCTTTTTGTGATGTATTCCGATTCGTAATGACCACAACAATTACGAACGCACTTGTTTCCTCACAAAGAGTAATTTTCCTAATGCCATAAAATCAACTCCAGGCGCTTATGCTAGTCGCTTACAATGGCCCGTCTGGCTAGCACTTCGCGTTTTAGCGGACGCTGCTACACATGGGCACCACTAGTGCATGTTTCAAAATAATTTCAAAAGAAACGCTTTCAATGCAAACAACGCGTCGGGAACCTATTCCTGCTCAAACCTTATTTTTTTTTCTGCAAAAACTTTTTGTCTGCAGGAATGGTTTAAAACAGAAAAAGCAAACAGCAGAGACATCCTCGGAATCCGCTGCTAGCGAGCCGCGCCGCGGCTCAAAGGGGTCGCCTATTCTTCAACCGCGCCCTGCGCGGACGCACACCAACAGTGGCTTTAGCAGCCGACAATCGACAAAAATCAACTGCTCTTCGGCACCTGCGAGCCCCAGACGCCAGGCAACTACCATTGGTTCCACACCCCGGCCGCGCGTCTCCAACGCCTGAGCCGCGTCTGAACATTTCAATGCGAGGGGTTGACGGTCGCGCATGAAAGAAACGCCTACGAGGACTCCTTTCTCGATTCAACCGTGTCCTTCGACTGGAACGCGTTCTGCGGCGTTCTTCCATGCGGTAGCTGGGCGTCCTCTGCGGCCCGCTGCGAGTGTTACGCGTCCTGCAACCGTAGCGTCCCCGCAATGGGTCAGGTGGCTTTCGCGCTGTCTGTACACGCCTAGCCAGCCTTGCCTTTGTACGGCGCTTATCGCATCTGGCGTGCCGCGATGACAGTCTTGGAGCATTAGATGGTTGACCGGCCTTCACCCTTACGATGCTTTGGGCCCGTCCTTTGTCCTTTTTGTCCAGACTGCCCTTTCGCATGGCTTTCCTTGCGCGCGGTCGCCTTCCGGAAACTTTCTTAGCTGTTCCGTCCTGCGCGTCTCCCTTTCTCGCGGGGCACTCAGCCTTCTCATCAGCTTTTTGACTTAGCAGCGAGCCGCCTTTTCTACTAGAATTCGAACTATCGGCTCGCTCTTTCGATGAGTCACTGCGTGTCGCAGCACTTAAGTGTCCCGACTGCCCTTTACCTCCTGCTGAGCATAACTTGCTCTCATGAGGCTTGCTATTCGATCCTAATACCCTAACGCTCTTGCCCGGAACTTGAACTATGAGACGCTGTTCGGCTAACGTAGCGTTATTGTCCTGGGTACTACCTTCTCGATCGCAGCAATCAGCCTCCTTCCCGGAAAGTGCATGCTTCTCTGGGCTCAAAGCCAACGCATGGCCCCTTTCCTTATTCCTAGCAGTGCCTACATTACCGCACGAGCCCTCTCGGCTTGCGGATCTGCACTCTTCCTCATTGCTAGTCTTAGTGCCTATATTATCCTCCGAGCCCTCATGGCTGGCGGATCTGCACTCTTCCTCGTGTCTACATTATCCCCCGAGCCCTCGCGGCTTGTGGATCTGCACTCTTCGCTAGCTGCTTGACCGAACTCCTCGGTCCTCGCTGCCGAAGTGGCCTTTCTTTCCTGGACCAAACCTGTCCTATGCCGCCACTTCTGCACAGCACGCGTGTCATCCGGCGACTGAGCGGAGCTTCTAACTCGGTCCCTGACACTATCGCGGTGTAGCTTACCACCGTCAATTTGGCCTTCCAAATCTGCCTCCGCGGGAATACGAAAGTATCGGAGGAGCGCACTTTTGGTTATCGCATAGTTGTGGGCATCCTCGTCAGACAACCTCGCCCAGACATTACAAGGTTCACATGGGAGGAATCCCATCAACACAATTGGCCAATAACTCTGGTCAAGCTGCTCCTCCATGCAAATTCTCTCAAAATTTTCTAGAAAAGTTCTGAAATTTTCGCCTTTTCTCAAAACTCTTAAGCGAGATCGCGTTCTCATACTTCTGATCGCGTTAAGTTCACGTGTGAGTTCTCGCATCTCTCTTTCGTATTCCTGTTGCCGCTGCTCTCTTTCGCGTTCCACCTCCATGTCGAGACGCTTCCTTTCCAAAGCGTATTGACGCTCGCGTTCCTCTTTCTCTTGTTTTTCTTTACGTTCAAGTTCCTCTTTCTCTTGTTTTTCTTTACGTTCAAGTTCCTCTTGTTCTCTTTTTGCCAATTCCCTCTCCTCAATGGTCCCAAGGCATTCCGCAAGCTCGTCATCTTCAGCCTCTAACGCAAGAATAGCCTTCAGCAGTTCTGGTTTTCTGAGTTTGTCTGATACCTCCAGACCCAACTCTTTCGCAAGCTCCAGTAACTTTGGTTTGCGCAGCGTCTTCAAATCCATGGCTGCTCCGAGTGCTGCTTCTCTACTGTCCGCTATTGTCTTGCTGCAACTAACCCAGCAGCAACGACAACCCAATTACCAGCTCTGTTCCTGACACTAACAAAAGCCTGGCAAAACTCAGCAGAAGAAAGTCCCGCACTCACCAAACCTCGCAGCCAAGAATCCAGCGCAGTCGCTCCGCTGCAGGCAACCAGTCATCACAAAGGGCTGTTGCACTGCCCCCGACTCGCCGTTCTGCTGCTCAGCGTCTCGTTGTCCGCAACTCTCCGCTGGCGTCCGATGTTTCGCGTCCCATTGTCCGCAACTCTCCGCTGGCGTCCGATGTTTCGCGTACCACCGCTGCCAACCAGTTTGTTAGGGACGAGGTAGCAGCACCCCACCGCTGCCACCAGTTTGTTAGGGACGAGGTAGCATGGTCGTGTGCCGGAGAGTGAATGAGGGACGTCTGAGACGAGGCTGCTGGAAAAGACAATTAGAGGACTTTATACAGGAATATTTACAAGTGAGCTGCAGGAACGCTGCATCGCGACAGCTCATCAGAAGACCATGATGACAACAAGCTCCTCGGCCGTGCCGCTGCCGCGCTTTTTAAGAGTTCCCTTCCCTAGGGTCCCTAGATGGGGGCCGGGTTTCACTGGCACCAATCACAGACACGCACGCACTCACTCACTCCCGAGAGATCACGCCGTCGTCACGCGCTGGGAGAGGGGAACGATGCCATCCACGTAGCGCAGACGCCGTAATGTCCATGAGCGGCGTTCGCGCTCATTTCGAACGCGCGTTCACACTCGGTGTAGGTGAAACGCTCGCTCCACCGGGCAGACGGACGCGGCTTCCGTGGCAATCCAGGCGCTCACCCAACGCGCGTCTCGGGGTTTGTCGGCGTTTCGCTGCTGCCATGTCGTTGTCTTCCCCAGGACGAAGGCGAGTCGTAACAACACGTAATGTATTTAGATAGTTTAACGTCAGTTACAACCCTGTAACCTGTTGCGTTTACTTGCCCTCAGATGCAAGGGTTGAAATAGCAGGTTTAAAGGAATAACTCCGGCAGGTTTCCCTGAAGAAAATTTGTCCGGTATTGCGGTTTTACACTTCTGCGGCTTTAATGTTACCTAAAGCGTTAACAAGGAATCCCGAATCTTTCGTGACTGCGCGGTGACATTTGGGGACGCGCGCACAAAGACGGACCATGTCTTCACACGCGCACGCTGCAAGAGTCGCGCCCACCGGGTTGCACGAAGTTATCCTTGTTCTCTGCAGGCACATAGATTTCCTTCTGCAAAGCTGCTTCTTCTCACAGACTGACAACACACAAACACGAAAATGTAAAGCATTGACGAACTTGCACAACTGGCAAAACACGAAAAGTACGAAAAGTGTGCGATTGTTGATGCCACCCGCGATGCAGCTATCGCCATCATACATCTTACCTGCATGGTTGGCGTGGGCACATTTTGTATATGAATGAACATTATAAGGACCACGTAGACAACGTAAATTAACTATATCTTATGGCGCTGCAAAGTTTCATTCGTTCACAAAGTATGGTTGATTGAAAACTGGCCGTCCGTTACCTTCTAGCGCAAGCAAAGAAAAACCGAAACTACACTTTTTCGGTTGAGGCGGAACGCAAGGCGTACCCGTGTGCTGTGCGATGCATTGAGGAAGAAAAACTAGGAGGAAGCATGACGTCATAATCTTGAAGCCTAGTCATAAAAAACATGATAAAAAATATAATGAAAAGCATCAAGGGAAATAGGCCCTCACGTGACAAGGCAGCGGTAGCCGGATTTCAGTTTCCGTTTCGCTCTACGAGCCACTGCGCGACCATCTGCTTGTGTTCACTGACGGCTCCGTGGTAAGCGCAAACTGTTCGCTCGCCGCAGCGGCCACCATCCCCGAGCGACGCGTGCGGTGACTGCAGCGTAGTGGAGATATTGGAGCACATGCTCATTCGCTGTGCCGCTTCTGCAGTGCCGCGTCGCGAGATGCTCGCGGCCTACAGGGCGCTGGGAATTCCCGGACAGTCTCGAAGCACGCCTGTGGCCGCGCGGCAGTGCGCGCACCCGTGACAGAACAGTGGTGAACCTCTGTGCGTTCAGCGAGCAGGCGGGCTTGACTTCCCGCTTGCTCTTCGCCAGGTAGTGCACGCGTGACACGAACGCTCCGTGGGTGCTACCGTGCTACCTCGGACGGTATATACGCGGCCGGGCGCCCCACCCCGGCCGGCCGCTAGCGCAGTGTGACTCGAGCGCGATTAGTCCGAGACAGGACGCTACGTGCGCGCGGCTGTGTAGTACATACAGTTTACTTCTTTTTGTAAGTGATTGTGCGCAGTGGCGGGAGACCCGGCGCAGGGGCAGACGTAAAGCCGCCGTCACTCTCTTGACAGCGAGAGAGAGAAATACTTCACTGCTGCATTTCACGTCGGAACCGCGTATGTGCGTGAGCGTATTCGGCGCCACTTGTGCCTCGAGAATAGCGGAGAACGGTGGGCCCATTGGCGGGCCGTAGTCCGCCTGCCCGAGAAATAGAATCTTGCGCAGCGCGCTGGAGCGCTCGTTAAACACGTCCGTCCGCCATGAGCGCTCTGGAAGCCACTGCGTCCTTTTTTAGGGGCTAGTTTTCTTCGCCTACTCTCGAGCTCTCCGCTTATAGCATGCGCTGAAATAAACGCTCCGTATGTGTGCGTAACGAAGAAAGGAATTCCTCTCCATTCTCTTTATGAACCACAGTTGAACAGGGACGAGGTCGCCGCGGCAGCACCCTTTGATGAAAAGTTTACCTGCAGTTTCCTACAGTACATCCAAAGCTGGCCTAGTGCGAGCGCTCCGTCCCGCCACTGCCCGCTTCTCGTAGTCTTTCCCTCTTGACAGTGCAATGCCGAAAAAAAAAACGTTCCAACTCAAAAAGCCTGTTTTTTAAAACTCGCACAGTGTTAGGTGGAACACCCTGTATAAGTAATTTACTTGAGCCTGAATGATTAACTTCACGGTTTATGGGGGTTTAATTAACCTCCCAAAGCAGCTAGTCAATGAGGGACGCCGTAGTAAAGGGCACCAGAAATTTCGACCACCTGGGGTTCTTTATCATGCAATGACATCGCACATTACACTAGCCTCTAGAATTTCGCCTCCATTGAAATTCGACCTTAGCTGTTGACATAACAAACAGGCAGAACGCTACTCCTGAGGCAAATATACTTCAACATACCAAAATGCACATCCACTCCAAAACTGTGCCCGTACTCACGTCTCACTCTACTCAATTGTGGACTTCACACGAATGATAAATAAAACCTGCCCCATAACTGGCGTCGGGCACAAGTTGATGGCCCTAGACTGCAAGATTTGTGCTCTATTAAACCGCAGTATACTACAGCACTCAACTACAATGGTGGTTCAAGGCCGGTAGTGAGATCCCTCTCCTTTGGCTCTGTAGCACAAAAAACGTGCTTGTGTGTGTGCGAGCACTCGCTCAATATCACCTGTGATGACAAAACATTTCAAGGTTGTGGAGTGTACACTGAGAATAATCAGTCCCGCTTTGCGCAGAGTCTGAAGTGATTCTTCTTTTGTCCATTCAATTTTAAAACAGCTGCTGGAATCCCCGGTAGAAGCATGACCTTAAAGGTGCCCTGCGACGTACATAAAGCATGAGGTCTTTATTCTTTGTATGCAGAATAAGGGACATTGTGAGTTTTGAGCGCGCAATGAGATCACCGAAATAATAATATTTGATATTTTAATCTTCGCTAGAAATGCTTGTTTCGAGCCGATGGTGTCGCAACGCGGCGGCCATTTGCGGCAGCGGAAATGAGGTGGCATCCAGATAGGGCGCTGCCTTTCTCATTGGTTGGGAGTCCAGTTTGCATATTGTTTCTTTGTACTTGCGAAATGAATCCAAAATGTTATGTCTCTGAGAACTGAAGGTTTTTTCGCATGCCACCAAACTGGAAAAAAGCAGGGAGAGCGAACGAAAACTAACAAGAATACAGCTAGGGGCGACACTTTCCATTCCGCTTCAAACCTTGGTGGCGGCCAGCGCTGTTCAAAAAACGTTGGCTCAAAACAGAAAGCGCGCGCGTCGAGACCGGCCGTGACCATACTAAGACGGGAGCGAAAAAAAAAAGCCACTCGACACACCTTGCCCAGAATTGGGAAGAGAAAGGCCGGACAGGAGACGGAAGTCGAGTTTTGGGGGGAGGGGGCTACTGCCCACAGCCTTCTAAAAAAGAAACTAAAAAAAAAACTAAAAAAGAAACCGACTAAAAAAGAAACTTCGGGGAGCTTCCTTTGTGGTTAGTCACCCCTGCCCTGACTACGGCGTCGCGTAACACGGGGGGAAGACGCCGTCAAAATGCGCGGCTGTCTACAGCCCCGACAAAGCAACAACTGCATGCACGCTTCCGCTGCGTCTGCGCGAGGTGCGGTTCTGATTGGTAGCGCCCAATCTCGGTACTGGGTGAGTGAAATGGGCGAGTGAAGTGCGTTTTCGTCTGAGCTTTTCATTTCGAATTTTCAGAGTGCAATAACTTTCGTTTGCATGCTCCGATTTCAATAATTCTTTTTGCTCTGGTCTCTGGAAAGCATGACGAATCTATTTAATGATATAAACTGGTACTGAGAAAATCATCGCGGTGCCCCTTTAATGCCCTGGCTTACTAGCCCTTTTCTTAATCTTTTCTTAATGTAGAAATCATGAGCCAGAACTAAAAAAACATGTGAATTGCTTTTTCTTGCAGTCACGGCGCTGGAAGCGGGCGCGCCGGGCGACGAACTGCACTGCTCTCTGGCTGCCCTGGTCGTCGCTAGGCCTGTTTCGCATCGAAGCCGCGGTGGACAGCGCTTCGGAAGTAGCCTGGGTTATAATAAAATGCCTGCTAGCTTTTGGCATCGCTTTACTGTCAACAGCATCGTCTCACAACAAAAAATATGGACATTGTTGCGGTGCGCTCGGCAGCGGAGCTATATAGCGGACGCCAGGCGCGCAAGCCGGACCGCAACGGCCGGGCAGCTGAGCGGCGGTTGTGGCAAGAAATTCGCTCGTATTACAGTTGCTGCTTCTACCAGCAACTCGGCATTGTTCAACGATCCTCAAAAAGGATCTATTTTCGATACTTCTTGCTCCCACAGTTTATTATTTACGTGAAGAAAAATCTTTAGCTCATTTTTATGACGCCCGCGGACGGGATCCAGGTTTGCCGGCCGGCCTGCAGACTCGCTGTATTTCACATTCGCACCAGAAAAGACAAAACAGCCGTGCTATCAGAAAGGCTGCATGTTATACTCTAATAGATACAGTAAATTCTACCCTCTCAAATTTATATGAATGGACAAAAAAAAAATGGTTTGCAGGTAAATGTCGCGAAAACAAAAGCAGTTATTTTTAGAGCAAAAAATAAGAAAGTTACACTTGTAAAAGACATTTGTTTCAATAATGCTCAAGTAGACATAGTACCTACATTTAAAACACTGGGCGTTGTATTTAATGAAAAAATGACTTGGGATGACCATGCCTATTTTATTTCCAGCAAACTGTCGCAAATTATTGGTTTAATTTGCAGATATCGCCAACTGCTGCCAACAAGAGCATTGCTGGCCATATATCATTCACTCTTTAGTTCTCGCCTCAATTACTGTAATTTAGTGTGGGGAAAAACTTCGCAAGAAAACATCAATAAGCTACTCGTATTACAGAAAAATTTTATCAGAATAATTGAAAATGTTCCTAGAACATTCCATACACAAGAACTTTTTTATAAATACAAAATACTCCCGGTAACTAAATTGTACACCTTCCGCCTCTGCCACGCACTGAAGCGCGAAATTGTTAATCACACGTCCTTCCTTCATGAACTCTCCAACATTGTAGTAAGCTATAAAGTACACAATACAAGAAACGTCGATCAGTGGCACATTAAAACATACAGAACAACATATGGCTGTCAAACACTTGAAAACATATTACCGCGTCTACTAAATGCTCTTTGTGTCAATGACATTGACCTAAAAACCACCTCACACAGAAAGCTTTTAGAATATTTTTTATTTACAGATACTGCACTGAATCTGTGAACCGAATTTACTGTATTGCACTCTTCATTGCTTTGTTTGTCATTTTGTTTTTCTTGTGGGAAGTACCTGTCGCGATTTTTTTTGCAATATTGTATTTAGTTTGAAAGTGTGCCACGGTTTTGTTGCCAAAGTTCGCAGCTGGGTGTCCATGGCCCAGTCAAGCGGTCCAAGAGGCCGCTTTTACTATGGGCACCCTGTCACCATGTATATTGTGGTGGTAAATAAATATCAAATATCAAATATATTCGAGGGCAGCATGCGGAGCTTTCGGCAACGACGCCGCCTGCGGACGCGCCGGGCGATGAACTGCGAGGCTTGCCGGCGGCCCTGGTCGTCGCTAAGCCTACCTGGTTTCGCATCGATACTATCGATACCGCAGCTGAGGGAGCTTCGGAACTGGTCAGCGCTGTAAAAGGTACTGCTCTCATCACCCCTTTAACTGTGAACCGGTCCCATAATAAAATAAAGATATGCTCGATTTCCGCGACGCCAGCGGAGCTAGCAAATGCCAGCTATGCGAGCGGCGACCAGGCAGCAAATAAACCGGTCATGGGATGAAATTTGTTTGTATCGCCGAATTAAATACTGCCAGCAACTCGGCATCAGCCAACGATCCTCAAAAATGATTCATTTTTGGCATTCATCTATTCCAGTGCTTGTTATGAGCGTGAACAAATAATGCTAGCGTTTTTCTGACGCCGGCATCCAGGCTGACAGGCCGGCCCCGAGAAACGCGCCCCCACGTCATTATGACGCTGGCGCTCAACGCGCTCGCATTGAATATAGTCCGATGTCAATGACAGGCCGCACGCGCCGCGTGCGGCCTGTCATTGACATCGGTTGGGCGCAGGCGGCGAGCTGCTGTCAATCGTTGTTAAGCCGCTCGCAACGGCACGTCGCGCGCCCGGCAAGTAGCAGTCATGCCGAGAGCCCGCGACACCTCTGCCTGCGGGAGCCCCGACCGTGAACCTCCGAACACGGTCGTGGACTCGAGTCTTCATCTCTATCGCAAAGGGTGGGTTGACTCGCAGCCCCATGTGCAAATTATGCCTAACCATCTTCACGCTTCTGGAATATATTTTTTTGCAGCAAAGAACAGAAACGCGGAGCCGATGCGCGCCGCGATAGCTGACTCGTTCGTATCGAGTTCATGTAAACAGAGAGTCGTCGAGATGGGCTGGCCTTGCTCAGCTTGATTCTCTGACTCAAACCACGGCTGTCAAGGAACACCACCTAGATAGGTTCACGTAAGCAAGGCTATGTCGAGCCGCTGATACTGAAGCCAAGGAGGATGGAGAAGCAGAACCGAAACCGAAACTGATCCCAGCTCGGTGATTGATGTGTGACCACGCGCTGCAGTAGTCTGGCAACTCGGCAGGCATCATCATCAGCAACTTCCGTCGGCTCCGTGCGCCATATTTTGGGCACCTTTGGCTGGAAGACGCACGCAGCCTTTGCTCTAGTTTCCACCTTGTGGCATGTTGGTTGTGTTTGTGAGAGCGATGGTGGAAATTTGCAGTGGTCGAGGGATCTGACTGTCATCCCGGGCGGATTTTCGGAAATGCTTTTGGACTCCTATTGTCCGGCCGCACCTCTCAGCGAAGCTACAAGCCGGTATTACTGCGATCCCTCGACAGTGCGCGTTGCCGTGTCACCCTGCAGGTCGAATCTACTGTCGATAAAGGAGGGCTAACAACACTTGGACCGGACTCGACTACGAGCAGGCGCACTGCAGGGCGAAATGCGTGTGGATCCGGATATGGGCGCTCGATCAGCATTGCCGGTGCGCTAGCCGTCGGTGCGAAATCAGTCGCGTTGTAGCTGTTCACCATCTAGGCCTAGCGACGACTAGGGCAGTCGGTGACCAGCGAGCAGTTCGTCGCCCGGCGTTGCCGCAGGCGGTGTCGTTGCCGAAAGCTCCACTATAGCACTAGGCATGCTGTCGTTGCTAGAATCTAGGAAGCATCCTTTCTGGTAGCATGGCTGTTTTGTATTTTCTTGTGCAAACGTGAAGTAAGCCGAGCCTGCCGGCCGGGCAGCCTGGATTCCGTCTGCCGGCGTCATAAAAACGAGCTAATGAGTGTTCTCGACGTAAATAATAAACCCTGGGATAGGGAAATGAGAAAATATATCATTTTTCTGGGTCATTGGTCAATACCGAGTTGCTGGTAAAAGAACTGTGGTACGAGCGAATTTGTTGCGAGAACCGCTTCGCAGCTGCCGCTGGCCCGACGCTGGGGCCCGGCTCGACTGGCGCCCGCTAGCTCCGCTGCTGAAGGCGCCGTAGAAGTTGACCATACTTTTATTTTGTTGTGAGGTGATGCTGTCGACAGCAAAGCGGAGTGAAGAATAGGCCTTCAATATAGCGCAGGCGACTTCCGTAGCGCCGGCCCTTGCCGCTTCGATGCGATCGAAGCAGGCAGGGAACGTGCGCTGCCCAGGTGGCACTGCAGTTATTCCACTGTTCGACTAAAAACTGCTGCCGTCAGTCGCTTGGGCCGCTACAAACGCGAGGGCACATTCTGAACGATTAGAAGCCTGCGTTTGGTTGATAGCACTATCTGCCTCGCTTCTGTAGACATAACCCCGATAACTGACACGCACCACGTGTGGCTTCGACAGCGCGCAGAAGCTCACGCCAATAAGCTCAGGAAGGTGGCGTGGAATAGCACCAAGAGCGTCCCCAGAACTGCTTGCTCCTCTCGCTATGCTGTGTGTTACGGCGCTGCAATCGACACGGCAAACTTGAGCTGCGACGACCACGGCAGACAGGCAGCCGCAGAGCTCGTCGCCCGGAGCGCCCGCGAGCGGTGCTGTTGCCGACAGCTCGCAACATCAGCAGGCATGCTTTGTCGCCGCTCGAGTATAGCTGGCAGTCTTTCTGATAACAAGGTGATGCCGTGTTTTCTTGCAATATTTGCACACCAAGCCAAGCAGCGCTCAGGCACTGCTGCGCTGCGGCGAAGTACGACACCGGTTGCTTGCCGCTCCGTGTGTCCGTGCTTGCTGTGGTGTGGCAGTTCGGAAGCGGTGACTGGAGCGGCGCGCCGGACGTGTTGCCGGACATGCGTCTCCTGCTTTAGCTAGAGTGCACAGGCACTGACCGAACGAAAACACACAGCTGCTGCTGCTGCACTCCGCCTATGTCGCCGTCGTTTGCTGCATGTTCGCAACGGAGAGAACGACGGCGCTCCTCGCCGCATCATCGTGCTCTTTTTCGCGCACACGGAACTCTCTATGAATGGACGTGGATGCTTGAAAATCCAAAACAGGCGCGTTTGAGCTACGTTTTGATTTTGTGACGCGCCGAAATAGTCGCCAGCATCGGAATGCATGTCCTCGAGTGCGCCGAAGGTGGCACCTTTATTTTTGTGCTCACTATACAGCGGAGCGGCTACACGGTAGAAGGAACTTTTCGCTGCTCTTTCAATACTTATATCATTTATTTTAATGTGAAAACAGACAGGTCACGGACGAGAAGAAAGAAGCATGCAGCTACTCCATGCGCTCTGTGCTCTGGAAACACAGCTTGTTTCCGTGCGCGCCTCTTCGCCGCGCTGGCTGCAGAAAGACACACAGCAGTATGCCGGCATCGCGACTGTAGCTTGGAGCAGAGAGCCAATGTCAAGGAACATGGCTAGGACACACAAACAAGAAAATTGCGCTTGTTGTGGCTTCGCCGGGCGCCGTACTTTTCAATCTGGCCCGAGTGCATACCGGCAGGCGTATGCCCAAGTAATGGCGGAGGCACCGCGGTTTGCGCAGCACACACCAGATGGCGCTGAATTTTCTAAAGGGTCTATTACGCGTGAAAATAATTGGAAAACCTTGTTTCACTTTCTGAATTTCTTATAAAGCTATTATTTTAGGGCAAATGAAAGTTGAAGATATCTGTACGCTTCTGAAGATCTTAAAATGACGTAGTCGAGTAGTGCGTGTGCCAGCCGACGGCGGCGCATGGTCGTTTCATGAGCACAAAAAGGCAGCGATTTCGAACGGGCTTTATTAAATGCAGACTCAATATTGAGTCGAAATATTTCGGAATCAGCATGTCTAATGTTTATGGAAGCAGTAAAAATTAAAACCGGGCAGCTTCATTTTCTTTTCACAACCCCTTTAAGTGTTTGATTAAGGTTGGTTCATGGGGTTCAGGCAACTCAGGCTCAGGTTCAGACTCAGGTTCAGGCGTCTCAAGCGACTCAGGCTATGAGAGATGCTGCAGTGAAGGGCTCCGGACATTTAAACCAGGGTTATTTAATGTGCACTGACAATGCACAGAACACGAGCCTTTAGAATTTCAGCTTCATCGTAATTCGACCGCCGTGGCCAGGATCGAACCTGCATCTTCCGGGTCAGCAGACGAGCACCACAAGCACTGAGCCACCGCCACTTGTTAAGGGTGCTAACTCTTCAAACATTTTACATCAACTATAAAATCGCATTTTTCATCACATGTGGTGGTTCACTTATGACAATGCAAAAATATTATGTGTAACCCCGCACCTCCACCAAGTGTAATGTGGAAACTCGCACAGTTAGTGTGGTCGGGCACAGTCCTTGTCCCAGCAGTGCTGCTCAGCAGGCCGGCGTTCGCAAGCGCGCACCCGAGCTTCGTCAGCTTCGTCTTCTGTCATCTTCCTCTACTTCGGCAGCGCTAGCCGCTGAGGCAGCAAACTCCAACTCTCTTTCTTACATGTGTTTTTCTTGCAAAATTACAATGTAGTCAATACGGGCCGGATTTTAAAACTGGACTCCAGAGAAGACAGTGCAACCTTTCAGAATGCATACAACGCACAAAACTCAACAAATGCAACGCGATTCTTGCATAGCAAAAGTTTAGAGCCTCTTGAACCTACGTTAGCAGGCGCAATCTTTTACAGAATAAACTTTGAGTTTATGCACAAAAAAGAGCGGTGCACTACACATAGGACGTGGGGCGTATATGGGTTAACTGTGCTTGAGCTTCAAAGAATGCGAACGCAAGACATGGAAAGGACCTCACAACGTGCACCGAAGAAAAGCGGAGACGATTTAATTTGAATTCATCGAAAAGGTTGCTCAATGTTTCTTGTCAGAATGGATGTATGTAACGGCATGTAAATGCACAGTGCCCAAGAAAAATAGAGGTTTAAAGTTTTCTCCAAAGTAACCGACGATCAAAATTTTTTCCTGGATGCAAGGCACAGCGATGTCTATGGATGCTCGAAAAAGAAAACATCAGCTATTTGAAGAGGCAGGCTAACCAAAAAACTGCACTGCTTTTGAATTTAATGCACAATATATCAAGTAAGTTTTACAAACAGCCAGAAGGTATTCAACATTTTGTAATGGCAACTGTAATAAAATACTCAAGTGCAATTTCACACAACAAACCTAAACTACGAACTTTACAGTGCACTACAAAATAACAATGTTTTTCATAGGCACCAATCAAAGCACTTTCTGTTTCATCAGCCATGGCCCTTGCAACTAGCTATCATGATCACCTTACAAACAGCCAGAATGTATTCAACAATCTGTAACGAAAGCTGCAATAAAATACTTATGTGCACTAAGCAATTTTGATTCAAATTACCAGCATTACAATACAATACAAGATTACAATGTTTCTCGTAGGCACTAATCACAGTATTTTTTGTTTCAGCAGCCGTGACCCCTGCAGCTTGTTATCAAGGACACCTTATGTAAAAAAAATAAGGCTTTTTCAAATAACAGCAACAGAACAAAGAAGCTAGCACAAAATGAAATGCTCACACAGCTGATATTCTGACAAAGAAAACAGATTAAAATGGTGTGGGCATACTGCTTTACAAATATTATGCCATTTATATCCAGCTAAGATAGCGCACTGAGAAATGGTGATGTATATGTTTGTGAACTCTTTTTCTTGGCTTTTATACCAAAGAAGAGAAAACTGTTTTAAAGCATGCAGGCTGATACACAACACATCAATACGAGGTCGCACACCTGGTTTTCCCCACTCATTCCTGCCACTAGCACTGCTGGAATAAACACACAAAGATTAACACAAGAGCAAAAATTCCTGTGTTTTCATACAAACAGAAATAGGTTCAATGTATCAATGAGTGAATTTATAATGACTGTCACAAAAATATGCCCACTCAGACTGCATGAGTAAAAAGAATAGTTGTGCATGTTTTACTCCCCCGAATCTCTTCACTGAGGCAGGCTGAAAAACGGCAACAGCAATAGAGAGATTTAGTGTAGCAGAGACGTAGTAGCATAGACGTAGACTGGTTTACTGAACACCGGCTTCAAATGGGCAGTGACCCTGCCTGGCTGCACCCATTCCACTACACGTGTGTAGCCAATGTCCGGTAAACTGGCATACGTATACACTATTACGACTCTGGTATGCTACATCTCTTTGTAATATTGGGAACAATGCTCTCATCAACAAGAAGCGATGCCATCCACGTATGACCATGATTTCATTTCCATTCATGCGAGTTTACAAGCATAGCAGGCTTACTCTCCGTGTTCAAGAAAGACTTAGAGCGAGTGTGTGTGTAGCCTAAGGGAACAGCAAATGTTTTTTCTGAAAACTCCGTAAAAGTAAACAAAGCTGTCAAATGTAAATAAAGATGAAGGTTAGCTACGAACACCTTTCATGGGGCATTCAGCTAGAATCTCGTCAGATCGCATACAAAAAGGTAGCTAGGAAAACATATTGATTAAGGACATAAGAAACCGCAGCTATTCTTTGTGAATCGCCTTTTTGTGCAGTTTCAAATTTTGCCCCCCAGTGAATGCCTTTTGGCACAAGTCACACTGGAAGGGCTTTTCGCCCTTATGGGATCTCACATGCCTCGCAAGACGTGCACGTAATACAAAGGCCATGGGGCACAGCTGGCACTGATACGGCCTTTCACCCGTGTGGCTACGGATGTGTGCCACCAGGTTGCTCCTCTGTGTAAAGCTGCTATCACAATAGTCACAATGGTAAGGACGCTCGCCTGTGTGAGTGCGCACGTGTTGCACTAAGGTGCTCTGCTGTGCAAAGCTACTGTCACAATAGTCACAACGGTAAGGACGTTCACCAGGTTGAGTGCGCTGGTGTGACTCCAGATGGGCCTTTTGTGCAAAGCTGGTACCACAGTCGTCACAATGGTATGGGCGGTCACCAGTATGGGCTCGGAGATGCACCCCCAGCTTAGATCTGTTTTTGAATCCCTTGCTGCAGTGGGTGCATTTGTGAACATTATTTCCTATGTGTTCACCCCGGTGGTTACCACTGCCAGAAGGAGCAGACTCCATGCAGTGGCTCACTAGGCGCCTTTGACCAGTTGAATCTTGCACAGGAGGTGCACCATGGTTGCTCTGTGTGACGACTGAACCTGTGTGGAAAAGGAAGAATACTTCCAATCAAATGCAGGAACCAACATTGCACAGCTCACCTGGAGCTAGGGATATAAAGATCAATGTGGAGGACATAATTGTCAACAGCTGTGGATGGTTATGAAAAATTTTATTCAATAGGTCGGTCTTAAGGAGAATTCAGGCTTGAAGAAAGATGTGTGGGCTCGGCAGCACAACTGTGATGCGGTCGTCTTACACCGGCAATCTTCTCACCTTTCAGGTGCTTTTTCTGGCCCTATCGCCGGCACCGAGCGATACCGGCGGTTTCGGTGTTGCTGCTTCTGCACCAAGAACTGACCGGTGCGCTGCCCGTGCGGAAGTTCCTGCCTCGTCATGCAGTCCGTCATTCGAACCATCCAGCGGACAGAGTTCCTTGCACCGCTGCCCTGTGGCGCCCTTGGACACATCGACGCCGAGCTTGTCGCGATCCGCCTGTCACAACCCGGCCTCCGCATCGAGAGCGACATCACCCAGACCCTTTAAAAACGCCCCCCCCCCCATTCCATCGCACCCTTCAGTGGGCTCGGCAGCACAACTGCGATGCGGTCGTCTTACACCGGCAATCTTCTCACCTTTCAGGTAATTAACCAGCATTCTCTGTACGCACGGCGTACCCGCTATTCTGCTTTGTTAGTGCTGTCGAGCCCCTGTTGCATTGATATTGTTCGCGACTGTGCACATGTATTGTTCGAATTGTTAGCACTAGCTGGCGACGTAGAACTGAATACCGGCCCTAACACACGTACATCCTCAACTGAAGCGTCTGATGACATAATGGCGGCACTCAATCAAATCCGGGAAGGGCAAACCTCTATACTAAACGAAATGAAATCGATGCAAACTAAACTCTCCTGGAACGATGAAGTACTTGACGAAATCAGGCAGAGGCTATCCAAAATTGAAAGCGAGTTTTCTTCAACACCAGCACTAAAATCTCAAGTCGAAAACATCTAGGCGCTCGTTGAGGAGAACGTGCATGAAATATCATCCATAACAAGCAGGCTTGACAATCAGGAGGACAGGACACGTCGTTCTAACCTTTTGTTCTTTGGACTAACCGATAAAGAACAAGAAACCTGGTCGGAATCTGAGGACTAAGTCATAAATTTCTGTAGTACTAAACTGAACATTGAAATTACACCTACGGACATCGAACGGGCGCACCGGCTGGGAAAATTTGATTCTAACAAAACTAGGCCTATTGTAGTAAAATTCGCACTCTTCAAGACTAAAGAACATATACTTTCTAAAGCAAACAAGCTGAAGAACACGGACTACCGCATAAGCCAGGACTACTCACTGAAAACCCGTACCGCACGGAAACATCTCGTCGAATATGGAAAGGCACAACCGAAAACATTTAAGCTGCGTCATGACAAATTCATTATCAACAACAAAGCGTACATATTTAACCATACTATGCAGAAAGTCGTCCCAATAACCCCGTAGCTAGACCGCAACACCAGCACGATTCATAATACGAATGCCGTATCATTTCTGTACACTAACATAAGAAGTTTACTACACTTCGTAGCCTTATCGGCACGATGGAAAGCAAGCTTATCATATCAACTGAAACATGATTAAACCCAACCATCCACGACACAGAAATTCTTTCATTTGTTCCTGAATTTAATATCTTCCGGCGTGATCGCGAAAATAGGCGCGGCGGTGGTGTACTCATAGCTACCCACCACTCCCTCCACTGCACTCTAATTAACATCACTTCTTTTTTAGAAGCCGTGTTTGTAATATGCAACATCTCATACCCACCCATTATTATCGGAACCTTCTATCGAGCCCCAGACGCAGATCCCTCGTTTTCTGAACAATTCTACAACGCCGTTCACTCTTTAACATCGTCATACCGCCGAGCCTCCATTTTCCTGTTTGGTGATTTTAACTTTCCTGCCATCACATCGTCTGACGTCACATTAACAACAGCTAAAAATAACGCCGAAAGCGATTTCGTCAATGCATGCCTTACATTCGGGTTATCCCAGCTTGTTTCCATCCCTACTAGAGAAGATAACCATTCCGCGAACATACTAGACTTAGTGCTCACTTCCCACCCCGACAACATATCTTCCCTTACGTATCTACGTGGCATTGGTGATCACAAAATAATACAGGCCTCGATCTACTGCCAGCTACTTCATACCAAAAAATCTAAGAAGAAACTAACACTTTATCATAAAGGGGATTACGCAAAATTAAATGATAAGTTATCTGAGTTTAGCACGTCATATCTAACAGATTTCACCACTCGTTCCATTGAAACCAACTGGTCGCTTTTCAAACACAAAATGCACGAACTCATCGATGCACACGTTCCCACCATAACCGCAACCGAAAGATCAATGTCCCCCTAATTCAACACTACATTAAAATGCCTAAGCAGCAAAAAGAAAAGACAATATCGAACAGCTAAACGCTTAAACACCCCTTCCGCTTGGGAAAAATACTACACCACTGACAAAACACTTCAATCACTGATCACTAGAACCAAGCGCGCCTTCTATTCAAATACGCTGCCTAATATGCTACTCACAAATCCTAGACAATTCTGGAAAATTAAACCCAACCCAATCCAATCCCTTATCTCTTCTCGACGAACACAACAATCCTATTCCTGATCCGGCAGTGCCTCAAGCTCTAAATTCCGTATTTTCATCCGTATTTACTAATGACCCTGATGATAACCTCCCAGATTTCCCGCATTACAATCACCCAGTCATGCCTGCCTTTACCTTTGACGCTATTGGCATCGAGAATTTAATAGACAACCTTAAGGTCTCATCCTCAGCCGGTGTTGACGGGATCAACTCCAAACTACTCAAGAACACAAAAAATATCACAAGCCTAATACTCTCGTACATATTTCAGCAATCATTATCATCTGGAGTGGTGCCACAGGACTGGAAGGCAGGCAAGGTGATTCCAGTACCAAAAAAAGGTTTGCCATCTTCATCCAAGAGCTATCGTCCCATATCTCTCACAAGCATTTGCTCGAAGTTAATGGAACATGTAATTTACTCTCACATCGTCAATTTCTTTATATCAGTAAATTTCTTTCATCCGTGTCAGCACGGTTTCCGAAAAGGTATGTCATGTGACACTCAACTAGCTCTCTTCAATAATGACGTTAGTACTAACCTAGACCTTAATATACCAGTGGATGCATTATTTTTGGTTTTTGAGAACGCTTTCGACAAAGTTCCCCATAGACGGCTTTTTCTTAAACTTTCACGACTGAACCTTAACCCTCTCATTCTTGATTGGATACGAAGCTTCCTCACTAACCGTCAACAGTTCGTACATGCTAATAGCCACTCCTCCCCCTTGCACCCCGTTGTTTCTGGTGTGCCAGAAGGCACAGTACTCGGTCCTTTGCTTTTCTTAATCTACATTAATGACTTGCCTACTGGTATCACTTCTAACATGCGATTGCTTGCCGACGACTGCGTAATCTACCGGCCTATCACTAACAGCAGCGATCCCGAAATATTGCAAGCAGACCTGGACTACATCGAATCTTGGTGCAGCAAATGGCTCATGTCTTTAAACACTAATAAAACATCGTTAATTACATTTCATCGCAGGCAGTCCCTTGTTTCACCAAATTACTATATCTCTGGCTCCGTAATTTCCGCTGTTGAATCTTATAAATACCTTGGTGTCACCATCTCTAATTCCCTGAACTGGGCGTCCCACATTTCTAACATTACTAAAGACGCCAACCACGTGCTCAGTTTTTTACGCCGTAACCTGCGACTAGCACCTCCTTCTATAAAACAGCTTACCTACACAACACTCGTCCGTCCCAAATTGGAGTACGCATGTGCAGTTTGGGACCCTCATCAGTCAAATCTTTCTCTCGCCCTCGAATCCATTCAAAATCGTGCAGCAAGATTCATTCATTCGAACTACTTGTAAACGTCGTTTACAAGATCCCGACCTCTTGTGGCAGTTTCTACATCGGTGAGACCGGACGATGCATCAACGATAGACTGCGTGAACATGCAAAAGATATAGAGAACAAGTCTCGCAGAAACCACCTTGCTGTGCACTGTGCTGAGTGTGAAGACTGCGAAGCGCACCTCAATCGGACCACTATCATCGCCCGTTATAAAGATGAGACCACAAGGCTCATTTCGGAGGCTTGCCATATCAGAAAGCTCGGTAACACGGGTATCAGCAGCCCATCGATAAATCTACTATCAAAGGAACATGCGTATCTTAATCAGTGACGTGCCTTTTTCAGTCAAGTTGTGTGGTTGTGCGGTATCTTTCTCTCATGCTTATTTTGTGTTTTTACTCGTGCCATTTCATTTATATGCTGCCTCACCTGTAGCAATAAACCATTTGGTTGTTAGTCAGCGCTGGTGTTTTGTCCTTCTCTTGTGTCTCGTCTTTGATTGGGCTGTTTTTACAATTCGTAAAATCATGAAAGAATCAAGGCTACCTAAAAAAATCAGACAGCTGTTGCAAGAAAACCAACAGCCACTTCATAGACCTGTTCGCATGCACAGTAACTGGCTTCATGAGAACGACCGTACAAGTCTGCCTACACAGGCTTAAGAACTAACAAGTGTCAGTTATGCATACAGACAAAACACACGGGTTCGGGATTTTTTTTTAGAGCTCTTACATCCTTTGTACTGCACGCACTAAAAAACCTTTTAGAGCATAACTGGTAAAAAATTGTCAGGAGGCTTGCTTGCAGCCAAGATTACAGCTGCCCACGATTGTGGCGAACATGTCCAACACGGTGTTTCCCCTGCAGCAGCTCCAAGAGTGCCATTAACCAAATGAGTATAAGCACACCTGAAACTGCACAATAGTGTGTGTCAAGAGCAGTTAGAGCATACCATATTTATTCGCGCAAGGCCCATACCTAAAATTTGGGATAAAAAATTGGGCGAAAAAAAAGCTAAGCTTTAGAATGCTAAGCTTTGCAATGCGCCACTCTGAAAGAGGTTTAAGGTGACAGGCTTTTTCAAAACCATAGATGGCACGGAAAGAAACGTTTCTGGAAATATTCTGATTAGGTGAGCGCATCGGACAGTAATGAGATTGAAAGCTGATGATGACAATAAGGTAGATGGTGAAAGGGCAGCTTTGTTGGCTAAAGAGGGCCATCGCTCAAGGCACGTTCTTCGACACATGTTGGGGTTAAATACCCAATTTCCAAGCACTGCACCCAGCACAAAATAGGGGGAAAACTTGTGTATTGCATCACTGGTGGGTGTCCAGTGCGAGTACTGAGATTCCAACTCTGCACATAATAGATGCGTGGTGCATACTCCAATGACTAGGCCATTGCTGCAGGGAAAGCGAACATAGCAAGAAATAAAGAATAAAAGTATAACTTGTCATCACTTATCAGAATCGCAGAATCGCAGCAACACTAAATCAGTTTTACATGCACTTTGGAAGGCATGAAGACCTGCCACGTGTCAGGAACTCACTCCGGCAAAACCAGAAAAAAAAGCAGTGGGAGTTTTAGACAGGTCTGGTAAATCTTGCATTGCCGTGGGCAACAGGGTAAAGAGCAGAGCGTCAATAGATCAGCACAGCAGAGGGTCAGCAGGGTAAATAGAGCACAGAGCTATACAGAAACATTGGGTAGTCAAATTTTCTCAAAAGGCTTCACATCATAATAAAATAATCTCCTCCTCAAAGATAGTTCAGGATCCATACAATGACTATGAATCAAAGTCCATACATGATCAATTACAGATGTGTAGAACAGTGTAAGGCATTAGAAAACTAAAATAAAACATTGTCATGGTACACCACATACAGCCAAACATTGTCTGCTCTTAAAAGAGCCTCAAAATGGAATGGAAGATGTCAGAATGCAGGCTAAATGCACACAGCCAGAAACATAGCTTGGACAGAGTCAGGAATGCTTCGCACATGACAAAGTGAGGTCAGTCACGTCTGACCAACCACAAGGAATCGTAGCGTACTCTTCAGCAAAGCCATAAAAATGCCCATAAACCAGTGAACACCGGCAAATACAATACCATGAAGAATTAGTCACACAATACTGACAGCACAGGTTTTACAGAGCCCCAGTGTTCGTAAAGCCCCAACTAGCACACAAAGCAAGAGTGCAACCTGATGGGATCACACTGATTGACGTAAGCAAGCATTTGAAAATATCTGCGGCTATACAGAAATCAATATACAAGAATATACAAGAATAAATATAAAGGTCAATGTGTAAAACGCACACATGCCAATAGGCAAATTATTTCAACGCATGCAATATTCACCCTTGATGCTAGTGTTTTAAGTCAAAAACACGAAAGAATGTGGTAAAAATGAAACAATCAATTCGCACACTCATGAGAGCAACGCACAAAGTCCAGGATAATTACATTTTGTTCTCTTTCGTGTGACTGCACACATCGTCTTTTGTAATGACCGTCACTTCAGTTTCAGAGATCCTGCTTTGATCTGTGAATAACAGGATGGGGTCAGATTCATCCCATTTTGCACCAAAAATAAAAGTGTCATTTTCTGCTGTCTGTGTTTTTAACCGAGCATTACGGTCTGGAACCAGTGCACCTCCTTTATGTAAGATCCCTTAGCGAAAAAGAGGATGTACTAAAAATGCATTTCAAACGTATTGTATTAATTTCATATTTATTTCGCGTTTTTTGTCCCTATGCTTAAACTGCAATACGAATGTTTTCTAAGTATACTAGGAATAATTTTTTGATCGTCCTTAAAGATACGTGAAAAATACTGTAAGGCATCGGTAGTGTACGCGGGGTGATCGGAACGCGGCTGGGGGCGCTCAAAGCGAAGCGTCTCGTTTCTTGAAACGCGGCCGCACGCGAACGCGCCGGGAAGTACGGGTGTTCCCCCGCCCCGCGGTACCGATTCGCGCTTGTACTGGCACGAATGTGTATTTGTGTTTGTTTTTATTTTGTGGTGGAGAGGGTTCTTCACCTTACGGGAGCTGGAGGGCTGGCCAGACTCTCGATAAACCAATCATGACAACATTGTAACACGATTGGAAACCACCAAATGTGGGCCGGGCCTTTAGGGCTTTAAAACCGGGCCCCGGAGCCGGAAGCGGGGTTCTGCGCTAAGGTTAGGTGCTATGCATCTTCGGCTATGCCGAGTAGGGGCCTCCCCTAGTGTTGGCCAGTTCCGCCTTTTTGTTGTTTGTTTGTCCTTTTCCCGTTTAATTTGTCTCTAGTGCCTGAACTTGTATGCAATGTAAATAGCTGTACATAAACTTCAAGTATTCGCCTTAATCTCAACTCATCGTGAGACCGTCTCTGACGGGGCACCTCTGGTGCGAAGATCAAGCTTCAGTCTTCGAGTTAAACGAACCGTCTCTGGCGGGGCACCCCTGGTGCGAGGAAGATAAAGAACCTGTGAAATTTACTAATACATTTTTGTCCGCTTAGCGTATTTATAATGCATTAAAAATATACATTAGAAATAGAATAAAAATATACATTTACATTACATTAAAAATACGTTAAAAATACATTAAAAATACATTTACTCGGGCTTAAAAAAGATGTCTACTGGGCGGCTCCATGGAATGAGACGGGTTAATGCTTCAACTGGAGAACGAATTGTACATGAGTATTTATCATCAATTAACAGGAGTCAGAAATTATAAGGTGACGTGACTGAATGGGAACGGCACATACCCACACACAGCATACCAATACGACGGTGACGCGGCAAATTAGAAATCCTACGACAAACGTACTTGGCTTGCTTTATATATACTCACCGAGAACAACGCACTATCTTGCCCGGTGAGGCCTTTTTTTGCGCAAAGACTGTGGGCTGCCAAATTATCGCAGAAGTACCCTACTGATCGCGTTCGAATTTGCGGCTAATCGAGAACGGAATTGCTAGTTGAAACTTGCGTCAGGCATAGGTTAGGAGTCGAACTGTCAACCAAAAGATACATGCGCGTCTACGGAGCCGGTCGGCCTTGCCAGTCGGGGTCCGTTCCGCTGGCGTATTCGGTCCCAGAAATACCCAAGGCGCTTCATAATGATGGCGTCGGATTACGGCTTCATCCGCTTTGCTTGTCTTTTTCCCTCTTGTGCTGTAGTTCTGTCTTGCCGGGCAGTTCGTGTCAATGGTGGAGTGGTTCGATGTGTCGCAGACGATGCAGTACTTTTTGCAATCCACATGTCCTGGTGGAGGATTGAGTACTCCGCAATTGTAGCATCTTTTCTCCTGCGGAGAGGGACAAATGTCAGCACGGTGCCCTGTTTTCAGGCAGCATCCGCAAACCTGCATCACTGGTAGGAATGGTTTGCACCTGTACTCGATGCCGCTAAGGTAGACAAACCGTGGCACTGCTTTGCCTTCGAAGGTATATAGACATGCCCCTTTGGTGCCGAAGGGCCTCGCTTGAATGATGTTTATTTGTTCGGGATATGTTTCCGTGCAGTTTAGTAATTCATCTTCTGATGGTATCGGTAAGGCGCCGGTAATGATGCCTTTACATGAGTTCTCTGGTGAGGCTGCGTAAGCGCTCATTGAATATTCCTTTCATCCTAGATTGATTGCTTGGATGTTGCATTTCTGTTCAGTGAGGTCCGGATCTGGGGTGCTCAGAATAGCGATGTTTTGCTCTGGCTTGATCCAGACCCTGGCCTCGTGGGTCAATTGGCGGCTGGACTTGAATTGCAAAGCAGCGAGAAGTGACCTACCGGAGTTCTTATGCAGCGTCGCCCCTCCACGCAGACGTATTACCACCTTGTAGTCATCATGCGGCAGCCTCGGTAATTTGATGGGGCGTGCGGGTTGTGATCTTTCGGCAGGTGTGTGTGTCGAAAGCCTTATGAATATCCAGGGCCAGTATGGCTAGCGTACTGGCTGTGCGGCGCCTGGTGCAAAAGAGGGACTCTTTAAGGGCAAGAAGTACGTCTTGCGCCGAGATGTTTGGGCGGAAGCCGAACTGAACGTCGGATAGAAAGCCTGTTGTTTCTAGAAACGGTTGCAGGCGATTGAGAATGACATGTTCGAAGAGCTTGCCGACACAGCTCGTTAAGGAGATGGGGCGCAAATTTTGAAGAGTGAGGGGTTTGCCCGGTTTGGGTATAAATCGCATGCTGGCATGGGTCCAGGTTGATGGGAGCGTCCCAGCTTGCCAGTGGTTATTAAAGAGCTCCGTGAGTTCCTGGAGGGAGACTTCGTCCAGATTGAGTAGTGCCTTGTACGTTATGCCATCCGGCCCCGGCGCCGTAGAGCGGCGAATACTGAAGAGTGCTCGGCGGACTTCGTTTAAGGTGATGTCGGCATCAAGTTCTGGGTTAGGTGGAGATAGATTGGGTGGATCTGCCGACTGAAGAGATGTGGGTATATAAGTGTCCCGTAGTTGGCCAATTACGTCGGTGCCCTTTTGGAGCTCTAGTTGTATTAGACGTTGTGTGTTTACTTGTGTCTGAGATTTAGTGGTTGTTGGATCCAAGAGAGCACGTAGGAGGGACCACGTGCGTTTAGGGCTTAATGTACCCTTGAGGTCGTTACAAAATGTTGCCCAGTTTGCGCGGGCTAGCGTGTTCGCATATTCTTCTGCCTCGCGAGTGAGAGCGGCTATGCGGAGTCTCAATTTACGATTGTGTCGCTGGTGACGCCAGCGCTTGAGAAGTCCCTGTCGGGCCTCCCATAGATGAGCAAGATGCGGATCAATCTGCGGTGCCTTAGGGGTATTTTTAATGTTTTTGCTGTTCGCCTGGATGGCCTTCACCAGACGGTCAGTCCAGTCAGTAACAGTACGGGGTTCTGTAGAATCAGCTGCCAAATATAAGCGCAATTTATCCCAGTCAGTGAGAAGCTGCGAACGAGGGTTGAAAATCTTGGAATCATAAGCTATAATAGTGCAGACTGGAAAGTGGTCACTTCCAAGGCTGTCTTGGAGCACCGTGTGAGATTTAACGATTATGTTCGGTGTGGCCCATGTGAGATCGGGTGTGGTGTCGCGGGTGACGCTTGTGCCAATGCGAGTGGGTACTATGGGGTTTGTGATCAGGCTAAGGTTGTAATCAGCCATTGCGGTAGAAATCAGGTTACCTTTGGGGGTATCCGAGGTGTATCCCCAGTGCGTGTGACGTGCATTAAAATCACCCACCACAAGGAGCTTTGAGGAACGGAAGGAGCCCAGGATGCCCGGAATAACTCTGCCTTTATCTTTAGGATTGCTGTATATGTAAATAATAGTGAGGCCATATGTATGTCCTGGTGAGCTGAGCTCTATCGCGGTATATTGAGTGCCCTTGCTGTCTGGGGTGTTTGTCGGTGTGCGGTCTAGTACCGGCATGGATGCGAGTGTCAGGATTGCCGTACGTGGTTTAAGGGCTGCCGTGTGATAACCGCGGATATGAATGTGATTTGTTTCCGTCTCTTGCAGAGCGATGACATGGGGGGGATTAGGGGAGTTTGCTATATATGCGGCTAGTTGTGCTTGTTTTCGGCGTATGCTGCGACAGTTCCATTGCCATATAATTGTTTCTGTAGGTGTAGTGGACTGTCGTCGCCGCCGACCTTTTCGCGTGCTATTGTTCTGCGCCATGTTGCTGGTCTGGAGGTAGTGAAGCAGTGGGTTGAACTGCGCGCTGCTTGCGAGGCAATTCCTGATGCGGTACAAGTTCGAAAAGCTTGTTGATGTCGGCTTCATGTTTTTCCAAGCGTGTGTTAATCGTAGCTTCTATCCTGTCAGCCATGGACTGTATCAACTGTGCCTGGGCTAGTATGAGCTGTTGCTGCATCGCTCCAAGTTGTTCAGCAACTATAGTGTTTATTATGGTAGTGATTTCTGAGCGAAATTCAGCGGAACGTATGTACTGTTTAACCGCCTCTTGAGGTGTAATAGGGGGGTCAGGGTTTCGAAAAGAGGTAGGAGTGCAGGCTGCTTGGACGGACAACTCACCCTTTTTAGCAGGGCCGGCTTCTTTCTCGGGTGTAGCGTTCCGGAGTGACTGCGTCTCCTGGGTCTCCTGGATGTGGGCTGCGCAATCACTGGCTTTCGAGGTACAGGCCCGTGGCTCGGTGGCGTCTGTCTCGGTACCACTGGGCCCCCGAAGGGGTTGAAGTTGTGCGAAATCGCGTTGCAAAGTTTTATATCCGGCGTTCACGGTGTCCACACTGCGCTTTTCCGTGTGGTTTTTGCAATCTTGGTTGTCCGGCGGTTCTGAGCTCTCGGTCTCCATGGCCTGCTCCAAAGGTTTCTGAGCAGCCCTGGTGGCCACTGGGTTTTCTTTCCTCAGTGGTGGGAGGGGTGGCCATTGTTCTGTGCTTTGGTTCCAAGGTTTCTTTGGATGCATGGTGAGTGCCTTGCTTTGTCCGTTGTTCTGATGCCCTTTCTTGGGAAGTGTCGTGCTGTTGCTATATCCTCGCTGTTCTCCCAGCCGGTCGGCTTGGATTTGGTTCAACTTGGGCCAATGCTCATTCCTGGGTCGATGCTCAGTCTTGTGCTCCTGCTCAGTGTTGTTCTTCTGCGCCGTCTTTTGCTTCTGCTCAGGCTTTTGGTTCTTCTGCATTTGGCTCTGTACAGCAACACAAGCCATGACCATATCCTCACGACATTAGCCACCACGGGATGCGGTACCCGCATATGGCAATATATTCGGGCCTTCCTTCAGGGACGCACGGCAGAACTCCACCTTGGGGATATTGCCTCCCAGCCTTTCCCCCTGCTTAACCGGGGTACCCCACAAGGGGCGGTTCTGTCACCTTTACTTTTTGACATTGCCCTAGCGCCACTGGCAAAGGCCCTTGCTGCTATCCCAGGGCTGCACACAGCCATATACGCAGATGATATAACCCTCTGGACAACGGGAGGATCCCTTGGAACAGCCCAGGATATCCTGCAGTCTGCCATAGACATCACCACCACTCATTTAGCAAACAAAGGCCTCCGTTGCTCTCCAAACAAATCGGAACTCCTGCAACTGAAGCCCCTCCCCAGTGACCCCCAGATCGAACTACACATGTACGGCAATTCAGTGCCCATTGTGCCTCAGGTGAAGATTCTGGGCCTTCTCATTAGCAACACACTCGATGCAACCACCCCCCTTCAGATCTTGCAAAGACAGACAAAGCAGGTCGCTGCACTAATCAGGCGGGTGGCTGCACGCAATCATGGGCTGTCTGAACGGGAGACCCTCAATATGACAAATGCACTAATCATTAGCCGCATTATATACCACCTCCCATACCACATACTCACTCAGCGGCAAACACAACAGGCAGACATCCTAATACGCACGGCTGTCACCTCCGCCCTACGTCTTCCACGGACGGTTAGCGCGAAACGTCTCCTGGCCACTGGTACCCACAATACAGTGACCGAATTAATAGAGGCTCAACGCACCAACGAATTAGTCCGCCTGAGTCGCACAGAAACAGGACAACGCCTACTGCGACAGCTACGTCTCAATCCACCCATTTCCACCCCAACAAGTCCTACACCTTACATGATCTCTCTGTGCACTCAGGATCACATATATCAGAAGCCCCTACTGCGCAATATGAGCGCTAGTCTCCATCAGGGTAGGCGGCAGGCACGAGCGAGCTATTACACGAAAACATACAGCAACTGCTCCGATATCCTTTATGTCGACGCGGCACAAAATTCGAAACCAGGATATTTCACGGCAGTCGCAGCCTATGAAGACGGCACAGTGGGAGCCGCCGCCACTATCCGGACTAATTCTCCTGCAGAAGCGGAAGGAGCCGCCATCGCACTTGCTCTGGCCCACTCCACCATTGACAAAAACGTAACCGAAATTTGCACAGATTCCCAGGCCGCGTACCGCCACTACCTAAAGGGCGTGGCGACGCCGGCAACACATCGTATTCTTGCCACAGTCACCTCTCTCGACCGAACGTCACGGGTCCCTGGGCATGCCTCGATCCCCGGTAATGAGCGCGTTCATGCGCTGGCCCGAGACCTCTCCTCCCGGACCCCGGATGATCAGGCACCCAACCTTGCGAAAGAGGGTACATCGGTCCTGTATACATATTATCAAATTACAACATTCTACAAACTCAGCCGCATGACACTGCCACCACCCCACAGTACCTTGTCGCCCTCATCCAGCGCCACATGGCGACAATTACAGACAGGCTGTTTTATTCCCCCCCACCGTCTCTCATGCTTTCACCCCACCTTTCCTCCTGATTGTACCACCTGTGGCGTGCCCAGATCTACACTTTTCCACTACCTTTGGGAATGTCCTTCCCCAAAGGCAGTACCCCCATCCCCAATCCCACTCATTCTTCCTGGGAGGCTGTTTTACGGACCGCTCAGCCCGCCGGCCAGAAATGGCTGGTGTATCGGGCTTTACGTGAAGCGCAAGCCCGTGGACTCCTGGACAAGTAGGGGACCACCATGGAAGATTTTTTTTTTGTGTGTAATAAAGTTGTTTCCATCCATCCTACCCAAGGCGCTTTTGCTGGTATAATGCTATCACGTCCTAACACGGAAATGTTCAAATGACATCTGATTCGAATGTCATTCGAGAATTGGAATGACATTCGGAATCGACGGACTCCAGCGGTGCTACACGACACTTTCCAAACGGATTCGAAAGCCTCAGCTCGTTTTCAGTGTAGAGCGACGACGACGGCGGCGGTCACACTACTCCGACAACGGCAGTATCTATCACGCTCAACAACAGCATGTGATTATAGTGAAATATCTAGTTTACTATAATATGATTGTAGAGGGACATGTTTTTCAGGCCAACGACACCGACGAATCCGGTCGGCGGACGGTCAGCCTTGTCGGCGGCTGACCGAGAGCACGGTGATGAGGCGGTGGTGGGAATATGCTCGCGCTTCTAAATGAGCGAAACGAACGGCTATATTTCACATGTGCACACCTGAACACTCATCTTCGATAAGCGCTTGCCAAATCAATTTCAGTCGACGACGGCTCTCTTCCCTTCGCGACGACTAGGCCCAGCGAGTCCGCAGGGTTGGATCAGTGATTGCGGCGGTTGTGAAGAGCGAATCACAAGCTTTAGCGAATGCAAATGGTCACTGGGTGTAGTTTTGGCCACAGTGACCTGAAATCAACTATTGCTTACATCGCAGGGCACGCGTACGATGAACGGCAAACGCCGGTGTGACCCAGACTGCCGAGCCGTGCTTTACGGCCGGCAGCAGTCGTCGCCGTCGCTAGCTAGTGGATAACAAGTTAAAGTTTCAGTTAAAGCGAACAGTCGCCAAACATACTTCTGGATAAAGTAGTTTAAAAAAAGTACTGGTCACGTCGGAGAAACCTGGGACAAGAAGCGAGAAGCGCCGATCCTGCGCGTTGCCAACAACCCGGCTGCCAAGTGTTTCTCAGGCGTGCGATCGCATCATCGCTTGCAACATATTGTCACACTGCGTGAACAAGCACGAGTACAACCAGTAAAAAAGAAACCAGTTTGTTTAATAGAACTAAAGCGCAGATTGCGTTTTATGTTATGAAAAAAGCACTAGCTGTTCGTACGCAGCGATGGAAACAACAGTATGAGTGCAGTCGTCCTCATCGGCGCACTCCTGGGGAAATTTCATGCTGACGCGGCTAATATTCATTGGCGAATATTATCTTCAAGCACTCCCTTAGACAGAACACGTGTAGCAGCGTTAGATGACATTCGGTTGGAAGGCATTCGAAGCGCCCGTGTAGCAGAGGTATAAGTGGTGATCACCCTCCTGCTAGGGGTTGCCATAAACGAAAGGATGACAAGAAAGGGAAAGTTTTCACTCTTCGCAGAAACGTCATTTCGAGCCCTAGATAGTTCCACGGTAGCTTGAAGTGTAATGCAAATATGTTTACGCGGGCTACCCATTTGTTACAATTTAAGTATACTTCAGACGGATTAATTGCGTATTTACGAAAGTACACTTTAAATACATGGCCAACACCAAAATGCGATTTCCCGAAACTCGATTTCGAGCAATAGATTGTTCAACGACAGCTTGTAGTACGCTGCAAACATGCTAATGCGCACTGCCAATTTGCTAGAATTTCAGTTTTCTTTGGACGAATTAATTGCGTATTAACGGAAGTAAAACGCGATTTCGAGCACTCGACTGTTCAACGGCAGCTAGAAGTGTGCTGGAAATACGTTAAAAAAAAAAACTGCCCGTTTGTTGGAATTGAAGTATACTTCGGATGAATTAATTTCATATTTACGAAAGTACACTTTTAATACATTCGCAAGATGCTAAAACTGCATACATATACGTTTACAAGGACTGCCCGTTTTTTTAGAATTGAAGTGTACTTTGGATGAATTAATTTCATATTTCCGAAAATACACTTTTAATACACTGACAAGATGCTAAAATTGCATACATATTTTTTTCACGTATTCGAAAAGTGATCGAAGTATGCTTTAAGTGAGGTATTTTTGGCACATTTTAAAAATATACTTCGAATACCAAGCATGAAATTTCAGGAACGTATTTCCTACATATTTTTAGTGCATTCACGAATACAAAATATGTTCAAAATACAATTTAAATAGCCCACCGTATATTCCAAACGCATTAGTTTTTGCGAAGGGATGTCCGCCTTGTTGCACGGTAACCGCCTTCCGTACGGCTCTGGTGGTAACCACTTACCGGTTACGCATTACTCCGCTCACGTCAGACCATCCTCCGTCCATAGTAACTGTCTTCCTAGTGGTTTCCATGGCAACGCACTCATTCGATACGCCAGGGACTACTACTAGGCCGAGGTGTGTCGCTGTAAAAATCAGCGATCTCTCCTTCTGCACAAGAACAGCTTAAAAAGCTGTCCCCAGATATGGTCATCTTTATCATATTCATCAGCCTGACTACACCACTGCAGGTCAAACGCCTCTCCCATGTCTGTCCAAGTAACCCTGTCCCTTTGCCAGCTGCGGCCACCGTGTCCCCGCAATATTCTTAATCTCATCCGCTCACCTAACTTTCTGCCGCCCCCTGCTACGCTTGCCTTCACTTGGAATCCACTCCGTTACCCTTAAGCACCAGTGGTTATCTTGCCTTCGCACTGCGTGCCCTGCCCAAGCCCGTTTCTTCCTCTTGATTTCGACTCGGATATGATTAACCCGCGTTAATTCTCTCACCCACTCTGGCCGCTTGCGGTCTCCTAACGTTACACCAATCATTTTTCTTTCCATAGCTCGCTGCGTTCTCCTTAAGTTAAACCCTTTTCGTTAGCCTCCACGAAGGAGATATATCGAAGGACAAAGTACGGATATCCGTCACCTGTGGCGACAAGGTTGCAAAGCGCATCTGCAGGGGATCTTGAAGTGAATATTGGTGGTACAATTAGGTTGGTTATATCCGAGATCAACGCACTAATTACGTTACATCTGAGGTCTATACACAAGAGTTAGGTATATCCGAGATTAACATTTGATAGTTCGTCGCCACCTGCCACCACGTATACGGACAGACGGAGCTTGCCGTTCCCATTTGCATTGACCTTTTCAATATTAACTTATTAATAACGTTAAGCTGCCTTAGACAGCAAGGTAAATAAAACGTTTCGTTCAAAATACGGAGTCAGTTTCAGATACGTCGATGCTCGCACTAAAAAGCCAGCTGGACGGGAATATTCGTCGAAGGTTTGCTAATCGTGACCGCTAATCATAAATGACACGCATTATTTGCAGTGGAAAACCTACTCTGACTTGGTGAATCAACTAAGGGTAAGTAGTAGTCTTGCTATACATGTTATATGCTACAAAGCAAGCAAATTTGTTGCTATCATAGCCAGAAATTATGGAGAAAAGCATTTTTTACCGTGAAATTTTTTATGAACGCAATTTGTTTTATATATTGTAAGATATTACTATACCACTCAATATATATTCAACTGTCCCGTCAGCAGGCTGGCATTTTTTTTGCCATTAATGTTTTTGCTATCGTCAGAAACCTTCCCCATTGTCTTTCTATGGCGATCTTGACTGCTCAATGCAAGCGATGGAAAAACCTTGAAAGAAAGATTTTGCTAACATTCGAAGAATGAACTATTGCCTTCAGTATTTAGAAAAGAGTACATTACAATATTCCAAGACTAAAAAATGTGGTCCAAGAATGTTGGACACGGATAAAGGGTGACCCTCAAGTTTCGACTGCTTCTTTTATGAAAAAGGTCCTTATACGGTGTTTCGTGACGATTACTTCTGATTATTCCACTGTCATGAAAAACATTAATTACCGCTAAATTAGCCTTTTGACGGGCGACAAGAAGATGACACTTCCTTATGATAGCGATAACTAATAAACTAATGTACCTCACGAAATCTGAAGTTAATCCAAGATAACTTCTGGAAGAGAAATTTTTAACTACCTTTTTTTGGTTGGTTTGGTTTATGGGGTTTCACGTCCCAAAGTGACTAAGGCTATGAGAGACGCGCCGTAGTGGAGGGCTCCGGAAATTTCGACCACCTGGGGTTCTTTAACGTGCACTGACATCGCACAGTACACGGGCCTCTACAATTTCTCCTCCAAAGAAATTCAACCGCCGCGGCCGGGATCGAACCTGGGTGGTATAGAATAAGGCTGCATTTTACAAAAAGTCGCGAACGCTGTTGTCGTTGCTAGCGATGGCGCAGGACTACTTCTCGTCTACCGTTCCACTTTATGTAGACGTCACTGCATATGGGAGATTGGAAGAGAGAAATACTTTTTTTCGCTGAGGCAGTTGTCTGCTTCAGTATCCGCGGAGGAATGTTGCCAGCTGAAAGGATCTTACGCTACTTTTCAATAAAACACACGGTTAACGGACGTCATATGCGACGCAGGCCGACTGCCGACCATGGGCTGTTAAGTGGCTCCTGGTCGGCAGCCGACTAAACCGGCAAACAAGCTCGGCAAATCATCGGACCGTGAGCACATGCCAGGCTGCTTGGCTCAAGGCTGGCGTCGAAGGTCGGGCCAGCCTTCAGCCCTGACATAAACCCAGGCGTCCCTCAAAGAGCTTGGCATATGCAGATGGCCCTATGTGGAGCTATATACATGCACCGCCCTGCTAGATTTACCACGGCACCTTACAAACTGCCTTTGGTTTTATTCAGGACTGTTGGCGATGCATTAAGTTCTTTTAGTGGTTTAATATCGGATTAAAAAAACCATAGTCTTTTTGCCAGCGTTAGTATATCCAGCATCCCTGGCATCCTTCAGTGTGGGCAATTTTTAGAAATGGAATGTGCTTGTTCCTTCATGGCTAGCTTTACACACTGTTCATTAAATTACATAAAGGTGTTTCTCTACCTACAGTGGACTTGCTCAAAAAACGTAGCACAAGCGTTGGTTCGCGGGTAAGTTATCCGATGCCACTGTTCTAAAGTAAAATTCACTGGATGCACCGATTCACGAATACAAATAGTTGAGCCTCCCAGTGATAACCCTTATTTTTTTTTCAGTGCATTTACTCCAGCATCATGCCACTTCTGCCGTTCCTGGAATACTACCACGCCTAATTACTTTCAAGATCTTGGAGTGGAGAAAGTACGAAACTAGCTAGTAGAGTACTAAAGTGCAAAAAGTGTAGAAAGTAGTAAATCATAAAAAAACCTAAGTTGTCGGCAGGTTTTTATTTTTGTTTCTAATTAAGCTGGCCATGCACTGCAAATGAACCTAAATTCTGTGGCACCCAAATGAAACACAGTGAGACACTCGCGACTGAGCATTCATTCATTCATTCATTCATTCATTCATTCATTCATTCATTCATTCATTCATTCATTCATTCATTCATTCATTCATTCATTCATTCATTCATTCAATGCTTTTGCAACATGGAGGAGAGAAATAACTCAGAAAAGGCAGTTACGTCACATTTTTTCAAGCCCGGTTCTGTTGCTTCTTTCTTCTGTTGCTTTCGCGAAGGCTTAGACAGCGGAAGTGCCCAGAGCACCTCGCATAGATTTCTTCCGCCTCAACGGCGATTTACTGTTGGTCGCCACTTTTAATGCCTTGTGATGTTGAAGGAATCATGCAGGGACTTCCGCGAGGTGATTCCGTCTGGTGCCACAAACACAAACACAAAGGTTGGGCGCCAAAAGCTGCTCTGTTATGACGGCATACGACTGTGATCCCGTGTTGCCATCAGCAGAACAGTTTCTCTGATTTATTTCGAATATTTATTTTTTATTTATACAGAATACCCCTAAAGGCCCTCGAGAGGGTATTACATGGGGGGGGGGGGGGGGGAGCACAGGCAATTGAACAGATTAAAACAAAACCACAAATATAAAACAAACAACAAAAACACAAATAAGACACTTTGGATGACATAAGTAAGCAAAAGAATCAATCAAAAGCACACATAAGACACTTTGCATGACATAAGCAAGCAAAAGAATCAAAAGAATGGCAGCGCGGCAAAGAACGAAGATTACTGCAGTATTAAAATTATACAAACAGAACACTAATACAATGAATCTTTTTAGTAACAAACCCTGCAAAAAAAGGAAGCCATGAACAAATAAAATAACAATGTATGCGAAGAGTTAAGCAGTAGTTATTGAAGATTTAAAATATTTATCAGGATCAGTGGTGGTTGCGATATGTGAAGGCAGAGTGTTCCAGTCAGATATTGTGCGTGGTAAGAATGAATGCGCATAGATAAATGTTCTGCACGTGAAACGTCTAACTTTAAAGGGATGATCGCGGCGGTCAAAGATCGAAGGAGGCAAAGAAAAAAAGTCGTTATGAAGTGATGGATGATGATAAAGTTTATGAAAAAGTGATAGTCGTGCAATTTTACGGCGGAGACATAAATCCTGGAGACCTGCGCGTTTCTTTAAGGCTGTGATGCTGGTGTTACGTGAATAATCGGAGTAAATAAAACGAACGGCGCGGTTCTGCAATGATTTAATGTTATTTATTAGGTAAGATTGGTAAGGGTCCCAAATAACCGAGGCATATTCAATTTTAGGTCGAATTAGAGTGGTATAGGCATGAGCACGGAGGTGAGGAGGAGCATGCTTTAGGTTATGTTTTAAGAGACCTAATGACCGATTAGCAGATGCAAGCATAAGGTTAATATGGTGGTTCCATGCTAAGTCTGAATGAAGGTGAAGTCCTAAGTACTTATACTTGGTGACTAGCTCGAGTGAGCTATTATTTAAGGAGTATGCTGTTTGAATTCGAGACATTCGGTTAGTAAAAGACATCAATTTAGTTTTTGAATGATTAAGTTGCATAAGCCAGGTTGAGCACCATGCTGTTACTGAATCCAGGTCAGATTGAAGGAATTGGAAATCGGTGTTAGAATAAATTTTGCGACAAATTACAGAATCATCAGCAAAAAGTCTGATATGGGAAGAAATGGAATCCGGTAAATCGTTGATAAATATTAGGAAAAGTAAGGGGCCAAGCACACTTCCCTGTGGGACGCCAGAGTGTACTTGGCTGAAAGACGAATTGTGGTTATTGACAGTTGTAACTTGAGACCTGGAAAAGAGAAAATCTTTAACCCATGCAATGACAAGAGGGTGAATATTAAGCAGTGCTAGTGTCATTAATAACCGGTTGTGAGGTACTCTGTCGAAAGCTTTAGAAAAATCAAGAAATATGGAGTCTACTTGAATGCCAGCATCAATCGATGAATGTATGTCTTGAATGAATCCGGTAAGTTGCGTTTCGCATGAGTAGAGCCTTTACGGAACCCATGTTGATATTTAAAGATAATGTTATGTTCTTCAAGATAGTTAATTACCTGCGAGTGAATTACGTGTTCAAGAAGTTTGCAAACAGTGCTAGTTAATGAAATGGTGCTCGTCTTTTTGTCCTCTTACTTTGTCCGTCGTTTTGTTTCGCGCTGTTCCCTCCCACGATGTATCAGTACAAACTCGCCCAGTTATCCATCCTTCTTTAATGAAATGGGTCGGTAATTTAGTGGTGAAGAACGATCGCCAGACTTGAAAATTGGCACAACTTTAGCTAGGCGCCAGTCCAGCGGAATCACGCCTGATGATAGAGATTGTGAAAAAATAGCGGACAAGATGCGATGAATACCATTAGATGAATTTTTGAGTATTTTGTTATTAAAGCCAAGGTGATCTGATGCTGATGTTGTTTTAAGCTTCCCTAGTAAGGATAAGATACCGGTCTCACTGATACATATTTCGGACATTGATGTATTAGAAGTGCTGACAGAAATAGGAGGTAGAGGGAGATCTTCACGGGTAAAAACGGATGTGAATGTGTTATTGAAAAGTTCGGCGCATTCGGCCACTGGAACACTGCTGCCTTCCGCGTTGGTAAGATTAATGTCAGGATGATTGGCGGGGTTTATTATCTGCCAGAACTTCCGTGGATTCTTTGTTAGCATTGCCGGTAGATCGTGTGTGAAGAAGTGCCTACGTGCAGATATCAACTCAGACTGATATTCCTTATCACATAGTTTGTACCGTTGCCAAGATTCGGAGTGTCTGTTCTTGTCGGCTTGTCTGTAAAGGCGCTTTTTCTTGTTATTAAGGCGACGTAGATGCCTATTAAACCAAGGCGCTGTGTTAGTGCATGGGATACTGATGACGGGTATGAATCTGTCAATGAGAGTAGCAAGTTTCACGCTGAACAGGTTCCAGTTCGTTTCCACGGAGCGTGACGAAAAATCGTGGAGAAAATGATCAGCAAAGACTGACAACTGAGCGTTTATTTCACCGAAGTTTGCTCGGTTGTAGCACCTTATTTGTTTAGTACGAGTTACCTTTTTATGGGGCACAAAATTCAGGTTACCCGTGATTATGGAATGGTCGGAAAGTCCTTCTAAGAGCGCAATGTTGGAGCAAAGGTAAGGATCACTTGTCAAGATAAGATCGAGAATATTGGCTGTAGTGGCGGAACGACGCGTAGGATCAGAAATAAGTTGTTGCAAAGAGAAATCGAGACAGGACTGGAGGAATATAGCAGTGAATCTAAAGCGCAACTTGCATTCGTGAAGCTACGTTAAGTCCATCAGTACCTGTGACAAAAAAAAAGAGCCCGAATAAGTGTTACTGCTGGATTGTGGGTGAGCCTCACTGAGATGCTCGTACACACGCTGGCCTCCGCACGCGAAGATCACAGAGCAGAATAAAATCACGTGGAAATTCCACACACGGGAATATTAATTTGGCGTATTTAAAGCCCCATAAGATTTCAGATCTCTAAAGCTTGCTCCCCAGAACATTTATAGTAGAAGAAAATTACACGTTTAAGTGTCGTTAAATGATGCGTAATTTTCACGCTCATAAATGGTCAAAATTGCTTGGAGTGATATTTGTTCACTTGATGGTTGGTGACGAAAGCAAGTAAGTTTTTGAAACCCCCTCAGGTGGCGGAAGAGCTCGTGACGTGAAATATGTCTTTGAACAAACCTTCGTGGATATAACAAATTAGAGATGTCTCGAAAGCGTAAAAAGCTAAATCAAGCTAAGCAGCATACATGAACAGGAAAGAGCAATTAAGATTATCATCCGATTTTAGATTTCTGCACTCCAGTGGCCGCACATCTGCAAAGTAACCTAGTCTAACAGCCTCTGCAAACAAGACCAAAAATAAACAAGGTGGGTACTGAAAAAGATACAGCAATATAACTAGGCGGGTATGTCCTTCACAACCGCATATTCCGATCATTCTGTCAATTATTCGGCCTAGTAATGTTCATGCAGTCACCGTAATCAACCACGGGGCACTGAAACGCTGTGGCAAAGTCAGCGTTGTCCCTGACCAGTTCGTTCACTAAAGCCCTAGCCTGCGCAGCGATGCTGCAACGGTAGTAGGCGAAGCGGGCGTAGAAAAACTGGGCTTCGGACATCCGGAAGAGGCTCCAGGCGTCCTGCACTGTGTACCAGCTAGCTCTTGCGTCCGCTGGTGTGACGGCCTCACCACGGGCTGCGCCAGCAGCCCCGACAATGGCGACGATTTGCAGCCCCATCTTCAGCTCTACCACACGGTGCATGTTGTCGAGGTACTCGGCGTGTGAGGCACTCAGTACGCATTCCCTGCATTGAAAGTATTGCCAGAAATAACCATAAAATAGGAATCACGAGACTGTTTCAATTGCGAAATCATTAGATGACTCAATTTCAATGTCATGTCTGCAAGAAACGGCACCATGTGACGTCACGAGCTGAGGAGTCTCGCGATGAAGATGACGTCACACCTAAATAATACTAATTAGGTAACGGCAAGACTAATTCGTAGGACCAGTGACGACATCCTACGAGTGTGTCGTCATGACAGGTAACATGACAACGACGTAATGTGAAGTCACACCAGATCAAGGGACAATGGCGTAATGTAACCACATGCCGCCGCGGTGGCTCAGTGGTTATGGTGCTCGGCTGCTGACCCAAAAGACGCGGGTTCGATCCCGGTCGCTGCGGTTGAATTTCTTTGGAGTTGAAATTCTAGAGGCCCATGTACTGTGCGATGTCAGTGCACGTTAAAGAACCCCAGGTGGCCGAAATTTCCGGAGCCCTTCACTACGGCGTCTCTCATAGCCTGAGTCGCTTTGGGACGTTAAACCCCATAAACCAAACCAAACCGCATACCTAGACACGTGACAAATATGTAATTTGACTTCATACCAGGTCCCCACTCAACCTCCTCACCACCCCCTAATTCATTAAGGTCTAGATGAAATTCCAGCGATCATCCGCCCCGATGGCTTAGTGGTTAAGGCGCTCGCCTACCGAGCCGGAGTACCCGGGTTCGAACCCGACCGCGGCGGCCGCGTTTCGATGGAGGCGGAACGCAATAGGCGCCCGTGTGCTGTGTGATGTGAGTGCACGTTAAAGATCCCCAGGTGGTCGAAATTATTCCGGGGACCTCCACTACGGCACCTCTTTCTCTGTTTCTTCCTCTACTCCCACCTTCCTCCCGTTACGGCGTGGTTCAGGTGTCCACCGAGATATGTGAGACAGATACTACGCATTTATAACTACAAACAGCGTAGAAAGCAGTACTTCAAAAAACTACACAGAATGTTCATTACACTCGCATCAGTGAGAAAGCATCGATTTGTGCTACGTAAAAGATGACGATGAACCGGCAGTGCGCGGGAAGGAGCGCTCACGCTAGGCCAACTGATAACGAACAATGTAACATAGAACGAACGATTTTCCCCGGGGTTGCTACCCATCGGCTAAGTGCTCACACACTAAAAGTTTCGTTGGAACACTTCGCTTGTTATGACGATAAAATTGGTTGCTATTATGCAAGAAGTCTGAAATCGTCGCCCTCCCAAAGTCCAGCGAAACCTCCAGCACAGTAAAACCAATTTAAATTCTGCTGTACGCTCAGCGCTATTAACACGTACACGTTAAGTGGTAATAAGAGGGGGAGTATCGTGTTTTCTTGTTGCAGTCCGGTAGAGGCTCTTTGACGAAACCAGACAAGCTTTATTATTGCGGTATGTATCTCAGCCGTTAGCGAACTGTGAGCTCTATTAGTTGCAATCACTGCGACCCTGAATGTAATCGCTGCTTTCTAAGCGCATGTCTCGTGTGTAGCTGTGTGCCACGCTACACAAAGGCCAGTTTTCTGCTGTACGCAGTGTCTAGTCCTTCGGTCCTTCGATCAAGGTGCAAAGCATTGCAGGCAGTTAAGCACGAAACATTGTGCGAAAGCAGGTTTTTGCAGGTGGACACCAAAGCCCGTATACCGGAAAACTTGATTGAAAGCGCCTTTCTTTTTCTTTCGTGACTTGCGTACATGATGATGATGATGATGATAACTTTATTTTCCGCCAGATAAGGAAGCCCCCTGCTCCCCGTCCCCGGCACACAGGCCTTGGTGACGGGGCCCGGGACCTCCGCGATTAGAAGCAGGCGAAGAGGTCTTGATTCCTCGCGGCTTCTTCCGCCAGGCGGATGGCTCCCAAGCAACCACCGATATCCTTCGGACGGCCGACAGAGGTCTGTTTCGGATGTTCTGTACGACCGCTGAACATCCGCAAACAGCCGGTAGACGTCCATCGGCCGTCCGAAAGGTGGCCAAAGGTATACGGTTCGCCCGCCGACGGACGTCCAGTTGAGTACGTCCATTGGCGGATCTTTCTCGAATATTCGCGTATATGGTGCATGCGTGCTTTTTTCACTACGCGCAATGCAATAAAACCAAAAACAATTTGATGCATAGCACGCATATTTTATTGTGGTTGGTGATACATCAGCAGAGCAATGGGTTACATTCGGAAAATTTCTTAAATGTGACTCTTCAAATGTGGCAAGCTTGGGACACACATCCGTAATCTTCCCACCCACAGGATTTCTGAAATAAAAAAGAACGCGGCAAACATCAGTCATGTGAAACAAATGGCACAATGCAGTAGCCCAAGTAAAAACATTGGAACCAATTAATAGAAGTGTTTAACGCTGCAAGTATAACAGACAATACACTAACAAACACCTCAATAAGTATAAGGCAATAACAGCTCTCACTTTTCCACACCATATTTGACAATCTATCTGTTCTTTATTTATTTTCATGGGCCTTAGGGCACTAACCTGCGCAGCACTGTACGCGACTGTGCACAGAAAGCCGCAAAGCTTCCGTTGCGAACCACTGCGACCTCACGTGCTTCCTATGGTCTGCCTTTCGCGCGTTGTCACTCTTTATATAGGCACAGTGAACATAGCGATGCCTTAAAAATTAACAAGATGCGAAAACACTCCGTCCCGCAACTTTGAAGAGGAGTGGGAATTAGCCGCGCGAGTTGAGGGCTCCCGCAGCTGTGTGATGTAGGCTCCCGAAAGTGTGAGAACAGCACACACTTGGGGAAGCCATCTCCTCGCGCTTACTGCTCCCACTGTCCTGTGAACGAATGTTATATGAGCATGCTGCATTGTCCTAGAAGCAAAGTTCCAAGAAGTGTACCGGATACATACCTTCGTAGGCAATCACATGTGCACTAAGCCTTCTTTACACCAAGGTCGACGCAGTACAGGATTCCGGTGTTCCAGAAGAGCTTCAGGCGCTTCCCGTATCTTTCGAATTGCTTAACTTACATACAACTTTCGTCCACAGACCGAACAAAGCCACATTTTATAATAACAGAGCTATAAAGATCTGCGCGACAACACTACACGACATATCAACAACAGCGCTACGGAGCCGTACTGATGGATTGGATTGGTCTGACTGCGAACTGACATCTATGATGATGGTGATAGCAGAATGCACGGGAGTTTTGATGCTTACGAATGGTTTCAATGGCAAGTTTAGCTAGCAAAACAGTGGACATGTCGCGTAACTCCTCTAACTTGGAGTTTTATAAATATAAAACTAGTCATTGAGTTCTTGCAAAATTCTGCAACACCTGCTTCTCCTCTTAGATAAATTTAGCTCGTTGGCGGCTCTTGCACTGCAGGTAGGAGTGGTATCGTACCAATTTACAAACGTCTTCGCGTCAAACCCTCCAACTGATGCAAATAAAACAGTATACATACACGAAAGACTCGAATTTTCTGTGAAATAAAAAACGTCCATACTCATGGCCTGGGAATATACTTGACCTTACATCCTTCGGACGTCCACCTCGTCTCTCATGCGGATATACAAAAGTGGACACTGTCCGTACGTCCAGCGGATGTACGAATACGGATATCCGAAATCGGATTGTGTTCGTACGTCCGATGGACGTCCGATCTCGGCAAAGGACGTTCGGATCTAGCTCGTACGTCCGACGGATATCTGTGGTTGCTTGGGCTTGTTGCTGTGAAGCAGGGGCCTCGCTCCGCAGCAGGGCTTCCCAGGTTTCTTTACAATTTATGTTTTCGTTAGCCCCTGGGGAGCTAGCGCATTCCCAGATTGTGTGGTCGAGGGTCCCTCTCGCCCCACAGTGCTTGCACTTATCGTTTTCTTTATCTCTGTGAACATGATAGGCCCAGACCGGGTTTACGAAGTTCCCAGCTTGGAGGCGTCGCCATGCGATTGCCTCGCTGTTGTTAAGACTTTTATCCGGTGGTGGCACCAGTCTCCTCTGTAACCTATAATTTTCAATAATTTCCGTATAATTTTGCAGACGCTCGTCCATGTTCTGGCAGTCGGGCGGCTCCACAGCTACCCGGAAGGGCTAACTCGTGGGCCGCGTCGTTGCCAGGAATGGACGCGTGTGGGGGAGTCCAAATTAGGCTAACTTTTCTGTTTAGCTGTCTACTGGCCAGAATCCTGGCCGCTTCCGGCGAGATCCTACCCTTTCCAAAATTATAGATGGCCGTTTTGATGAGGCACGATGATGGAAACCGTCGAAGGGACGGACATGATCCGAACGAGCTAAATGTGCCCGGGCAGTGGTACACTAGCAACAAAAAAGCCAAAGCGGCGCCGAAGGAGGCTAATCCTAACCTTAGCCCCAACCAAGAGACGCGCATCGTGGAGCGGCGGCGGGCTGCCGAGAAGCTCGCGAGAAGGAAAATGGCGGCGAAGTCGCGGTGGAAAGGCGAAACAGCAGGCTCCCCAGCGACGCCGAAAAGATAATCATGACACCCAGCGGCGGCGTCACGAGGCTGACGAAACACGGGAACGCGCACTTGGCGAACGCGATAATTCGGGCTGCCGGAGTCGACCAAGACGCAGCGGCAGAGGACATCGTCTCCATAAATACACGCCAACAGTCCATTCTCGTGGCGACGAGAGACACCGGGCGAAAAAGAAAATACGTAGAGCTGAAGCAACTCACTTTCGAAGGGGAGCGCATAGATATAACCACCTTCGTCGCCATGCCGGAGGAGTGCGGAAAGGGCGTAATCCACGACGTCCCCCTCTACTTCTCGGAGGCGCACACATTGCACCGTCTCAAGACGCACGGAAACCCTCCGGTGCTGGGGGTTCGAAGATTAGGCAAGGAATCGAAGACAGTCCTGATACTGTTCGAAGACAGCAAAGTCCCGAGGTGGGTGCGCATCACGCCATTGGCTCAACAGTGCCCGCTCTACCGGAAAAAATACGAAGTGTGCAATGCATGCGGAAGAATGGGCCACCGAGCCGACGTCTGCCCAGACCCTAAAAACGTAAAGTGCCGCTGTTGTGGGGCGAAAAACCCGCTCGAAAATCGTCAATGCGAGACCAAGTGTCAGCTGTGCGCCAGAGGACACCTGCTGGGCGATAAGAAATGCAAGGAGCTCTACCGCACGCCCTACGAGGTGAAGAAGAGGCGGTGGGAGCAAAGCGGCGGCAGTTCGCCAAAACACGGGACCCGGCAAACATTGGAGGTGAATTCCACCCGCCAAGGTCGCCCCAGAGACAAGCGCGGCAAAAACTAGGAGGGTTTCCGTGCCGAAGATTTCCCGAGCCTGGAAGATACCACGGGAAGGCATCCCGGACAGCACCATCGTCGGGGCAGTTCGCGCTCCAACAGCAGAGGGCGCTCCGGATCCAGAGAGCCTACGCAACCTCCTAGACCCAAGGAGGAGGACACTACAGGAAGCAAGCCGCAGCAGCGCGGCCGCTCGAGCTCCCGCACCAGGGGCCGCTCCGGATCCAGAACCAGGGGGAGATCGTGTTCCAGGGACCCGGCGAACCCATGGACTAAGAAGCGGAGCCCGAGCGGGGACCGTAAAAGGGTAAGCTTTGACAGCGGGACTTCCCAGGCTAAAGACAAGGACGAGGAGATCGATAAATTAAGGAAAGAGGTTGGGGAGCTTAAAGAGATCATTAATAAGCTCACTCAGGAATTGCATAAATCAAAATTGCAGGCGCGTACGCAGTCCCCCTCACCCCACAGCGCGCCACCAAAATTGGTTTCGAGATCAACATCCCCGGCGCCTAAGGCTGTGACTCCCACAAAGCCTGCGACACCGGAGGAGGAAAAAATGATTGTAGAATCGGTTAGGCCGCCTCCTACTAAACGCAAAGGGGAGGACGCTGATCCGTTGGTGGCACTAGAGAAAAGATTAGAAGCCAAAATCGAAGCTAAATTTGATTCGTTCGTGGCCCAAATTCTGGGAGCAATAAATCAGAAGCAAAGCCAGATACAAGCCCTTACGGTTGAAGTGCAAAGGCAACGGGCAGAATTAGTTGCCATCGGAGAATTGCAGCAAAAAGCAGAGGAGCAATTTGACTAGCTCCAAAATGGCCAGAGGCGCACCAACTGAGTCTTTAATCTGGCAGTGGAAATGTCGAGAATTCCAACGCAAGCGGGCGTTACTGCAACAATATCTGACGCTATTACATGAGAAACCGCTAGCTATAGCCCTGCAGGAGACGGGCAAAACACCAAAACTGTCGGGATACCAAGCTTTTTCAAGTGACAGAGGTGAGAGATCTCGCGTCACAACGTTGATTAAGAGGAACATTGCGGCAATCGAGCACGAAGTCAACTCGAGCGAAATTGAAGCAGTGTTAGTAGAAATCCATACGGGACGAAAAGAAGGGCCCAGCGTGTTCCTCTTAAATCTGTACAGTACCCCACAGCAGAGAAAGGTGAGATTCAGGGCCCTCTTTCGCAACGCGATTAAGGCAGCCGGGACTAACCACTTGCTAATAGCCGGTGACTTTAATGCCGCGCACCCGGAATGGGGTTACGCTAAACAAGATCCTAAAGGCAGGCAGCTATGGGAGGACGCGCATGAGCTGGGACTCACCCTACACACGGACCCTAGTAGTCCATCCAGGGTGGGTAACAGCGTGTGCGCAGACACCTCTCCTGACCTGACCTTCTCTAAAAATGTGACATCTAAAATGGCACAATTCAGAGAAAAATTTCGGCAGCGATCTTTTCATTCTGGCCTCGATCCTTAAAAAAGGAGTTAAGACGCGTCGTGCGCGTCAACCACGTGTAACGGAATGGGAAATATTTAGGAAGAAGCGAAAAAAAGCTGCCACTGGGAAGGTCACTAACATAGAGAAATGGACGGAGACCCTCATGCGTCACGTTGGAGAGGCAACAAAGATACTTGAAGTGGACTGTGCCCCAGAGATAGTTGATAGCAAACTGCTTCACATGTGGGAGGCAAAACATGGCATGGAGCGCAGACTAAAGAAGCAAAAATGGAACCGTAATCTTAGAAGGAGGATCGCTAGACATAGCAAGGAAATTGAAAATTATGCGATCAAATTATGAGAACAAAACTGGTGTAGCAGATATGACGAGATGGAAAGGAGCATGAGCCTTTCCAGAATGTGGGGTCTGCTGAGACATCTGTTAGATCCGACCAATTCAAACACCCAATCGGGAATTACATTATCAAAAGCCAGGCACGCATTTCAGGGAACAGATGCGGAATTTATGCACAAACTAACCGACTTGCGTACATATGAAAGTTGATGACGCCGACGACCAATCCGCAACGCGAGTGTGTGCTGCAGCTTAACACGAGGCCTGATCGGCTGCGGCGATAGCATGGCGATCTCGGGCAGTGGCCAGCAAAGCTGATCTGTTCGCGCCGCGGCTGTTTCGAAACTCACTCACGGCAATATTTTATTTCTCCGCGTCGGCGAAGGTGACACCCTTTCAAAGTCGCGTTTATTTCCGGCAATTTTCCGCATCACCTGAGTAACTTCAGAGCCTACATCTTAAAACTGCATTTTCCAGTTTAGAAGGCCGATAGTGCTTTCTCAAAGAAACTTCGTACTATGGTCTACACTGCCGAATTACAGACGCGCGAAAACTAAAGGACAGAAAGGAAGAACGGACTCGTTTTACTGCCACAATTTATGAGACGAAGTGTTTTTTGGTTTCACGACGCAGCATAAGCAACGGAGGCTATGTTAAGCGATTAAGGCTTAGCTGTTACCATAGAAATGATAATCACGGGTTTCATGTCAAGCATGTACAATGATGAGTACTGGTTACTGGCCAAGGTAAATGAAGAAGAAAATTTTGAAGATTCGGGAGCACTACGGCTCCCTTGTTCATTATAATTGTTCACTGTAATTGTTACGATAGTGAACAAGGGAGCCGCAGTGCTCCCGAAACGTGAAAAAAAATGCATCTTTATTGACCTTGGACGGTGACCAGAACTCCTCATCACCATGATACCTGACCAGACGGTAGGCCGTCAAACCCTCGACTAAAGCATGTGCAATTTTCCACAAGCGGTGCCCCAGAGGCTTCTGAAAATACGTTCGCAGCGAAGACGAATGCCTCCGACGCCACTTACTCTGTAACCATTTTCACGCCGCTAGCGTGCAAGGAACAGAGTAAACTTCATCTCGAACGTGACGGGAGCCGCAACAAAAAGAGTCTGCTGCATGCAAGAACGCGTTCTTTCAGGAGCGATCGCTTCCTTTCCGTATTAACTTCACCTGTGGGATTGTAGAGCTGTCTTCGTTTCTCGTGACCAGTCCTTCCAGCTGACCAGTTTGAGCCACATCAAGGCGGCCATGCGACTCGCAATGACCGCAGCGTCGGCGAGCAGTGGGTCAGTGGTGCCGGAACTCAGCCACCCGTAGCTCAGTGATGAGACGTACAGGCTGGTCTCATTCGCAAAGAACATGCGGTCCGCCGTTCTGCTGTCCGGGTTGTCTCGAAACCAGGGCACGCCCCGTCGAAATGTCGCCTTTCTAGCTTCGAACTCGAAGTTCAAAGCCAAGAACAAGTTCCGGGGGAAGCCCTGGGAGGTCAGGTGGGGCACGGCTGGCTCTCTGAAGACCAGGTCTCCAGGTAGCATGAGCGTTACGTTGGCGACTACGGCCCGGAAGTGGTCAGTGTCGTTTCCGGCTGCCATCAGTCGCCGAAGTGGGTCATAGTCAATGAACCGTCGACGTGTGGCTTCGAAAATTTTGTGCAGCTGGCGGTCCTTAGCGGGAGTCGCGAGTGCCGCGACGTACGTTACGCGCCATAGGTGGTAGCTCCGGCGTACGTGTTTTTGACAGACGTCCTCGCTACGCATATTAGGCGAACTTAGCGTGCTGTCCTGTGTAATGTAGCGCATGGCTTGCTGAGTGAGGAGAAACAACAGGTAAAACAACGCCAGCGGCTGATGGTGCGCGTCTGTCAGAAGCCGAATGTCCGCAAAGAGGCCCGCTTTAGCTATGGCAGAAATTATTTTCGCACGGTCGACATCTATAAGGAACTCGAGCAATATGGTCTTGAATTGGGATGCTTCAAGATGTCCGAAAGCATCTCTAATCTTCTTCAAAGGCACGTATGATCGTCTTGGCGAGGCAGCCGGAAATTTCTGTTCCAACTTCGAGACGTGCGCATTGGTATAATTAGTGCCAAAGTGGGAATTAAGGATGGAGAGAGTGACAGCGTAGCAGGAAACATCGCAATTACTTTTGTAGTCGCCGAGTCGAGGTGTCCTTCGAACGAACATAACCCATGGTGTTTTGCTTACTGTGCTCAATACTTCGAAGATGAACGGCAGGCCGTACCGCTTATTCACCGCAAGGCCCAAACGAAGTAAGCTTGCGCCACTTGTTCGCGTGGTGGTGTTGGCGATTTCTAGCACGGCCGCCGCAACATCCCTGACCAGCTGATCCTCCTGCCATATCTCTTTGATGCACGATGTGTAAAGGGTGTGAAGTGCGGCTGCAGCCTCACTGCCGTAGTCCTGGGTGCCCTTGATGATTTCAGAGGTGACATCCAACTGCAAAAAAAATGGCTGGCATTCAACGTGGCTCGAATCTAGTTATACGAGCGTAATCTCTGTTAGGTATGGTGTCCACGTCTGAAATCAAATTTCAAGGACAATATCCAAGGCTAAGGTCAGGTTCCCAATGTTGAAAGCCATATGATCACGTGGTCGTACTAACATAGATTGGGCCATACCACAACGCAGTTAGGTTCTGTTTGAACTTGTGAGACATGGAAGGACATTGTCGATGTGGCGTCTACTGTATCATATCAAAGGTCAAGTCCAAGGTCATCGGTAAAGGTCAAGTTCCGGTACCCAGTAGTCACAATAATGTGATCACATACTACCACAGCTTGGGGCATACCACCACGCAGTCATGTTCGGTTTGGTGTGGTTTATTGGGTTTAAGGTCCCAAAACGACTCAGGCTCTGAGGGACGCCGTAGTGAAGGGCTCCGGAACTTTCGACCACCTGGGGTTCTTTAACATGCACTGATATCGCGCAGTACACTGACCTTTTGAATTTTGCGTCCATCGAAATTTTACCACCGCGGCCGGGATTGAACCCGCTTCTATTGGGTCAGCCGCCAAGCGCCATAACCACACAGCTACCGCGGCGGATTGCCGTTATGTTTGGTTTGACCTTGTGAGGCATTGAAGGTCACTTTCCCATCCGTATCGCAATCGGAAGTTGGGCCACGAGGAGTAGAGCCCTTGCTCCAAAACTCAATAGTGGCATAGAGCTAAGCGCCTCATTCAAGATCTCTTTGGCAACTTACAACGATGCCCTGCAGGAACCCAAATCTCCCGAGACGGGGCCATTCAAGGACACTGGCGTTACACCATTGCGTCATTCACTGTAGTTAAGGACATCTAGTGGTAATTAAGAACGGAGTTGTCGATAGCCACCTTTTGGGTGCGTTTTGTAGGCAGCGCAGTACTAACAATGTTGCATTCTTACAGCTTGTCAAATGTGTAAACCTCCGCCTGCATTTGCTAAGAAATCAAAATATTACCTACGTGGTTAGGAAAGTGGGCGCTAGTTCGGACTGGTCAACTGAGGTCATGTGACTGTAGTACGTTCGCGCACAACGGCTTTGAAATGGAGGCTTCGAGTAAAGTGCAGCAGAAGTTTCAAGCTCGAGCGCTTAAACACTCCAGAAGTTTGCCTGAGCTTGCCTGCTGACAGTAGCACGGAACTCACTTTTTCAATTTAGGTGGTGAGAAACTGCCGAGTAGGCCGTCGGCGGTACGCAAGAAAGAAAAATTAAAATTCTGAAAGCATCATTCACGGGCAGGTGGGTCGGCTCCTCGCGGCGGGCTACCCTTTACCTCTCCTGATATCAGTTGCAGGCAGCATAAAGAAAAAACGTTTGCCCACCCGGAAGGAGGATTACCGCAGAAATGTTGTAGTTGTGCCCTATCTGCACAATGTTAGCCACGGTCTTAAGAAAGTTGGGAAACGCGCAGGCGTCGACGTGGTTTTTTCTGCGCCCAACAAGCTCGCCTCTCTCTGCAGGAGAGTTAACAACCAGCAAGTTCACCGTGGTTGTGGGCAAACGCACAGCAATCCCCACGTTCCTTGTGCCTCCGGTGTTGTGTACTCTGTCCCCTTATCCTGCGGGAAGGAATACATTGGTCAAACGGGAAGATGCATCAATGTCAGACTTCAAGAACATAATAATAATGTAGGTAATATAGCCATCACTGGAAATCTGGCCAAGCACTGCAAAAAATGTGAAAGCAAAACCTGCGCCCCAATTTTTAACCAATGTACAATCATTGGGAAAGGACGAGATCGTACGTCGAGAGAAATAATTGAGGCTTGCAACATCCGTCGTGCAAAAGACCACTGTGTTAGTACATCTTCCATTAGTTTATCTCAGAAAGAATCGGAATTTCTGAGAACAGCAGGGCATGGGTTGTGAATCTTGGCGTTTGTTTTTTATCCCTTCCTGTTTTTTAGTGTTCTTTTTCCCCCGGGTTTTTAATTGTGACATAGGGTTAGTTTTTTATTCGTCGCAGGCCTTTACTCCTCCTTTTAGTTGTTTCATGCTTTTAGCCCCCTTTTTTGGCCTCTTTAAAAATTCATCTTCCGTGAGGCCTTAATGTGTTTGTTGATTGCCGGCCCTTCATAAGCCTACCAGGTATTAACGTTTCTAAAGTGTTTTTTTAATGTTCTTAACGATTTTTATGTTTTTTAATGCCATCATTTCTGTTATTGATTGTCTATAGCTTTTAGCCCCTTTTGGGCGACCTCATCTTTCATTACCGATCATCCGTTATTTCGTGCCTTGGCCCTATACACCCTCCGCTTCTCTTTATCGTCTTTCACCGCCACCACATTCACCAACATACTTTATCTACTTACGTGACTGTCTTCTGGATTCCGGTGACCGAGCAACCTTTCATCTATGTTCCACCCCCTCATGATTGCTATATATTCTCTGTATTTCGCAATAAAAATTCAGTTGATAGTCAGCGCCTGTGTACGTCCTTCCTTGTTTCTTGTGTCCCGTCCTTTGCGCTGCTCCACCACGATGCAACAGCACCAACTAGCCCAGCAACTTGCTCTTCTGATCATTATCAGCCTAAATATACCCACAGCAAGGCAAAGGGCTGTCTCGTAACTGGCCACTTAACCTACTCTTGTGCAAGCTGTGGTTACATTATCCCCGCAAAATTCTTAGTCTCCTCCGTCCACTTAGCTCTCTGTCGCCCCCTGCTACGCTTGCCTTCTCTCGGAATCCACTCCGTTACCCTTGACGACCGTCGGTTATCTTGCCTTTGCATTACGTGTTCTGTTCATAGCCATTTCATGTTTCTCATGTTCTTGGTTTCGAATAGGAATATCAATAACCCGTGTTTTATTATCATTAACCCACTGTGCTTTCATCGCGCCTTTAACTGTACACCTATAATTTCCCTGTCCTTTGGTCGCTGAGGTTTGCTGAATTTAAGTTAAGGCTTAAATTAACCCCCCCCCCCCCCCCCCCCCCTTCCAGGCGGGCTTCGAGGAGCTTGAATAAGACAGGGTGGCGAAGCGAACAGAAAATTGCCGTGCGCTTTTAGTGCTTTCCGATTATTAACCAGTATAGATAGCTGCTGGACCAACGAACAGTACAGTATATATAAATATAGAGATGTCAAGAGTTGGCTAGTAAGGAAGAGTTTACAATATAAATAAACATATTGTGAGCAAATTGAAAGCTTGCATTCTACTGTCTCATGTAAAAATGCTGGGCTTCTGCGACCGCACATCTAACTTGCTTTTGTCTAATGTGAGCTAATTAGGCTACAAGTAGATACCAATTCGAATTGTGTGATCACGTAAAACAACTCACGTGTGTCCACTTTACAATTGTTCATTCTTTCACTCTCATCACCGCACTTCGCAATTACCAGATTTGAGTATATTGAGATATAAAAAACAGATGTGCCGTAATTTTTCCAGGCCTAAAAAAACTGCCACCCCCTTTTTGTATGAAGCATGTTTTTATGCCTTGATAAGTTGTACAGAGAAAATGCCAGCTGATTTAAAAATCCAGTCTTGAACTTTACGCCGCCTGTAGCTGCCTTCTCAAGCAGGACAGAACTCCGATATAAGTTTTGCTCTGCCTTAGTTAGAATGGAATGAAAAAGGCAGCTTGCGAGAATACGGCACGCCAAATATTTCTTGCCGCATTCTTTTAAGAGTCTGTTATGAATTGACAACAAATCATGATATCATGTCTAAACTGCGAGTTATTTTTCTGCTCAATGATAATAACGTACAAAGTAAGTAAGTTCACTTACTCACGTTTTCTCATCCCATTCTCACCGTTGATTTGAATAATTGCTGTCTGTGTTTGGCATGGAGATATAGACCAGCTCCCATATTTATTTTCTAACCTTCCGTACCACGCGAAAGAACCTCAGAGAGCGTAGTTTTCTATACCTTTCACCTTTTTCTGAGACATTCCATCTCTGATTGAACCGAGTGCACTAATCCGACCTTTTAGTTTCTTGAGAAGCGTCTGTGAGTTGTCTTTGTTACATGTCAACTGCTAATGGTGGGGTTTTAACGCCCCGAAGTACACGTGGCCAATGAGACTCCGTAGCGGTGAAAGCGTCTGCACCATCGGCGCGTCTGCCAGCTGCCGGCCATTGAGTTGCAGTCCGTTACCACGCGACGCTTACTGCGCATGCTCAAGCAGGCCGAGACACTTTTACACCCAGCTTCAAAAACACGTCTCGTAATCGCCTTCTCCAACTTTTTGATCTCCAATGGATTCAGTGGAGCTAGTTGGCATACAAATTCTTGTCCGATAGAAAATGAGGATTCCCTCAACGAGGGCATTGTTCGCTAGCGCTCGTACCGCCGCCCTGTGAATACGGATGGAGTTCAAACCTCCAGTTCCTTAAGGGGCGCCGACATCGAGCAGCGCGCTGACGTTTTTGAATTTTGCATACGTAGAAATATACCGGGATAGAACACGTAACTTTGGGATCAGCAGATGAAGGTGTCTGTTGACTGCGGCCAATTGAATCTGACCACAGCTTCTATTGAAAAATGGTAGGCTTCTTCTCAAAAAGTACAATAGCAATTCACTATCCTATCAGGTCCAAATATAAACCGAACAGTTCGCAACACTACCCGTAATGAGCTGATTATCTAACATACACATCGAAGTTCTGAGAAAGGGAATGCCTTTTTGAATAGTGAACGATTTCTCGGCAAATTTTACAGAAACACGAAGTTTGTTTTCTTCTTCCAAGTGTAAAGGGCACATGGTTTCGGCTTTCATAGTTTTGAGAGATTCAAGCTCGAGAGTGTTGAATAAGTGGTGAATTTGATACCGATCACGCCAGGCAGCATTTCACAAAACTGTCTCGTGCGACCACCTGGGCGGTGGGAGATTTTTATGGCGTCAAAATTCTCCAAAAAGGAGCGAATCGATAAGGCTTGCAAATTGATTGCAAATCAATACCAGTTAGAAGTATTGGCTGCACACTCGATTCAAAGCCATATTTTAAAATTGCCGCACCATAGCTCCCGCTGCGGTGGCTCAGTTGTCAGAGCGCTCGGCTACTGAGCCGGAGTACCCGGGTTCGAATCCGACCGCGGCGGCCGCGTGTTGATGGAGGCGAAACGTAAAAGACGCCCGTGCACTGTGCAATGTCAGTGCATGGCAAAGAACCCTAGAGGGTCGATATTTCTGGAGCCCTTCACTACGGCGTCTCTCATAGCCTAAGTCGCTTTGGGGCGTTAAACCCTTATAAACTAATAAACCAATCTCATCCTTTCTTCTGTCTCTCTCTCCTCTATTTCTTCCTTGCAATTCGGATGCAAAAACATGGCAGTTGTTGAGGCACCTTTTAGACCCGGCGGCAACCAAATCTGCGCAGAAGGGGCAAATGGCTAGGTTAGTGCATCGGTATCAAGGCACGATTGGGGAATTTATACATGAACTCCGAAGTCACTACATAAACAGAGAGGCGGGCGGTTGCTTGCCGGATTACTCGGGAGAGGAAAACCTTGAATTGGATGCAGACTTTACGGTGGCGGAGGTGGAGTTTGCAATGGGCCAGCTTCGTACCACGTCAGCAGCGATTCCCGACGGGGTTACTAATAAAATGCTGAGGAACCTGGATTTCAAGTCAGTGGGGGCACTCACGAATTTGATGAATAAATATTGGGCGGCCGGGGAGATTCCGCCAGAGTGGAAGCATGCTAGGATTACATTTATTCCTAAAGCAGGGAAGAAGCTCTGCATTGAGAATCTGCGTCCCATCTCGCTAACGTCGTGCTTGGCCAAATTGATGGAGCATGTAGTCCTGAACAGGCTTCAGGGTTATGTAGAGGACAATGCGTTGATACCTGAAACAATGATTGGCTTCAGGGCTAATTTATCGACGCAGGACGCCATGTTACAGCTCAAAAAAGACGTGGTTGATCCTGGGTACGGCACGGGCACCAAGGCTATCTTGGGGCTCGACCTCACTAAGGCCTTTGACAATGTTACCCATGAGGCAATATTGAGGAACCTATCGGACATAGGACCGGGGGGTAGAACCTTCCGGGTACATCAGATCGTTTCTGGAGGGTAGGACTGCGGAGATTGTAGTCGGAGAAATGAAATCGGATCCCTTCCCATTGGGGGGCAGGGGGACACCGCAAGGGTCGGTATTATCGCCCTTCCTATTTAATCTCGCCCTGATCAAGATACCACCCAGGCTGCAAGGGATATCGGGACTTAAACATACATTTTATGCGGATGACATTACTCTATGGGTAACAAGAGGCAGTGACGCACAATTGGAAGAAACTACAACGGGCGGTGGATATTGTGGAGGAGCTAGCAGAGGAAGCAGGACTCTCGTGCTCTCAGCCCAAGTCCGAGCTTTTTGTGCTGAGGGATAAACCAAGAGGGATACATGCGAGGCACTATATGCCGCCACCACCTTTAGAGGTGAAAGTGGGGGGAGTACCGGTCGCTGAGGTCCAAACGATCAGGATCCTGGGTATGTATCTGCAGACTAACAGGAAGAATAGCGAGTCCTTGCAAAGGCTTAAAAATGCGGTCAATGCTACCATGCGGCTAATCAGGAGAATCGCCAATCGTAAGAGAGGTGTTAAGGAAAAAGACTATGTAAGCTAGTGCAGGCTTTTGTGCTCAGTAGAATAGTGTATGCGACGCCTTATTTGAAGTTGGACGCGGCGGAAAAAGGGAAGGTGGAGGCTATGATTAGGCAGGCGTATAAAGCGGCCCTTGGGTTGCCTCAGAATGCGTCTACCGAAAGGCTGCTGGGATTAGGGGTGTACAACACCCTAGAAGAACTACGGGAGGCGCACTTGGTGATGCAGCTCGGTAGGCTTTCAAAAACAAAAGCAGGAAGGGACATATTGGAAAGGATCGGCATTGGAGTTGACGTTCCAGCCGGTGACACGAAAATTCAAATGAGGCGGAAATGCACAAGGGCTTGTACATAAAACCTTTTCCCAAGAACATGCATCCAACATCATGAGGACCGCAGGAAGGCAAGAGCCAAAGCTTTACATGCTAAGTACGGGAAGTACCCAGTAAACCATAAAACGTACCATAGACATCAGCGAGATATTTACGCTGGACATTAGACACCTCCATTAGACATCCATTTTAGTACCGTTTACGAAGAATCTACGTACCTACAACATGAAAATTGGGGTCCAGTTCACGTTGTAAGTACGTACTGCAGACATCAGAATATGACCATGCATAGATCAATACCCAGGAGAAAATTTCTAACTGGTTCCAGTCCAACTGTTTTAAGGGACACATTTCCAGTTGTTGCAACTGGAAATTTGTTCCTTAAACCAGTTGCGACTGGAACCAGCTGCAATACGAGATGCAGCTGACACCTGTTACAATTCCAGATGGAACGGAGACCTACTGCATCCCAGCCACAGACTTCCCTATGGAGTCGTCGGGACGTCCAAGCACTCCAGCTAGCTCAAATACAGTTGAGTAAGCGAGTACATGACCATCACGGGAACCCAAAACACTGCAGATGACTTCCGAGTGCGTCAGTATTTTATTGCGCTCGGCGCTTTCACTGAATCTTCTCGTTGAGCATAATCGTTTACAGCTGCGGTGGCATCAATACTCTTCTGCCGAGCCCAATAAGCCAGGGTTGCTGCAAAAGAAAGCATAATTGTTCACTTTTACAGGTGACAAGAGAATGGCACAGCAACCACAACAAAAAAACCCAGTAATTTACGCCACTTTTACCGACGTAAGTCTATGAAGCGTCAAAGGTTGCGCTTGCGGCACTAAAAGGCAGTCGTGCTGAGCGGAGTGTGCTTGCACACACACTTCGGCACACCATCCGAACGCATGCCCACATTTCGGTTGCATACATCACCAGCCTTTGTTTCAAAAATACACAGCGAGTTTGGCAAAACAGCCAAACGAGTGAGCGTAAAAATATAACGTGCCGATAAATGCGTTGGAATTTTTTCATTGCGAACGCAAAAATAGCATAAAATACACTTCAATGAGTAAACTGAGACTGAGTACGCACCAGGAAAGGTCACGATTCCAGCCGGTGAAAACGACTTGTAGTCCTAATTCGTACTGACGGGTCCACTTCGCCGAGTAGTAAAAGCAAGCAAACTGTCTTCCTTCAGCTCCATCAAGGAAAGAACGGTTGAACAATCTCGCCAGCAATAATAAGGGAATAATTAATTCTGTGTCGATGTTCTTCAAACACAACGTTCCCACGGAACACGATGAGAAATCGCACACGCCTTGCGCTCTACCACTGCCGCCATGGCTGAACCTAGCCTCGTGCGGATGTGCGAAACTGTCACATATTTTGTATCGTCTCTTTTTTGTACTTAGTAGCAGGCTTGCTGTGGCACGAAAAATAAGTTAATAATTTTTAAATTGTAGCATATTACTTTTTTCACAGCTGCAATCGCCATGCCCAGTTTGCGCTATTATTGATAAAATACGATACGAACTACAACGCGATGGCGGCGTAGACAATTCACCGCGCTTTCCCCGCCGCCGCCTGTCCGCGGCACAGATCAGGCATATGGGCAGCGCATGTAGCATGAAGGCAAGATAACCAATTATCGTTAGGGTAACGGGCTGGATTCAGAGAGAATGCAAGCACAGCAGAGAGGATCAGGGCTGGTGGGCAGATGAGGTTCGGAAGTTTGCTGGCATAAGGGGGCCGCCACTGGCCCAGGGTTAACTGGAGAAATTTTTGGCCTGCACTGGACATGATTACAGTGTTGACATGATGATAAAAAGCGGTACTCAAGAAGTTTATTCTCGAGAAATATGAGGTCACACATTCAGCTACACAAATGCCTAAGCTTTCCTCAGTTCATCATTCCAATAGTTAGTTATCATTGCTAGCGCGATTAGCAGATTTAAGACATTTTTGAGCAAAAATAACTCCCAAAAATTGAACTGAACCAATTTTTGTACTTTAAATAGTTGAATAAAACATGCTTAATCAGAAAAATGGTTATTATATAGTCCTGGCTGCTAAATAACAAAAATGTTTTTAGTGTGTCCTCACTTTTCAGTGTGGTTGAGATAGCTTGCAGGCTTTAGCACAAGGTATAAATTCAATGTAAGAATAGTAATGAAATAACAATGCGAATCCTGACCAAAGTGACCGGCATTTCAAACCAACTGCGTATAGTTGAGTCAGAAACCTGATGCGTGTGCGTTCAGATTTGTCTTTACTATTTCCCGTATTTTTCTTCTTTCTAGGTAGGATAATGTTGCCGTGAAGCGAGCACGAAAAAACACAAAAACACAGGCAGCGCTGGTCATGCCTCCAATTTGTAGTCAACAGCGATTTCCAACTTTAAATGCAGTAAGGCAACACGAAATATCGAACGATTGAAAAATATGGAATTCTTAAATTATATATCTCACTTACATACCCAGGACGTGACAAATAATATCTACGAGGAGTCTAGGTTAAGGCAGATATAATGTCGTGGGTACGTCTCCAGCTTTTCCACGAAAAAAGGTTGGTAGATAAGACGTCTGAGAGATTTTGCTTTGGTACATAGACGTTCAGACTTAATCTGGACATCTATGGGAGGTTTGTGGTTTGCTGGGTAGATGAACAAAAGAAAAGTCGAGTGTTAGCTGCATGAACTCATTAGAGGCAGATGAATGTGAACATTTGAACATTTGACCAACACTGTTCCCACTTCGAGTTATTGATCAATTCGCTCTCGCCCTACCATAAGCTTGCCGTCCCGCCCAGTAAACCATAAAACGTACCATAGACATCAGCAAGATATTTACGCTGGACATTAGACACCTCCATTAGACATCCATATTAGTACCGTTTACGAAAAATCTACGTACCTACAACATGAAAATTGGGGTCCAGTTCACGTTGTAGGTACGTACTGCAGACATCACGCTCTACATTTTTCAGATATTTGTGAGCATGTAAGTACGCCCAGTCTACGTAGCCTAGACGTCTATATAAAGAGAATATGACTATACATAGATCAATATCCAGGTGAAAATTTCTAACTGGTTCCAGTCCTACTGTTTTAAGAGACACATTTCCAGACTGGAACCAGCTGCAATACGAGATGCAGCTGACACCTGTTACAATTCCAGATGGAACGGAGACCTACTGCATCCCAGCCACAGACTTCCCTATGGAGTCGCCGGGACGTCCAAGCACTCCAGATAGCTCAAATACAGTTGAGTAAGCGAGTACATGGCCATCATGGGAGCCCAAAACACTGCAGATGACTTCCTAGTGCGTCAGTATTTTATTGCGCTCGGCGCTTTCACTGAATCTTCTCGTTGAGCATAATCGTCAGGTTAACAGCTGCGGTGGCATCAATACTCTTCTGCCGAGCCCAATAGGCCAGGGTTGCTGCAAAAGAAAGCATAATTGTTCACTTTTACAGGTGACTAGAGAATGGCACAGCAACCACAACAAACAGACCCAGTAATTTACGCCACTTTTACCGAATCAAGTCTATGAAGCGTGAAAGGTTGCCCTTGCAGCACTAAAAGGCAGTCGTGCTGAGCGGAGTGTGCTTGCACACGCACTTCGGCACACCATCCGAACGCATGCCCACATTTCGGTAGTAGAGGCCAGTTGCATACATCACCAGCCTTTGTTTCAATACACAGCGAGTTTGGCAAAACAGCCAAACGAGTGAGCGTAAAAATATAACGTGCCGATAAATGCGTTAGAATTTTTTCATTACGAACGCAAAAAAAAATTACCGACGATTACGTTACTTCCTAATGCGAAATTTGAGCGCAGCAAATAAGCTGTTTCACCTTTTCGATAGATTGAGGCAAAGAAATCGAGCAACACATGTATGCGCTATCACAGAATTTTTTTTTTTATTTTTCACACGTATTCCTTTAACAAAGACTCCACTAACAGTTCTTGACAGTCATGAAGGAAGCTTTGTGGTCGGAGAAATAGACTGATATATGTTCGACTTGGTACACCAATGCTTGATTCTCAAAGACGAGATCTATACAAGTGCCTCGCGAGGTTGTCACAGCCGTGGGACGCGTTACGAGCGAGAGGAACGGGATGTTCTCCCGCATAAGTGTTAGGAAATTGCTGTTTGTCTTTATGTCAACATTAAAGTCCCCCACTACTAACATCGGTGTGGATCGATGGACGGTTAATGCGAGTTGCAGGAAGTGCACGACGTCTTTCGTGAGTGCGGTAGGGGCGAAGTAGGCAGCTACTACCAGCAAGCCGTTGGGCAACTTTGCGGCGCACAGTTCGCCAACTTCATGTGACGTGCCAAACATTTCGACTGGTATTGCAGAGAGACCTGTGCGCAAGTAGATAGCGACTCCCGCCGCTCTGTTGTGGTCTCTGCGAGCACCACAGCAGTATAGGAAATCTATGATTTCGAGAGGCTCTTCGGGATCCATCCAGGTTTCAGCAAAGCAAAGTACAGAGGAATGGCGCAGAATGTGATCGTGGTGTACGTCCTTGGCATGTGCGGCAAGGGAGCGTACGTTAAGAATGTGGTTGTGAATGATGAATCAAGTGCTGCCAGCGAATGACGCGTCCATTGGCTGTCTGCGTGTGTTACTGATGTGTGGTTAATATGTTAAGCTTCGCCTGTAAGAGTGGAACGCGACAGCGTCTTGCAACGCTGCCAGGGAGTCCACAGAACGCCATCGCCAATTCGGCTGTACGCCTTGCTGGACGGTAAATTTATTTTTTGAGGAAAGGAAATGTGTCTCTCTCGCATATCTGGGTGGACACCTGCACCTCGCCGTAAGGGAAAGGGGGAAGATGGGAGTGAACGAAGACGCCGTATTAGCAGCTAGACGCGCCTCTGTTCAATCCAAACCATTCAGCTGGCATTACGGAGTGGCTAGCGTGCTCGTATCGCACTCCGGAGACCCTGGTTCGATTCCCCAACTCGACCAATTTCGTTCTCGGTTTTATTGATTTATGCGGTCTAACTAGAAAGGTTAATTAGGCTATTTCATATTTATATTCTTGCATTTCTATCCATCGTGTTCTGTCATTAACCTGTCAATTGTTGGAGCTGTCTAGGATGTTCGACACAACGTATATGAAACGAGCAACGTCTTACTGAGTGGGGAAGTGCGTGGTGGTGGAGGGAACGCGGCTTCGTACTTATCTGTTTTTTTTCAGCAGCGTCTCCTTCCGCGGACGCTGTTGTCGCTGCGGCGCGCGTCTTTCGTTTCTTTTCTTCTGACCTCTTCATTCTCCTCTATATTAATTAGGCTAATTGATTAATTAAGCAATTAACTAAACTCAGTCCAACTTAGTTGCAGCATCACTATACGATCCCTTTGATTGGTTGCATGGTTACTAGCCAAAGTACAATTGGCCCCATTTGAAATTCGCGCACTGTGACGTCACGAGCATTTCGACCAATTGAAAAGCGTGACATTGGGGGCGGAGCTGGTTACGAGGCCGACGCCGACGACGACGCGAAACCCAGGAACGGACGCCAAAGAGCTGCGCTCTAAAATAGCATAAAATACACTTCAATGAGTAAACTGAGACTGAGTACGCACCAAGAAAGGTCACGATCCCAGCCGGTGAAAACGACTTGTAGTCCTAATTCGTACTGACGGGTCCACTTCGCCGAGTAGTAAAAGCAAGCAAACTGTCTTCCTTCAGCTCCATCAAGGAAAGAACGGTTGAACAATCTCGCCAGCAATAATAAGGGAATAATTAATTCTGTGTCGAGGTTCTTCAAACACAATGTTCCCACGGAACACGATTGAAATCGCACACGCCCTGCGCTCTACCACTGCCGCCATGGCTGAACCTAGCCTCGTGCGGATGTGCGAAACTGTCACATATTTTGTATCGTCTCTTTTTTGTACTTAATAGCAGGCTTGGTGTGGCATGAAAAATAAGTTAATTATTTTTAAATTGTAGCATATTACTTTTTTCACAGCTGCAATCGCCATGCGCAGTTTGCGCTATTATTGATAAAATACGATACGAACTACAACGCGATGGCGGCTTAGACAATTCACCGCACTTTCCCCGCCGCCGCCTGTCCGCAGCATAGAACAGGCATATAGGCAGCGCATGTAGCATGAAGGCAAGATGACCAATTATCATTAAGGTAACGGGCTGGATTCAGAGAGAATGCAAGCACAGCAGAGAGGATCAGGGCAGGTGGGCAGATGAGGTTCGGAAGTTTGCTGGCATAAGGGGGCCGCCGCTGGCACAGGGTTAACTGGAGAAATTTTTGGCCTGCACTGGACATGATTAGTGTTGACATGATGATAAAAAGCGGGACTCAAGAAGTTTATTCTCAAGAAATATGAGGTCACACATCCAGCAACACAAATGCCTAAGCTTTCTTCAGCTCAACATTCCAATAGTTATCATTGCTAGCGCGATTAGCAGATTTAAGACACTTAAAAAAAAAAACTCCCAAAAATTGAACTGAACCAATTCTTGTATTTTAAATAGTTGGATAAGTTGAATAAAACATTCTTAATCAGAAAAAATGGTTATTATATAGTCCTGGCTGCTAAATAACAAACAAGTTTTTTAGTGTGTCCTCACTTTTCAGTGTGGTTGAGATAGCTTGCAGGCTGTAGCACAAGGTATAAATTGAATGTAAGAATAGTAATGAAATAACAATGCGAATCCTGACCAAAGTGACTGGCATTTCAAACCAACTGCGTACAGTTGAGTCAGAAACCTGATGCGTGTGCATTCAGATTTGTCTTTACTACTTCCCGTATTTTTCTTCTTTCTAGGCAGGATAATGTTGCCGTTAAGCGAGCACGAAAAAACACAAAAACACAGGCAGCGCTGGTCATGCCTCCAATTTGTAGTCAACAGCGATTTCAAACTTTAAATGCAGTAAGGCAACACGAAATATCGAACGATTGAAAAATATGGAATTCTTAAATTATATATCTCGCTTACATACCCAGGACGTGACAAGTAATATCTACGAGAAGTCTAGGTTAAGGCAGATATGATGTCGTGGGTACGTCTGCAGCTTTTCCACGAAAAAAGGTTGGTAGATAAGACGTCTGAGAGATTTTGGTTTGGTACATAGACGTTCAGACTTAATCTGGACATCTATGAGAGGTTTCTGGTTTGCTGGGTACAACGGGGCAGTCTATGTAGATGTCGCCGAGTATAAGGACAAGGATGCATTTGCAATTGCGGTGGTGGACGGGCGGGGACGCTTGATCGCCTCTGGATTGGTCAAAACCCGCTCCACAGAAACTGCAGAGGAAGCGGCGATAGCACTAGCTATGACTAGTAGTAATGCTGACCTGATCTTCAGCGATTCAAAAACAGCCATCCGAAATTTGGCGAGGGGCAGAATATCTGTCACAGTGGCGCGGTTGCTGAATCGGGCCACGGAGCGAGGGATTACGGAGGCGGAAATTGTCTGGGTACCTGCACACTCTGGGAACCCTGGGAACGAGACGGCTCACATGAATGCTCGAGGTTTCGTCAGCCGAGCAGGTGAGCCGGACGTCCCGGGAAGGTCCACGAGAGATGGGCTGGTATCCTTTCATGACATTACTAATCATTTCAGACTTTAGCGGAGGATTTACCCACCCCCGGACAAGCAATTGGTGAAGGCGCAGGAATGCGTCTGGCGACGATTGCAGACTAGATGTTTCTTCAACCCATACGTGTTGAGCAAAATCTACCCGGACATTCAGCCGGAGTGCAAATGGTGTCACGAATTGGCAACCTATGACCACATATTATGGAGCTGTAGCATAGCACCGCCACCGGCGGACATTATGCGTGATCCTTCCCTCGAGCAGTGGGAGGCCGTGTTGGCCAGCTCAGACCCGGTCGTCCAGACCAGGGCCGTGGAGTGGGCCACCCAGGTCGCCGTCAGCCATGGGTTGATGGCCATCTAACACGGAATCGTCCACACATGCTCTCTGACGAAAATAAAGTTTTTCCATCCATCCATCCATCCTTGAGGCGCAGTTCGGGTGTCCACCGAAATGTCAGACAGTTACTGCGCCATTTTTTTTTTCACCATAAATCTGAAAAAACAGTTTGTGCTATCTTCGCTTCCGATACTTATGAGAGAAAGGCTTTTGCGACTAGAACACTACAGCAGCCACTTCCAAATACCCGGAAAGGGCAGAAAATTGCAACCTATTTCTGAAGCAGGCGTTACTACTGGCGTTGCCGACGAAACATGAATATTGTAAGAACCGCCGTGGTGGCTCAGTGGTTATGGCGCTCAGCTGCTGACCCGGAGGACGCGGGTTTGATCCCGGCCGCGGTGGTAGATTTTCGATGAAGGCAACATTCTAGAGGCCCGTGTACTGTGCGATGTCAGTGCGCGTTAAAGAACCCCAGGAGGTCGAAATTTCCGGAGCCCTTCACTACAGCGTCCTTCATAGCCCGAGTCGCTTTGGGACGTTAAAACCCCATAAACCATGAATATTGTTAGGCGTGCCAGACGTTGCGTCACTGCAACGGTATAAACCAGCAAGGATACGACCGGAAACACTGTAAACCTGACGTGCCTAGTGCTTCGGACATACATTTTTCTCTTTTCGTGTTGCGCTTTTTTTTTTTTCTTGCTAGTGCACCCTCGCGGACACTAGAAGTGTGGTCTCCGTGCGCAAGCGGCTCACCAGCAAGTCGCGTGCCACGTCACGCTGGACGAAGCCTGCCTCGAGGGCGTTCTTGCAGATGTACGCGAAGAAATTTGTGCACGGCTGCTGGTTGGCGTCGATGGCGGCGAACAGCGTGGCTGCCTCGCTGGGGCAGCAGAACTTCGTCCCAGTGTCACTCGTGTTCACCTTCTTGGCAGCCCAGTGAACAGCGAGCCAGGCCAGCGCGGTGGTGGCGGTGGCTAAAGCGGCCCCAGATGCGCAGCTCAGTCAGAAGCCTGCCGATCGTAACTCCTTACGTCGCAGGATGGAAGTCCGAGTCGCGGGGCGACCGGTGCCAGTTGGCGAAAGTAGGTCTTCTCTCGTCGGCCGAGCTTCCATCGTAGCTGCCGTCTTCTTCTTCTTCTCCCTCTGGAAGGCGGCCTCGAGGAGCGCGTACCGCTGTTAGGGTCCAGCGCCCTCTTGTGGAAGAGTTGTCTGCTATACGGCTCGTGCTTCTGGTGGTGGTGGTGAAAACATTTATTAAGAAAGGACTCGAGGGCAGCTGCCCTTCGGTAATTTTCAAGGTCGCCTGAGAAAAAAAAACAGCTTCTCTTAGCCGTATAATTTCTCACACGAAAGAAAGAACGACCAATTTTATTCACAGTGCTTGCAGCACTTTTAGAAAACTTCCGCTAAATTACACTCTCTGAATGGAACCGTCGGCGCCTTCATTAGTTAAGTGCTTTGAAATCCAAAATTTCCTTCCAGATTCTCCTAATGTCCAAGAAATTTATTTAAACCAGATTGTGGTAGCTCTGAAAAACTTGACATTTGTAGTAACGGTGACGTTGACCGCGTTTACTTGAGGAGTCGCATGAGTGCCTTTCATTGCTGCCTGACTTCAAGCATATGAGATGTGCGTTGCCTCGGCTCATTTTCTGTTTGGAGTAGGCGCTTACATAAGGTGAGTTTGGGGCTGTGGCCACAGTGCAGCTACTGATGTTGCTTGTTTGCCCGCAGTGGGTGACTAGAAAGAAGAATTTTCTTTTTATCTCTTCGCAGATGTCAGAGCCCTTTCATGCTACTAGTTGCAAAACTTCCCATAGGAAGGAAAGGAAAAAACGTTTATTCAGAGGGAAGAAGAAGTTGGTTGAAGGCAAGCAGGCGGAGTCCTGCTATTCTGCTTAGAATATACTGGAACTATAGTCCTGCCAATCCCCCGCCATGGGTGTGTGCCATTAAGACTGAGGACATCATCATCATCAGCATCTTCAGCCCAAGTCTCCTGTGGCTCCGGCCGGCGTCGTGGAGATGGCGATGAACGCCCCTTGGGATGCCAGGGTGGCGCTGGTGAACCGAACCTCCCACTGCATCAAGAGAGAGAAACGGAGAATAAAATTTTATTGTAAAAAAGGTGGCCGGAGATTATTGTGGATGGGGCGCTCAGTTCAGGACTCCAGCAGCTTCCGCCGACGCTTTGGTGACTAGCGCCCCCTGGTTTCCCAGGGTGGCACTGGGAGCGTCACCTCCAACTTCTCCTGCGCCACGATGGGCTGCTTAAGAGGTTGGGTTTAGCTGTGCATGTCCATGTAATATGTGTGAACATATTAATAACGCCACACCAGGGTCATGCATCTGCGCATAATGTAGGGTGAATGCGGTGTAGGTGGTGGAGATTGGGGAAAGTCAGTGTTTGGATGCGTCTTGGGTGATAGGAGTCCGCCGGGGAAAGCTGTTTATGTGGCGGGGTGTAGAGTCCCCGATTCAGGCGAACGGACTCTAGGCGGGTTGAAAAATGGGTTGAGACGCGGGAAGATGTCGTTTCTGTACGCCGTTCAGAAGTTATATTCTCGAGCTAGCGCGTCGGCCCTAATACTGCCTTAGACAAGTGCATGTCCTGGGGCTCAGGTGATGACGTGATTATGCTGGAGATGGCTGCTCCGAACGCGGAGAGTGGCGCGCGGTACACCCACTACAGTGGGTTGCGCAGGTGGCTTGGGAGCCTAAAAATGTTACAGCTGGGGTGTTGGGTATTCCTAATTTGGATCGTGATGGCTATAGCGATGGCTTCTGCGGCCGCCGTGTCCGAGGCTGTGAAGGACGCTTCAGGATAGAGGGTTTGGTTGGGCATACGAAACTGTAGCTTATCAGAAACGCTGACCCGCTGACACACTGACTTAAAAAAATATGGCGTAGAAAAGCAGCGCCTGAATTGTGTTTGTTGCGCCGGATGAACTTGTAATACTCTATAAAGTTGCTAATCACGTCCGCAATAAGAAAATTTCTAGTGGCTTAGTTCTTCTAAATCTACATGACAGAAACTAACAGCCTTTGAAACCAACAAGAAAAGGGATGCCTTTTTTAATTTCTAGTTTTAGTCAAATGCCCGATTAATAAAAGCAGAAAAACTACAAGTACACGCCGCCGGTGGGGTCCGAGTCCATGATCTCCGAATTTAGCTCCCGGTGCTTCACCAACTGCTAGGGCTACGGCTGTCCAATCTGCTGCTTTGGGTGGTATTGATGTGTAGTGTAAGCGAACCTTTAGTGTGTTCACCAGCGCCGCCCTCATCCGCAGCGGCGGACGTGGTACGTCCTTTAATACCACGAGCGCCGCGTAGGAACGCGGTCGAACGCAAAACTCGGAGGTCATGGGTTCAGATCTCACTGGCGGGATATGGTTGTTTTTTTCTTCTGTTTTTATTTATCTCCCATTTGATGAAAAACTAAAAATTAAAAAAAAAGACATCCCCTGTCGGCCTCCGTCATGTGTGCCATAACGAGCACCTCTTTTCTCTCGTATGCTTCGAAATCTAGTCAGACAGAAAGACAGCTCCATTACGCTTGGCTACGCTTGGTTAGACGCTTGGAATGCCTCGCAGGCGTTTCAGGCACACATTGAACCGCGCTCTCATTCATGTCAAAACTGCATGCGAGAGCGACGTCGTCTCCTTAAGCGAACGTCGAGTGAGGTGCAACTCCCTAACGGTTGCCTCGTGCCACGTAAGGCGAAGCAGGGTTTGCCCCTTCTGCATTGCTTGCAATAAATGTTTCAACCACCACCACCAGGTGCATACTCACATGACCGCATGTGGCGAAGCGGCGGTCGGCGCACAGCGGCCGGAGCAGCAGCGAGTCACGTGGTCTGACGTCACAGCCTGTAGAGGGTCTGTGAGGGGTGTGATAAAGATGAAGTGTGGCAAGTGCGCTGCACGCACTCGCGCGCACGGGAGTGGAGAAGACGACGAAGTAGTAGAATACAGATCGGCTCGACCGTATGCTACGTGTACTGTTTTACTGCTAATTATCATTACTACGATACAACAGTAAGTATGAAGGAAAGTGTGAAACCTACAGTTCTTGTGCTGCAGTTTAGAAGGGATGTGCTTGCACGCAAAGGAAAACTCTTCGCAATCCGCATTTTTCACAAGACGTGGCGCCCTCTGGGAAGTGGAGAAAATTCGTTTGCTACTATTTGAAAACGCACGTGGAAGACACCAGTTGCGCGTGCGAAGTGGTAAGTGTGTGCTTGACAGCTGCCGCAATGTGCCTTTCACCAACGTGAACTGCGCATGCGTATCGGTAGCAGGCGCTTTCATTTTCAAGCAGTGTATCTGAAGGAGAATACATACGCGTGCGCACAGCAGCCTTGGGAAAAAGGCTTGCCACGATATACTCGGTAATGCGTTGTGAGATCGGAGTTGTTGCGGTCGATTTCTGCCGTGATAGACGTGAGCGCGCCCCTCAGCTGTCTGCGAGTGGTAACATGATCTGGTTACTTCACCATCGTGTTCAACGCTGCTCGACCAACGAAGGCGTCATTAGCAGCTGTGCTGCATAACTTGCGGGACGGTCACCACCTGTAAAGTGGATTTCAGCGGCAGTTTGGGCGTAACGCGGTGCTGAATGCTATCGCCTACGTCACATTGCCATACAGTCGCCGGCAGGTACCGTCGTCAGCACACTTAACACGAACGCTCGGTTGCGCGTCCTGCACTGATATTACAGCACGTGAGGCTGGGCGCTTAGTCCGAGACCATGCTGCACGGTGTGGTTCCGGCGGTTGGAGGCAGCTCGTGTTTTGCTTCCACTCTAATATTGTCTCATCCGCAGCGGTGGGCACCCAACGGCGCTAATGACAGTGGAAGACACGCGCTCGAGCATTCGTGTTAAGCGTGCTGACGACTGTACATCTGATAGTAGAATCTGCCGGATCTTGTCGTGCAGAGCATCTGCGGCCAGCGTTCAGCTAGAGCGCTTTCGCCCTCGGTTCCACCCGCCGCACGTTTATGGCTTTGTCCTCGTGCCCACGTGCAGCGTCCCGCTCGGCATCTCGGCTTCTCCCATGCACCTTTTGTTGCTCCCATGCGTCTCGGTGCCCGTGTGCTGTGCGATATTGGGGCACGTTCAGGGTCCCTATAGTCGGATACAACTTCAATCCGCAGTGAAGCACCGCCCACATTCAGCCTCCGCGCACAGAATTCCTCCTCGACGAAAAAGTAGTCCACTGCTTAAACGTTTCCTGTTACTTAAACAAGAAGCTCATCACAAGAAAAAAAATACGAGCTCTAGAATTTCGATATGTGCATTGTTTGATATAATGAAACATTAAAAGCTAATTTTGTTTACAGTTGCGATTGGCCACCGAAGTAATACAGGATGCAGCCGCTCAGTGTTAGCAACTGCTGTTCTTTTTTTCAGTTAAATTATTGCGGAGCCGTCCATCGACATTCGCTCATCCAAACGGTGCTGCGAGTGTCGTCACAACTGTTGGATCTGGAATCCGCGCCCAAACATTGATGTCGATCGAATGAAGAATAATTTACTTGCATAACCAGCCGCTGATTGCGGCCCCAGTACTTTCATTTCTTGGTCTTTTCTAGCTTAAACGAGCTCCGTTTTCGGTGAGAGTGGTCTCTTTTTAAATTGGAGCGTGGCACCCAATTGGTACAGGCAAAATTCTATTTGTCCTGAGCGACCCGTCAAGAGTCGGTGCCACTAAAATCGCCTTCAGGGTGTAAACGAACTATTGTACATGTTTCATAAGTATACAGCCGTTTTTCATACGTTTAGAACCCAAGGGCTTCGCATTCTGAGCCATGCTTTCAGGATATCGTTATCCTAAAAAATTAAATTTCTTGAAGATGGGAGGAAATCTCACTCTTACCCTTCCGAGAGCTAATACTTCGAGAGTGTTGCAATTAAGAGCTGCGCTGCGCTCCTTACAACCAAAGTGTTTCGACTCTTGCTGTACATTATCTGAAGAGTAAGCTAGGAAAGTATGAAAAAGGCCGTCACCCATGCAATCTACACGTTAAATGAAATATTGAAACAGACCTAAAAGAGTTGAAAAAAAAACGAGCCTACAATATTTCTCAACGAACCATTATTTTGCGGCAGCCCTAAAATACGCATTAAGCTCTTTATTCTACAAATAACTTATCACACGGCACTCGCATTGCTTTCGAGGCGAAATGCTAGAGGCACGCACACTGTGCGACGGCAATGCACGTTAAAGGGCAACTCCGGCGATTTTCCGATGTTCATCGATCGAAATGAAATTTTATGCCTGCATTCTTTATGGCAGTCTGATGTCACATGTAAAATTGCGCACCTGAAAGCGACGTAGTTTTCCCGCAAGCGAATTTTGAAGACAAGCGCTCCTCGCCGCGAGCGGCACCCATTGATCAAGCAAATTCTACAGGCCACCCTGTACTGTGACGTCACCGGCGGTTCGGCGTGTCAACCTGGTCGGGCGTGCGCTGGCGTTGGCAGTGCAGGGGAAAACTGAAAATTGGTTTTGAGCAAAGTAAGCAGTAACGGACACCCGAACCGCGACGTAAGGAAAGGGGTAAAGGAAGCAGTGAAAGAAGAAAGAGGTGCCGTAGTCTCCGGAATTATTTCGAGAGAGAGAGAAAACTTTATTACAACAGGAATTCGGGGCACGCCCCAGGATCCCCGCACGACCCCACTCCACTCAAATGTTTATGTTCCTGAGGTCCATAACACTGGCAGCCCGGCCGGTGGCGATGGTCTGCACGGCCGGGTCCTCCGAGCGCAGCAGGGTCTCCCAGTCCTCCCAGGTCTTCAGGTTCTCTAGGTCCCGCGGTGGAGGGTCCGCCGGGCAGAGGGAAAGGATGTGGAGGGAAGAAGCGAAGGGTTCTGGGCATAGGGCGCATGCCGGAGTAGGGAAGGAGGGATGATAGTGGGCTAGGGTAAGGGGCGCGGGGAGAGTGTGTGTCTGTAATCTGCGCCAGAGTGTTGCGTGTCTGTTATCAAGGGAGGGGTCGGGCGGAGGGTAGAGCTGGCGTGAGGCTATGTATACCTGGGTCAGCTCACTGAATGAGTGCATGCGCTCCCTCGTGAATCCCGCATCCGAGGCCACCTGAGCCCGGTTTAAAGAACCTCGGGCTAAAAGGTTGGCGGCCTCGTTTCCGGGATTCCCAGAGTGCGCAGGCACCCATATCAGCTCCACTTGGCGGGGAGGGGGTGCATCGGGCGAGTCCGGTATGCCAAAACCAAAGACATGGACTCGGCCTCGAGCAAAATTTAGAATCGCAGTTTTTGAATCACTGAAAATGTACCGGGCTTCCGTGCGGGTGATTGCGAGTGCAATGGCGGCTTCCTCTGCAGCCTCTGGGGAGGTGTTGGGAGGGAGAGGTAGTGTGATGAGGGCAGATAAAGAGGAGTCCACCACAGCTGCTGTCGCTTCATTACCCGTGCAGGCAGCGTCCACCCATACGGCGTCCGGCTCGGAGCCGTACGCTCGATGGAGTATCTTCGCACGGGCTCTGCGGCGCTGCTCATGGTGGGACGGGTGCATGTTCCTCGGGAGCGGCCTGATGAGGAGCTCCTGGTGAAGGGATCGTGGGATGGCGAGGAGGGTTGGGTCGTTGGCAGGTATTCTGATTCCGAGGGAGTCCAGGATATACCGACCTGTGGAGGTTTTTGTGAGCCTGATGTATTGGGCCTGTCGGTGGGCCTCCACCAGTTCCCCGATCGTGTTGTGGAGGCCCAAGCCTAGTAATCTGTCAGTGGGTGTGTTGAGAGGAAGATGAAGTGCTACTTTGAATGCCTTGCGAATCAAAGCATCCAAAGCGTTTATGTCATGCTTGGATAGTTGTAAGTATGGGGTAGTGTACAGCACACGGCTGAGGACAAAGGCATGAATGAGGCGACATAGGTCACGCTCCTTCATGCCTCTATGATGTCCCGAAACCCTGCGGATGAGGTGCGATATCGCACCTACAACCTGCTTGAGTTTCTTCAGAGTGGTGGTGTTTTTGCCATCGTTCTGGATCTGCAGGCCCAATACACGGAGGGTGCCAACCTCAGGCACCGGGTCACCATTCAGTTCAATGGCAATGGGGGAGCGGGGACAGCGGTGGTTCATTTCGACTACCTGTGCAATTTCGCGCCATCTCAACGTGTTTGTGTACGCCAGAGTGATGGGTCACGGCAACTTCTGTTGTGCTGTGGGGTGGTGGTGGTGGTGGTAGAACTTTATTTCCAGCGGATATAGAGGAGCGACCCGAAGTCGCCCCCCGCTTAAACGACGGCCGCTATCCCTTGGGCAGCGGCGGCGTCTTCAGCCATCTGGAGGAGCTTGATCTGTGTCCCTGGGTCGGGGCTGAGCAATAGAGCCTCCCAATGATCAGAGTCGGTAATGAAGCGACTCGCGGATAGGGACTGCGGGCAGTTCCAGATCATCATTTAGATCGGCTTTGGCATCACAATTTTTGCATTTGTCTGAGTACAGTCCATCCGAATAGAAGCTACACAATTGGGGATTTGGATAGGTTTTAGTTTGGAGTTTACGCCAGGCTTTCGCCTGTTGCTTGGAAAGCGTTTTATCTGCTGGGGGAAATCTGAGTCTTGCAAGCCTGTAGTGCTGCAGGATTTCTCTGTAAGAAAACAACCTGTCCTTGCCGGAGTATAGGGCGGGTGGACTGCACGACCCAGCTCGGCGGAATAGTTCTCGAGCTAGGTTATGAGCCGCCTCATTACCAGCAAGGGAGGCATGAGCAGGCGTCCAGATTAGGCGAATGCGCCGCGTGGGCTGATAATTTAGCAGAATCCGTGCTGCTTGTGGAGAGATTCTTCCAAACGTGTAGTTACGTATTGCCAATTTTGAGTCGCTGACAATGGTTTCTGCCGAGGATCCCGCAATGGCTAGAGCAATGGCTGTTTCTTCTCCAACATGTGTGTGCTGAGTGCGTATAGTGCCCCCCGTTATGAGTGTACCACATTCCGTGGTGACCACAGCTACCATCTTGTCAGCCGAAGAATCTGCTGCATCAACATATGCCACAGAGGTATCATTAAGGAAGTGTTTGCCTAATGATTTGGCTCTCTCTGCACGACGTTCAGCGTGGAAATCGGGGTGCATGTTCCGAGGTAGTGGAGGAATGACCAGAAGATGGCGTATATGTTTGGGAAGGTCAGTTGTTGGTCCGCCTTGTCGTTCGTATGTTATGCCGAGTGTGGACAGAATGTGTCTGCCAGTTCGTGTGGCCGTTAGTCGTTCGTACTGCGAGACGGTTACCGCTTCAATAATCTCACTTATGGTGTTATGAAGACCGAGACCTAAGACTTTCTCAGTCGCTGTGTGCATGGGTAGCCCAACTGCCTGTTTGACGCATTTTCTGATTATGGCTTCCACTTTCTCTTTTTCAGCTGACTTGAGATGTAGGTAAGGGCATACGTAAGCGATGCGGCTGATCACAAAGGCTTGTACTAAACGGAGAGTATTGCTTTCCCTCAAGCCCGAGTGGCGGTTACTAATGCGGCGAATGAGTCGCATAATTTGCTGCGAGGTTCCCTGAAGCTTCTGAATTACGTCACCATTGAAGCCGTGTTCTTGTAGAATTAGGCCCAAGATTTTAATTTTGGGTACTCGAGGAATGGGGACTCCGCGAATACTGAGTTCGATGGCCGGTGGGGGTTGCGGAAGGGATCTGATTTTGCGGAAGATGAGAAATTCAGATTTGGCTGGAGAGCACCGCAGCCCCCTGGGGTCTACATAGCTCCCCACGATATCGATGGCACGCTGGAGTCTCCCTTCGATTTCGGCATCACTGCCCTCGGCGGTCCACAAGGTGATATCGTCAGCATAGAGGCTGTGGTGGAGTTGCGGGATCTGCGCTAATTGGTGTGGAAGTTTCAACATTGCAACGTTGAAGAGAAAGGGTGACAGGACCGATCCCTGCGGGGTGCCCTTGTTGCCGAGGGGGAAGTCACGCGAGTGGAGGCCTCCTACTTGAAAATGCGCCTTTCTACCTGAGAGAAAGTCGCGGATATAGTTGAAGGTGCAGGCTCCCACCCCGAGTTCATGAAGGTTCTCCAAGATCGCATCATGTCTGACATTGTCAAAGGCCTTTTCCAGGTCGAGTCCAAGAATTATTCTGGTGTCCCGCGTTTTTGCCTCAATAATCTGATGTTTGAGCTGAAGCATTACATCCTGCGTAGAAAGTTTTGGTCGAAAGCCAATCATGGTTGGGGGGTAAAGCTCGTTCTCCTCCATAAACCGGTTGAGGCGGGTATGAACTACGTGCTCCATGAGCTTACCCACACAAGACGTGAGCGAAATTGGCCTGAGGTTCTCAAGGCTGAGTGCCTTCCCGGGTTTTGGAATGAGAATGATCTCTGCCGTTTTCCATATTTGTGGGATTGAGCCCTCCGACCAGCATTTCTGCATATACTAAGTTAGTGATTGTAGCGACTGTTCATCTAGGTTGCGGAGGATCTTTTTGGATACTGCATCTGGGCCAGAGGCGGATTTACAGTTTAGCCTGGAAATCTCTGCCCTAACCTCATCCACAGTAATCGGGGAGTCGAGCTGCGTGTTTTCCGGACCAGCATAATCTGGGAAGGCTTGGATAGGAGCATTGCCAATATATTTGTCTTTAAGTTCAAGGAAAAGGTCCTCTGGTGTGCCTGCGTATGCATGCACAAGCTTTTGCAGGTTCTGCCTCTGGGTGGTTTTGCTACCTGCAGGGTCAAGTAGATGACGGAGCAAGTTCCAAGTCTTCGAGACTCCCATGTTGCGATCCATGCGGTTGCATATGTCCTCCCAGTTTTGCTGAGTAAGTTTGACCGCATGATCCTCGATCTCCTTGTTTAGCCTAGCTATTCTTCTGCGCAGATTGCGGTTCCACCGCTGTCGTTTGAGTCGGTTCTCGAGTCCTCTCTTTGCCTCCCATAGGTGAAGAAGCCGGCTGTCCGCAATCTCCAGGTGGTCAGCCTGCTCTAACGTACGGGTGGCTGCCTTGGCATCTTGACAAAGATCCTGTGCCCAGAGATCTATGTCTAGTATATCGGGGGTATCAGCTTTTCGGGCGGCCCTTTTAGCGCGGAACATGTCCCAATCGACAAAGGTGGGAGCTCGAGCGCTACGACGCTTGGGGCCAATTGAAGCCACTATTCCAATATGTAGTGATCGCTGCCGAAATTTTGTTCAGTGTTTATCCATGTTGGAGTGCCCGAATTTTTAGCAAAAGTCAAATCGGGAGTCGTATCCCTGGAAACACTGTTGCCGCAGCGGGTGGGGACTACTGGGTCTGTAAGAAGAGTCAACCCACACTGTTGTGCGGTGAGCCACAATTTTCGACCTTTAATGTCCTCCTGTGGGTACCACCAAGCCGGGTGTTGGGCAGTAAAGTCTCCCGTGAAAATGACGGGGTGATTGCCTGCAAGTTTCAGGGTCGCCTGAAAGAGCGGGCCAAAGCTTGCTTTCCGTAACTTTGGGCTGCTATAGACATTCAGCACAAACAGACTGTGGTCAGGTTTCCTACGCGGAATTAATTCGACTAGCACGTGTGTGACATTTGTGACCGGGGTATCGTGCTGGACAACCGTAATATTTCGTTTGACGAGAGTCGTGACTCCAAGCGTTTCACCCCCCGATGAAAAGGATTGATATCCAGCTAGCTTGCTATTGGTTTGTGTCTCTTGTAGTGCGATTAAGTCCGGTCCGTCCCTATTGTGGAGTAATTGTTGGAGTACAGCTCGTTTGCGGCTAAATCCTCGGCAGTTCCACTGCCAGATGGTGTAGTTTGGTTGTGGCGCCATATTGTGCTAGTCTGATACCGCTTCAGAAGAAGCGGATTTGCGAATTTTGACGGGAAAAAGCCTACTCTCTGCTTCCTGCTGCCAGGTGCCTAAGTTAAGTAATTCCTGCCGGTGTGTGCATAATTCTTCCATGATGGAAATCATTGTAAGCTGCATTTGAATGAGGGTGTTAGTAGTCTGCGTTTGCGCTTCTTCAATTTTGCGAATGCTGTCGGCTAGTTTTTGGTCTTCGGAGAGGGAACCGCCCGCTTTTCGCTTAGGCGGGGGTGCCCGCGGTGATTCAACATGCATGTCCGCTCCGGCGGAGGTAGAGGGGGTAGGGTTATTGGCGCCACCGGTCATAGGCGGTGACCCAGTCTGCATTTGTTGCTGTTTTAGAGCGGCATTTTCTTTCTTTAGTTCCTCCACCTCGCGAAGTAATTTCCCTACCAGCACTTTCAGGTCTGCTAGCTCAGAGGGGTTGGAGTTAGATTTCTGGGAGGCTTTATCTGCCCAGCCTACCTTTTGCTTGCCGACGGCATCCTGGTTCAAACCGGGGTTCCGTGGCTGGTGTGAAGGAGTCCTGGATTTGGAGGCGGACCGGCCTCTCTGTTGCAGTCGTGGAAAAGAGCTGGATCGATGTCTATAGTCCGTCCGCCCCCTGCTTTTGGAGCGGCTGCGTCGCTCTTTAGACTGCGGCGTCTCTTGGCTATGCTGGGTCAGATGTTGGCGTTCCTGTTCCCAGCGGCGTTTGGTCACAATGTATGGAGTGCGGTAGATCTCGCGGCATTTGTTGCTGCCCAGCTCATGGCCCTTACCACACAAGGCACACTTAGGCTCACAGGTATGCGTTTCAGGAGGGTTGGCCATGCCGCATCCGCGGCAGCGAGCGTTTTTCGGGTCCGGGCAAACGTCTCTGCGATGTCCGAGTTGTCCGCACAAAGAACACACTTCGTAATTTTTTTTTGTAGAGGCAGCAAAGAATCATACCACCGCCGAAGCTGATCCAACGGGGAACTCTCTCACCGTTGAAGAGAATGAGGACCGTCTGCGACTGCGCACCCATGCGCCGGACACCACATACTAGAGGATTTCTGGGATGCTGAAGGTTCGCTAGGATGACAGCGTCCGATAGATGTTTGGGAACGCCTTGGATCACTCCTTTACCACTGCCGTCCGGCGTGGCGACATACGAGGTGATGGCGATCTTGTTCTCGCCGTAGGTGAGCTCCTGGGTGCTTAAGTAGCGTTCCACTCGTGCTGCGGAATGGGTGGCCACTAGTATGGTGTGTTGCTTGAAGTTGAGGAGCATGCAGTCTCCAGAAGATTCCGCCAAGGTTACACCCGCGGCGTCACGAATGAGTTGAAAGATTCCGAGTTGGCCACAGCTCTCGAGTATACGGAGGCCGCCCGATGGCCGGAGTATCACCTTGGTTACGCCCTTGGGTAGGCGAGGTAGGTTCGACGCCACCGATTGTCGAGCAAGTCGTCGGCCAAGCTTTTTCGCAGAGGAGTCGGCAGATTGCCGCATGCTGCCCTGTCCCTGGGCGCAATCGGTTCCATTGTTAGCCGCGGGGTCAGTCCTTCGGCGTTCGTGACCGGATCGTTGAGATTCACCGACGGTGAACCAACCATATTGGTGCGAAACTTCTTCGGGGGCTATATCAGTCCCCTCCACGGTGACTTCCATATCCAATGTTGGGCGAAGATCCCACTCAGAAAATGCGGCACAGCCCCGTCAGAGCGGGGTCGCTAGGCCTGGCTTAGGCCTAGCGGGCCGTGAGTACCGGCGAGAGCCCAATCGCAAAAACGTCCGCACAAACAGGCAAAAAGGGACTTGCCGATGCGTCCGACGGCGTTATCCGAGCTTCAAACACGAAATCCAGGCTTGAGCGGTGTTGACCGTCGCTGAATTCAGCGGTGGGCATGGGTGAAGCGAGGAGCGTTCGCACGAGCGTCCGATCCACGCCACGTCCAGCCAGCCTCCTGCTGTGGGGTACACAAATTCTTCATCTGTGACAACGGGCGTGATCTACCATAGATTTCCTGGCGATAAGAACCTTCGCGACAAGTGGGTGAGAGCTGTCCGGCGTGTCAACTGGTCTCCGAGGAAGCATACCCGCTTGTGCTCGGAACATTTCGCGCCAGATTGCTATGAAGACAGCGTGTACCTCAGAGGGAGCTTTGGACTCGCCAAGGCTTCGTTCAACCGGCGCTTGAAGGCTGGCTCTGCGCCAACGTTGTTCGAGTACAACCGCCCATCGCAGCGGCCAGCTGAACGAAGCGCGGCCGTCAATTGGAAGCGGACCACGGAAAGCAAAAAAAAAGCTCGAATTCATTTTTAATTCAATGAGTAATGACCACTCGGCAACAGCACACCGCGGGAAAATATATGTTAGATGCCGCGCGCTGATATCGGTGCAGGCTACCGCGAGGAGCCGAAAGAAAAATTCAGTTGCGGAACCGCTGCATGCGTAGCGTCTGCTAATCGTGCATAATTAAACTGTTTACCATGGCTGCGTGGACTTTGTGCCCAAGCGTTATTTTCGTTTACTTTGCACTAGTTTAAGAAAAAAGCTAAATGCACATCCCTTGATTTTGTTTGCCATTGTACTTACATGCATACTGGTTTATTTCGCAAATTGTTAGCGTCCTCTCACTACTTTCTGTTTTTGCACAGTTGGTCCAGGAGGCTCTCAAAGAAGAGCAACTACGCGATCAGGTTGCAAGCTGCAGCAGAAACATGGATCCCACCTACCATGACAGTACTGACACGTGTGATGCTGACAATGTAGCAACATCTGGCGTAAATGCCAGATCGCCTCAAAGACGTGAGTTTGGTGTGGAAGCATGCTGCAGGCCAACCAAGACGAAAGCTGTGCAAGTATGCTACAGGCCATACAGGTCAAGAGCTGTGCAAACACGCCCTGAAACAGTGTCTGTTGGTGAGTGCAATACTGTAGCAAGCAATGGAAAGTGTTGAACTCATTTTTGCTCGAACAATTTTTTTTTATTTCTGTACAGGGATTCAGGTGGATGCAGCTAATTTTCAGAATGCTGATGAGCAGACAGAGAACCCATTGGATTCTGATGCTGCAGAGGTATTTGAAGAGTCTAGGCAGCTGATCTCATCTCCTAGACCAAGCATTGAGGCCCCAGCTTTTGACAATTTCATGTATGTTGCTTGTGCTGGACTGTAAAACATGGATGATGAGTTCTCTTCACTTTATTAGAGTGTTATGACGTGTCCTTGCAACATTTCTTTACAGGGCTGCTTACCTGAGTGATCCCAGTGACTCTGATGGATCAGATGATGATGTGTAAGGACTAAGATATTTACACATTTTCATTTTCTTCGTTAATCAAATTACTGAGGTGTGCACACTGTAGACATGTACAGTCGAGGACAAAATTGCATGGACCACGTGTTGCTCAAGCGAAGACAATAGCTCTGCTATTAGCAGACAGCTGCAGGCCACACTTGGGGAGATAAAAGTCAAAATTTTGTTCTTTCACCTCCACAAGTGTGCTCTCCAGCCGCCGACTAATAGTAGAGCTATCGGCTTCGTTTGAGGAACACGTGGTCCACAGACTTTTGTCCCCGGCTGTCCATAACCTATGACCAAGTTTGGTTTCATCCACTTGTTTAGCTTAATTACATTAAAATGGTGTCCAATATTAATACAGATTTGATGTGTATAACACACAGGTAGCACCCCACGTTTGAAAAGTGCTTGACTGCTGTTAACACGGCACTCTTCACGGCCTGTACTCACTTCGCTCTATGTATCAGGTGCTGCTCGGATTCCTTGCGGTCACGGCGAACCTCGTCGCGGCTGCGCCTGTCTGGGACGTCAAGCCATGGCAGAAGCTGGATCGCTTATCGCGGAATTCATTCCGTCATCCTTCTCAACGATGCATGGTTCCGGACAATCTGTCTCTGATCACCGATGGATACGTGGCAAAGCATCGCGGAACGCTTCCGCTCCCGCCCTACTGCAGCCATAAAAGCGGCTCGTCTTGCCAGCAACAACTGGGACACGGCACTCTTCACGGCCTGTACTCACTTCGCTCTATGTATCAGGTGCTGCTCGGATTCCTTGCGGTCACGGCGAACCTCGTCGTGGCTGCGCCTGTCTGGGACGTCAAGCCATGGCAGAAGCTGGATCGCTTATCGCGGAATTCATTCCGTCATCCTTCTCAACGATGCATGGTTCCGGACAATCTGTCTCTGATCACCGATGGATACGTGGCAAAGCATCGCGGAACGCTTCCGCTCCCGCCCTACTGCAGCCTAAAAGCGGATCGTCTTGCCAGCAACAACTGGGACACGGCACTCTTCATGGCCTGTACTCACTTCGCTCTATGGGGAGGGCGCCACCAGCGCCACCGTGATCGGCTGTGCGCACACCGAGCTCCAGCAAAATCACGTCTACGTCCAGGTTCCTGACCTCGGATCGCCACCAACCGGTCTACAGGAGCGCTACTTCATCGCCTGTACGCCTGGTAATCAAAATTCCAAGCGTTCTGCGCCGTTTTTTGGCACATCAGCATCTGGCTGGCCGCCCACGCCGGGCGCGCTAAGCCAAGCCTACATCTGCACCGCCGGGGCAACGCCCCCCGCGCTCGCCAGCATGCTCGCAGCCGGAACGGCGGGGAGCTCGCCTAGCCAGTCAGCAGCCCAGGCGCTGAATCACAAGCACTGTGCTCCCGCGGCGCCCCGGCAAGCCACCGCAGCCACGATCGTCATGAAATTTGCGAACCACCTCAACCTCGGCAACACTTTATTCCCTGTGCTCTGTCGGTCCGTCATGGATTCCGCCCGCCTAACCAAGACTGAACGTGACAATACCTACATCAAACTCCGCACCTCGCAAAACATCCTGGCCATCGATACCCACCGCCCAGCCGCTGCTGACAAGCTGCTCCAACTCAAGCAAGTTTCACTGAACAACACACAGTACGAAGTCACCTCGTACGTAGCTAACGACCCCCTTAACGCCCGTGGTGTTATACACGGCATCACCATGGACTTTACCGAAGACGACTTTGCCGCTAGCCTTCGTGTTGACGGCACCCGACTCCTAAACGCCCGCCGTCTCGGACGTACCAACACACTTCTGCTCACCGTCGAAGGGCCCCGTCTACCACGCTATGCCGTCTTCTACAGCGGAGTGTACCGCGTCTACCCGCAAAAGCCACACAGCAAACAATGCACGCATTGTCACGCCATAGGACACCGTGCCGACGTCTGTCCTAACAAGCCTAGCCTTGTTCGGTGCTCGATTTGCAGCCAACCGTTTCCTCCTGACCAAGACCCAACGACTACCCCACACGAATGTGAACCACACTGCTGGAACTGCAAGGGCGACCACACACCGTCTCATCCTGAATGCCCCGCAAGGAAAGACGCCGACGCTGCAGTCCTAAAGTGGCACCGCGCCCAACGACGCCATCGCGCCCGCGCCGCCCCTCCACCCCCTAAAGCCGACGCGACCAACTGGCCGCCCCTGCCTACCTCGAACCGCTACGAGGCCCTTCAGCTCTCCTGCAGCAGCAGCAGCAACAGCCCGGGGCACGAGACCGCGCAAAGAAGTCAATCTCGAACCAAGCCCTCTGCCAAGCGGCCACCGTCCACCACTTCTGGTGCGGCAACCAGCACCTCCACCTCCTCTACTAAACCGCAAGCTTCCGTGAGGCAGTCACAGACTCCACCAAGTCACCAGGTGAGCGGTCCATCTCCCACATCCATCGCACCCCCTCCCCCGTCCTTCCAAAACCGGTTTTACTCACGTCCCTCCACACCTACTCCACTTTCACCCCTCCCTACCGACAACGCTATTGCTCTCATACAGCAATCCCTTGCTCCCGTCCTATTGGCCTTACAACTGACGGCTCGCGTCGAGCAACTAGAGCACCATCTCCTCTCCCTCGCGTCCTCTGCCCCACCCACTCCCGACGCAGACTCCAATACTCCCCCTCGAAAGCGCGCAAGCGCCCCTCTAGTGCCTAACCTCGACACAATGGAGGAAGACCGCATGATGAGTGATATCATGCGACACACATCCCCACCCCAAAACCCTCTAATTATTTGGCAGTGGAACTGCCGCGGTTTTCGTCGCAAGAAAAATGCCCTCTTGCAACACATGCGGATTACTGGCGTTAACCCAGACGTCATCGCACTGCAGGAAACGCATGGTGCCTTTTCTCTGCCAGGTTACGACCATTTTGCTCAGCCAAGTATAGTCATGAAGAGAAAAGGACATCAAACGCCCCCCCCTCCACCGATTTTGACGGTTACATACATACGGCGCACGATACCCACCATTCAGGAAGATACATCCCACCTCAACTCCGGGACGAAAGAGCATGTCCTGACACACTCCACCTATCAGGGTCACCGTATCACGATTTTAAACTGCTACTGGACTCCCTCCGACTCCAAAACCAGCATCCCACCTTTGCATACGGCCCTTCCTGCCTCTAATGTCCCTACTACTTTCGTCCTTCTTGGTGACTTCAACTGCCCACACCCTGCATGGGGATACGACCGTACTTCAGCCTCCGGACGAAAATTCGACCGCTTCGCCAGTATTCATCACCTCACCCTCCTGAATGACACGTTCATGCCTACACGTCTAGGATGTGGAGCACAATCCGACACAAACCCCGACCTCGCATGGATTCGCAGCGATCTCCGCGCTTCTTGGAGTAATACGGGTGACACGATGGGGAGTGATCACTGTATTCTTCAGATAACGCTCACGTCCCAGCGACCCTCCAGACCACCCGGAACACATCTACCTCCCACTATGCTCGTAGACTGGCAAAAGGCTCGGCCGGCCCTCGACTCCTTATCAGTCTCACTCGAGGACCCCGAAAAATGGTGTAGCGCCATTATGGAGACCGTCTCGCAACACACCAAACATATCCACCGATCTCCCGACTATCCATACATTGACACACACCTACTTGGGCTATGGAAACAACGTCGCCGGGCCATAAAAGCTTGGCGCAACTGTAGATCTAGCCACGCATTGAAAAGAAAAGTTGCTGAACTAACGCAAGCAGCCCAAGAATACGCTGACCAACTAGCCACGAACAACTACTGGCTTCAGCTCTGTGATGACATGGTCGAGAGACTCCACACTCCAAAAGTCTGGCACATTATGCGCACCCTACTTGGACAGGGTAAACCTCGTAACACACTTCAAAAGCTACAGTGTCCTTGACCAGTGTATTATGCAAAGTTTTAGAGCATGTGTTTTATACTAGTATTATGAATCATCTTAGTATACATTCATTATTAAATACTAATCAACATGGCTTTCGCAGTGGTTACTCGTGTGTCACCCAGCTTACCGAATTTGTACACGACCTGTCAAGTGCTTTAGATAAGGGATATTCTGTTGACTGTATTTTTCTAGATTTTAAGAAGGCCTTTGACGTTGTATCACATTCCTTATTAATACAAAAATTATACTGGTACAACATAAATGAGAACGTTATTAGGTGGATAAAGGAATATTTGAGCGTTAGGCGTCAATGTGTTGTTGTCAACGGGAAACAATCGCATGAGGTGGCTGTAACATCAGGGGTGCCTCAGGGATCCGTCTTGGGCCCATTACTGTTCATAATTTACATGAATGACATCTTTTCAGGTATTTCTTCATACATGCGTCTTTTTGCGGACGATTGTGTATTGTATAGAATTATTAACGATCAAAGTGACTGCGATGCATTACAACAGGATTTGTGTAAAGTGGCCCAGTGGTGTGAGAACTGGAGAATGCATATTAACTTACAAAAATCTGTACATATGTGTTTCACTAAAAAGAAGGTTCCCCATATTTTCACTTATAACATAAATAATAGCAGACTGCTTTCAGTGTTGGAATTTAAATATCTTGGTGTATATTTAACAAGTTCAATGTCTTGGCATCGTCACGTGCATTTCGTTACTGCCAAAGCCTGTCGTGTTTTAGGTTTCCTGCGACGTAACGCTAAACTTTTCCCTTTAAAGACTAAAGAACTGCTGTATAATACAAACGTTAGAAGCATACTTGAGTATGCTTGCACAGTCTGGGATCCGAAAACCTTGCTTGACGTTCAAAAGCTAGAAAGAGTTCAGAATTTGGCCGTTCGTTTTGTTTTCAATAACTATGGGCGATATTTTAGTGTAACGAGCGCGAAAAAATCTTTGGGTTGGGACTCACTTCAAAAACGTAGGAAAGTACTGCGTTTAAAATTATTTCATAATATATTTCATTCTAGAACTGGAATAGACAGAACCAAATATATAGCCAACCCTGATTACGTGTCTTTACGTAGAGATAATTCACTTAAAGTTAATGAATACAGGTGCCGGACTGACCTTTTTAAAATGTCTTTTTTCCCCAAAACGGTTTCGGAATGGAACAAGCTGCCTGAGGAAGTAGTGTCCATATTATCAAATGATTCATTTTCTTCCATGCTGTGACATTTTTTTGTGTATAATAATTCCGTGTTCTTTCTATCTCATTGTTATCTTTTTTTTGTAACCACCTGCACGCGGTGGCATTTGTGTACTTTTTCTTCTACCCCCCCACTGTAATGCCAGCCAATGGCGCTGTGGGTATGACGATAAATAAATAAATAAATAAATAAAGAGCTGGTTGAGAAAATCCGAAATCAATTTTACCCATCCTCTACTTCTCCTGCCAGCTCCCCGTCATACCCTTACACCGAAGAAGAAGCAGACGAGCAAGGAATGAATTCCGACTTTACATTCGCCGAACTTCAGGCTGCTCTACGCTCCCTTAAGCGAAACGCAGCACCCGGCCCAGATAAAATTACCTATGGTATACTCCGTAATCTCCCCGATTCAAAACTAGACGAACTTATTCAGACTATTAATACTGTTTGGCGCTCCGGGAAAATTCCCGCTGCATGGAAAGAGGCACACGTAATTATGATTCCGAAACCAGGAAAATCCTCTGCGCTCATCACTAACCTCCGACCTATATCCATGATTTCTTGCCTAGGGAAGCTGATGGAGAAGATGGCCCTTACCCGCCTCGAATGGCACCTGCATACCAATCGCTGTCTTGCTCCCACTATGGTCGGATTCCGCGCCCACGTATGCACACAAGACATTGGACGGCAAATCCATGAGGATTTGTACGCCTTCCAAAGCAGCGCACAGCTTCGAGTTTTGACCGGCGTGGATATCAAAAAGGTGTAGCAGGATTTCCGGGGAAAGGAACTTAGCGACAGATAGCCTAAATGCCGGTCCGAGAGCTTCGGTCATCCAGCCAGCGATCTCGCGCCACGCGCTAGCGGAGCGGCGGCCGCCGCTGCTCATCTTCCTCTTTACAATCACCCCCGGGCTGAAGGCGAAGCCATCCTGGCGAGTCAGGGAGACGACAACACACACGGGTCATAGTACGGCTTCAGGCGTGACACATGAACAGTCTCGCGGCTGCGTCGGCGTTGATCTGTGGAGGGTGTCACCGGGTCGACAATGTAGTTGACCGGGGAAGTGCGCTCTACGATGCGGTAAGGTCCGTGGTACTTGGGGAGAAGTTTGGACGAAAGGCCAGGTGAGGTAGACAGCACGTGAAGCCAGACGAGAGAGCCGGGTAGAAAACTGTCATCAGTGTGGCTTGTGTCGAAACGGAATTTTTGACGCCCCTGCTCGCCGGATGTTAACGACCGAGCGAGCTGACGGCACTCCTCGGCATGCTTGGACGCCTCCGAAAGAGTGGTGCACTCGGACACGTCGGGCCGGTAAGGAAGTACTGTGTCGAGTGGTGAGGAAGGTTCGCGCCCGTAGAGGAGAAAAAATGTCGAGAAGCCGGTGGTGGTCTGCGTGGCGGTGTTGTAGGCGTAGGTGATGAACGGCAGGATCCTGTCCCAGTCGGAGTGGTCGGAAGACACGTACATCGACAGCATATCGCCCAAGGTGCGGTTAAACCGTTCCGTCAAACCGTTAGTCTGAGGATGGTAGGCTGTGGCGGTATGGTGAGTGATCTTACACTGTTTGAGAAGAGATTCCACGACCTCGGACAGAAAAACGCGCCCACGGTCGCTCAGCAGTTCTCGGGGCGCTCCATGGCGAAGAATGAAGTGATGCAAGATGAAAGAGGCAACGTGTGGTGCCGTAGCAGCAGGAAGAGCCGCGGTTTCGGCGTAACGCGTGAGGTGGTCGACGGCTACAATAACCCAGCGGTTGCCAGCAGCAGTGTAAGGAAGGGGGCCGTAGAGGTCAATTCCAACTCTGTCAAAAGGACGGAAAGGGCAAGGGAGAGGCTGCATCTGGCCGACTGAGTGGTGAGGAGCCGGCTTGCGACGTTGACAGTCAGGGCACGAGCGGACGTATTTGCGGACGTAGGTGGACATACCGCGCCAATAATAGCGGAGACGGAGTCGCGTGTATGTTTTAAAGGCGCCGGCATGAGCAGACTGCGGGTCGTTGTGAAACAGGGCGCAGAATGTCGACCGCAGATGGGCAGGGACGACAAGCAACCACTTCCTGCCGGTAGGGACGTAGTTGCGGCGGTACAATAGACCATCATGAATGGCGAAGTGAGCAGCCTGGCGGCGGAGGGCACGAGGCACGGGTGCCGCCGAGGAATTTGAGAGAAAACGTACAAGCGAAGATATCCAGGGGTCCTTATTTTGCTCGCTGCCCATGGTATCTGTTGAAAACGACAGCGAAGCGCAACCGGTTGGCGAGTGGCAGACAACGTCTGGCGGCAGTGGAGAGCGGGACAATGCGTCGGCGTCGTTATGTTTTCGGCCGGAGCGATAGATGACACGGATATCATACTCCTGTAGGCGTAGGGCCCATCGAGCGAGGCGGCCTGTAGGGTCTTTCAAGGAGGCCAGCCAGCACAGGGAATGATGGTCCGTGACGATATCGAAAGGGCGGCCATAAACGTAAGGGCGAAACTTTCCGATCGCCCAAACAATCGCCAAGCATTCCTTCTCGGTTACTGAGTAGTTGGATTCCGCTTTTGTCAGTGCACGGCTCGCGTAGGCAACGACATACTCGGGAAATCCGGGTTTACGTTGCGTAAGGACAGCGCCGAGGCCAACGCCACTGGCATCGGTGTGAATTTCAGTGGGAGCAGTGGGGTCGAAGTGGCGTAAAATGGGAGGCGCTGTGAGCAGCCGGCGTAAGGTGATGAAGGCGTCGTCGCAGTCAGGTGACCAATCGGACAGGTTGTTGGCGCCCCGAAGAAGTTTCGTAAGTGGTGCGATGATAGAGGCAAAATTTCGGACGAAACGTCGGAATTAAGAACACAGGTCGAGAAAGCTGCGAAGTTCCTTCTGAGTCGACGGCTTGGGGAACTCAGCGACGGCACGAAGTTTGGCTGGGTCAGGAAGCACGCCGTCCTTAGAGACGACGTGACCTAAAATTGTCAGTTGGCGGGCGCCAAAGCGACACTTTTTGAGATTAAGTTGGAGCCCCGCGGCAGTTAAACATGTCAACACGTGCTCCAAGCGGTGAAGGTGCGTCTCAAAATCAGGCGCGAAGACGACAATGTCATCTAAGTAGCACAGGCACGTGGTCCACTTCAGGCCGCGTAAAATGGAGTCCATCATTCGCTCGAAAGTCGCTGGGGCATTACAAAGGCCGAAAGGCATGACGGTAAATTCGTACAGGCCATCTGGTGTAACAAAAGCCGTCTTGGCACGGTCAGCCTCGGCCACAGGGACCTGCCAATACCCCGAACGCAGGTCTAAAGAAGAAAAGAACTCCGCGCCTTGGAGGCAGTCAAGGGCGTCATCGATTCGCGGCAGCGGGTAAACGTCTTTGCGGGTGATCTTGTTAAGCCGCCGATAATCGACGCAAAATCGTATTGTGCCATCTTTTTTCTTCACTAGAACCACAGGAGAGGCCCATGGACTACTGGATGGTTGAATGACGCCTCGCTGAAGCATGTCGTCCACCTGAGTGTTGATAATCTGGCGTTCGGCTGCCGAAACTCGGTACGGGCGTTGACGAAGCGGCAAGTGGGCTCCGGTGTCGATCTCATGGGTCACGGTAGACGTGCGGCCGAGTCGGTTTTGAGCCACGTCGAAAGAAGAGCGAAACTGGTTCAGTAGGTGAAGTAGTTGGGCGCGTTGCGGTGTGGCAAGACTGGCGTCGACGGAATCGGCAAAGGCATCGTCTGTGGCCACAGCGGGAGATGCGGGCAAAGTAAGAGAATTAGTAGCAAGAGAACATGATTCGTCGCATCGTTCGGGATCGAGCAAAGAGTCGACGGGCTGAATGTGGCCAAGGCATTCGCCACGGAGAAATATGCAGGGGCTCAAAAAAAGGGTTCGAGATCGGGATGAGGCTGCAGCCGTCTTGAACAGTGAGCAGAGCGAAAGGCAGAGGCAGACAGTGTCGAGAGATGAAGACGTCGGATGGTGTAAAGACGACGGCGCCGTCAGATGCGGTGAGGCAGGAGACAGGGACAGGAACAGATGAGCACGGAGGAATCTCGATGTCGTCAGCCACAGACAGTTTGCCCCACGAAGATGACGTATCAGGCGAGGTAGCACTGCACGGAAGAAGTTCGAGCTCGGCACGAGCGCAGTCGATGAGGGCCTCATGTTGGGAAAGAAAGTCCCAACCTAAAATAATGTCATGCGAGCACGATGAGAGAACGACGAATTCAACAGTATATAAGGAACCGTAAATGATGACCCTGGCTGTGCAGGCGACTAAAGGCGAGATGCGCTGTGCATTAGCTGTATGAAGCGAAAATCTGGATAACGGCGTCGTCACTTTGCGAAGTTTTCGGCACAGTTTCTCATTCATCACAGAAACAGCAGCGCCAGTATCAACAAGCGCCAAGGCGCTGTGGCCCTCCACAGAAACGTCGAGCACATTCGCTGGGGACAAACGAGGCCTTGAACTTGTCGCCGAATACGCAGTTCTTGCCTCGGGAACTGCGGCAACTAGTTTTCCTGGCTCATAGGGGAATGAGGACGCAGTGGCGAAACAGAACGGCGCCGCGGGGATGGCGAACGGCGGCGAGAATACGGGCGGCGATCGGAGGCATCAAGCTGTTCGGCAGCCGACGGACGTGGCGGGGGCTGTGGTGCCGCGTAGACGTAGGTTCTGGGGTCATCCACAGGTGGTGGCACACGGCGTCGGCACAGGCGCTCAACGTGGCCAGGGACACCACATGCATAGCAAATAGGACGGTTGTCACGGGTGCGCCAAGGGTTGACACGAGCAGGAGGTGGTCGGGTTGGAAAGGCAGGCGGCGGCGTCGGAGGATAATACGGGACAAATGGCTCGGCTCTTGGTTTTCGGACGGCGTCGGCGTATGTGAGCGGCGCTGCAGCGGGAACCGGCGGACGAACAGGTGGTAGCGCTTCGGTCACTTGCTCGCGAATCACCGTTTGTAGGGTCGGATCCAGGTTGGAGGGAGGCCCCTGCACGCCGTGAAGAAGTGACAGCTGTCGAGCCACCTCCTCACGTACAAAGTCTTTTATCTGGTCAAGCAGCGAGCTGTGGGAGGTTGTCACGGCGAGGCTGGAAAGCGAGTCAGGCTGCACGGAAGGTGGTAGCACCAGAATGCGCTGCTTGCGGAGCTCATCGTAGCTCTGACACAGGTTGAACACTTCGGCAACGGTGGTAGGGTTCCGGGCGATAAGCATCTGAAATGCTTCCGTTTCGATTCCTTTCAGGACATGCTTAATCCGGTCCGCCTCGGTCATAGACGAGTCCACCCTTGAACAGAGGTTGATGACATCCTCGATATAACTCGTGAACGATTCTCCGTGTAGCTGGGCTCTCACTCGCAGGCGCTGTTCAGCGCGCAGCTTGCGTACTGCAGGGCGCCCAAAGATGCCAGAAAAGGCTCTTTCGAAGGCAGACCAGGTGGTAAAGTCTGATTCATGATTCCTGTGCCATAGGCTGGCCACGCCCGAGAGGTAAAACACCACGTTGTTCAATTTCATGGCGTCGTCCCACCGGTTGTGGCCGCTTACCCGCTCGTAGGAGGCAAGCCAATCCTCCACGTCGTGATCATCGGACCCGGTAAAAATGGCTGGGTCCCGCTGTCGGAGAGCGCCAGGGCAAACGACGGGCGTAGGCGAAAGGGAAGATGACTGGCTTGCGTCGGTGGACATGGCTGGAGCGATCGTTCTGCTGCGAAGCTCCAGGACGTTGGCCAAAGGCTGTACCCAGCACAGCTCCACCAAATTGTAGCAGGATTTCCGGGGAAAGGAACTTAGCGACAGATAGCCTAAATGCCGGTCCGAGAGCTTCGGTCATCCAGCCAGCGATCTCGCGCCACGCGCTAGCGGAGCGGCGGACGCCGCTGCTCATCTTCCTCTTTACAAAGGCTTTTGATAATGTCGCCCACTCCGCAATTCTCACCAACCTGGCAGACACTCGCCCTGGGGTCCGCATGTTCAACTACATCAAAGACTTTCTTACAAACAGGACCCTCCGAATCATTGGCCCCGACGGCACACCTTCCGCCCCCTTTCCCCTCACCGCAGGTACACCACAGGGATCCATTCTTTCACCTATGCTTTTCAACTTGGCAATGAAAGAACTGCCCCGAAAACTCGCTGAAATTCCTGGCCTACGCCACGCTATATATGCGGATGATATCTCTCTCTGGTCTACCACAGGAAACGCCGGGGAACTAGAATCCACTTTGCAGCAAGGCCTCGACGTCGTTCAGGAGCATGCACGCCGCATATGTATGAGTTGTTCCGCCGAAAAGTCGGAATACATCGTGGTTTCTAACGCTCCTCAAAAAACCGCTTCTTCCTACCGCGAACTCATTCAACTCTCTCTCGCGCAAACCCCTATTCCCTGAAGGAGCCACATCAAGATCCTTGGCTTCACTTTTCAACAAGATGGCAAGTGCAACGTGTGGCTTAGCCAACTCCTGCAACAACTGAACCAAATTCGCCACATGCTGTCCCGCATATCTCGTCAAAAGCATGGACTCAGAGAACACGAACTCCGTCGAGTTATAGAAGCACTCGTTTATTCGAGGGTCATGTACGCCTACCCCTATCAACGCCTCACATCCTCTCAAGTAAGCAAACTGGAAGCCTCTCTGCGTCGCTTCACTCGATTAGCCATGGGAGTTCCCATCTACGCCGCAAATGCTCTGATCGCAGACGCCGCCATTTTCAACTCCCTCGAAGAACGCGCAGCAGCACACCACCGAGCCCAGATACACCGTCTCTCTACCTCCGAGCAAGGCAGAGACCTCCTCAGCCTTTTCGGACACACCATTTCCCAACTACCCCCGCTTCAACCATCTGCTCCCCCGTGGAAAAGCCTCCCGCGCCTTACTGTAAAACCCATTCCACGCCACATGTCTCCAACGATAAATCCCGGGCGGCGTGAAGCACTGGCGAACCATTTACCCGTACTGGGCCACGACACTTACTATACCGATGCCCATATCCTCGAGCACCAAGTAGTTACTGCAGTAGTCGGCCCTCGAAGCACCTCCACACATCTCCACACAGGAGTGTCCTCCTCAACCGACGCAGAAACTCTGGCCATAGCAGAGGCGATTACGCTTCACGACCACCTGTCCTCCACCATCACCATACGTGCAGACTCTCAGGCTGCCATACGCTCATTCGAATCTCAAAAACTCCCTCCCCATATCCTAGACACTTTGCTGCAATACCTAACAGCCCACCCTACGCTCCATGTCCGCCTTGAATGGATTCCTGGTCATCAAGGTATACCGGAGAATGAGCTTGCTCATGCTCTGGCCCGTGAAAAAATACCACCGGGCCCTCCGACTGCCTGGCCAGCCCATTATAATCCCAAGGCAGACCGCGCTACACACCGACAGGACCGCCGCGAACACCTTCGCAATTTGCGGCACATGCGACGAACCCTTCCGTCACCCTCCCATTTCCTTTGCCGTGCTGACGCCAATCTAATTCGACAGGCACAGACTAACTCCCTTCCCTGCGAACTGTATTCCCACTATATCCTTCATAAACCGGGCAAACCCGCCTGTCTCGTGTGCGGAGAGCATCCCTCCAACATTCATACATATTGGTTATGCCCCCGCGCAACTAACTCTCCCACCATACCTTCCTCGCATACCTTGCCTCCCCCCTTTCACCTCACGTGGGCCCGATGGACCGCTCCACCAACCTCTCTGCAGCCCACCCTCTGGCCGCTCCTCGCCGCCCACATCCGACGCATCCAAGGGACACGTGGCCCTACTCTGCCACCGCCGATAAATAGCGCCCACCAAACGGGCAACTAAGAAGGCTCGGACTTGAGCTGAAAAATAAAAGTTATCTCTCTCTCTCTCGCTCTATGTATCAGGTGCTGCTCGGATTCTTTGCGGTCACGGCGAACCTCGTCGCGGCTGCGCCTGTCTGGGACGTCAAGCCATGGAAGAAGCTGGATCGCTTATCGCGGAATTCATTCCGTCATCCTTCTCAACGATGCATGGTTCCGGACAATCTGTCTCTGATCACCGATGGATACGTGGCAAAGCATCGCGGAACGCTTCCGCTCCCGCCCTACTGCAGCCATAAAAGCGGACCGTCTTGCCAGCAACAACTGGGACACGGCACTCTTCACGGTCTGTACTCACTTCGCTCTATGTATCAGGTGCTGCTCGGATTCCTTGCGGTCACGGCGAACCTCGTCGCGGCTGCGCCCGTCTGGGACGTCAAGCCATGGCAGAAGCTGGATCGCTTATCGCGGAATTCATTCCGTCATCCTTCTCAGCGATGCCTGGTTCCGGACAATCTGCCTCTGATCACCGATGGATACGTGGCAAAGCATCGCGGAACGCTTCCGCTCCCGCCCTACTGCAGCCATAAAAGCGGCTCGTCTTGCCAGCAACAACTGGGACACGGCACTCTTCACGGCCTGTACTCACTTCGCTCTATGTATCAGGTTGGTTACATGAAATCTTCTCTTTGTTACCGGTCGAATAACGTCTTACTTGTAAGAGTGTCGTGTCCCCTGAACAAGCGTTTATTGTGCCACTGGGTTATTTGCTCTGGTGCTCGTATATTGTCTGGGCTGGAATGCTTGGCTTTTGACTCATATCTCTTTTTGTGCGAGCTGTTGCTTCTGTGTGGGGATGTGGAGCTAAACCCCGGTCCCATGACAAAAGCCGAAGCGGAACAGCTTGAGCAGATCGCACTGGTACTCACTCAGCTTAAAGCAGACCAGGCAACCGTTCTGACAAAGCTAACAACCATCGAAATTAACCAATGAGAACTCGAAAAGAAGATTGACAGGGTGATTGCGAAGTCTACTGCAATTGAGAACCGTATTACGCTAGTTGAAGAATCAGAACGGAAGCTTCAAGCTAGACTGGACGATCTCGAAAACAGGAGCCGGAGACTAAATCTGGTTTTTTTTTTAATCAGCGACAACGAGCCGAAGGAAACGTGGCAAAGATCCGAAGAACTAGTCAAAGGCGTCTGCCAAGACAACCTAGAACTTGATAACATACCTATCGAAAGGGCCCACCGGGTGGGAGCATACCGGGAGGGGAAAAACCGGCCGATCATAGCGAACTTTACAAGCTGAAAGCACGAGACATCACAGTCAGCCGCTTTGCACACTGTGGAAAAGCATCCCTTTGCCACAGTGAGCATTTAAAGTGAGCATCCCTGAAAACTGTGTGGAGCTGTTCCACGCGATGTTGTTGTACATGCTACTACAAAATGCGCGAAAATTTAAAGGCACCGCTTTTAGTGTTTCGGAAGACTTTAGTCGCACTGTCCAGGAAAAACGGCATCTTCTCTGGAACTATACAAAAGAAAAACGAGATAGAAAGGAAATCCGTGTACAACTAAAATATGATAAGGCAGTTATAAATGGCGACACATATATATGGGACTTCGACACGAGGCAACCTGCTTTATTGAGAGCGCGTGCGCATTCAAACGGGGAATGACATGCAGATAACACACATCAAAGCCACATCATTGACGTGGCTGAACCGAAAGAATTTTCGGTGCTCTTGGTAAACTGTAGAAGCATCAAAAATAAGACGGACGCTTTTTCCTCTATGGTAGCAACAGTGCAGCCGCACGTTGTACTAGGCACCGAGTCCTGGTTAGAAAAATTATGAATAGCGAAGTATTCCCACCGGGGTTTACTGTCTACCGTAAAGATAGACATCGGCATGGCGGAGGCATCTTTATTTTAATATCAAACGACCTGCCTAGCGAGGAACTTCAATTTCACAGTGCTGCGGAATCCGTTTGGTGTCGAGTGAGCCTCCCAAAGGGAAATAGACTAGTATTTGGATCCTTCTACCGTCCACCCGATAATAATGAAACTCCAATTCATAATCTTGCTGACCTTTTATCAATGCTATCCGATACCGTTTTTCTGGGCGGCGATTTTAATCTCCCTGAGATGACATGGACTTCCAAAGGTGCAATAACTAATAAAGCACGAATTAATAAAACTTTTCGTGACCTGATTACACTGAATAATTTAACCCAATATGTTTTAGTTCCTACTAGACAACAGGCTACATTAGATCTAGTACTTTGTAACGACCCCAACGTTGTGACCAATTTGTCTACGCAACCTGGCCTCAGTGATCATGATGCGGTGATAACGAACTTAAACATTTCAGTTGTACGGACTCGTCTGCAACCCCTACGGCAGGTATTTATATACGAGAAAGGTAATTTTGACGCCATCCAGGGAGAATTAGTATCGTACTTGCCAATCTTTCAGCGTCTCTCAGAAAGTAGCGACACTGAGCATTTATGGTTCGCGTTTCGCATGAGAGTATTGGAACTCCTAGAGAAATATGTCCCTAAAAAATTCCTGCGGCTAAGGAAAAAACATAAACCATGGTTTAATTCGGATGTACGTAGGTTAATACGGAAAGCTAGAAGTGCGTACAAAAAGTGCTCTAAATGTAATACTTCCCTCAGCCGCCAACATTTAAAGGATGCGAACCGGATGGTAAAACTAGGTATCAAGAATGCGAAGCGCTTATTTTTTGCCCGGTTAAACACAGATCTGAAACTAAACCCCAAAGCCTTCTGGAAATATGTAAAGACAAGTAGAACCGATGACACTTCCATTCCCGCATTAAATCGAATGATACCACTATAAAGACAGACGCTGAAAAGGTTGAAATGTTTAATCAGTACTTTAAATCGGTGTTTTCTGAGGGACTGATGCCTGCCACAACCGCATCACTTCCTCCTAACTGTGCCTCTGATCACTGCATGCCTGAAATAAACATCGATGTACATGGTATTGACTGTATTTTACAAGAACTGGACCCCTCTAAATCTATGGGTCCTGATAGAATCCCACCCTACATTCTAAAGAAATGTCACGGCATAATTGCACAGTATCTCTGTATCATATTCAGAGCCTCGCTCGAAACTGGGTTTGTTCCACAGGACTGGAAAGTCGCGGCTGTCAATCCGATCTTCAAATCTGGAGACAAGAAACTGGTGGAAAATTATAGGCCTATATCTTTGACTTCAGTTTCCTGTAAAATATTTGAGCATATATTGTACAGTCAGTTATTTAAATACCTCGTATCCATTAACTTTTTTACTGCTTCACAGCATGGTTTTCGTAATGGGCACTCATGCAACACACAATTAGTCGAATTTCAGCACTTTGTAAGTAACTCCCTCGACAAGAATAAACATGTAGACGCATTATTCCTAGATTTCCAGAAAGCGTTTGACACAGTTTCGCACCCCTTGTTAAGTATCAAGTTAAACTCTTTGAACATCCATAATAAAACCCATAACTGGTTATGTAATTACTTAAACAATCGTAAACAGTGTGTTGTTCTGAATGGCTGTAGCTCATCATACATAACCCTATCTTCAGGAGTGCCCCAGGGCAGTGTCCTGGGGCCGCTCTTATTCCTGATATATATAAATGACATTGTAGATGGCATACAGTCTTCCATAAAACTATTTGCGGATGACTGCGTTGTTTACAGGGAATTAAATTCACCATCAGATGTATCTATCCTGCAGAGCGACCTTGATAAAATAGTAAATTGTTGTCAGCGTTGGCAAATGAATCTGAATATTAGAAAATGTAATCACGTCCATTTTTCAAATAAAAAGTCCGAACTTCCTACACAATACATTGTTGAAAACATAACCATAAAAAGCGTCTCAGAGTGCAAGTACCTTGGTGTTTATTTTATGCAGACTCTTAAATGAAACACACACATACAGCAGTCAATATCTAAGACAAGTAATATGTACTTTATTCGTAGAAATTTCAAATAAGCATCAAAAGATGTTCACGAAACACTTTATTTCTTGCACTTCAGATCTATCCTCGATTATGCCTCCATTATTTTGGACCCATATCAGGCATACTTGATTGAGGCAATAGAAAAACTCCAAAATCAGGCTGCACGCTTCGTATCCAATAATTATAACCCCTTCCAAAGTATCACTGAGATAAAATCACTGCTGGGCTGGGAACTGTTAAACATCAGAAGAAAAAATTTGAGACTTAAATTCTTCCACCGCATCTTCTATAATCAAACAGGCATTGATAGCCGTAAATACCTTTTGGAACCAACTTACGTCTCGACTCGGCACGACCACTCCAAGAAGGCGCGCGAATACAATACTAACACAAACAGTTTTTCTAAATCATTCTTTCCACAAACTGTGAAAGACTGGAATTTGCTGCGGAAGAGTGTGTTTCAGTCTTTGATAATCGCGATTTTTACTGTCGACTGTATTCCTGACAATCTAATCCTTTCCTACTATTGTTCAAGATTTCTGTTACCTTTAATAATGTTCACTTATTGTTTTGTTTTACTTTGATGTTAACTTCGCTTAATGTTCTTGTTGCTTTTTGTGTGAAAACGAATACGTTGTTTTGAAACTGTCTCCCCTGCGATAATGCCTTCGAGGCGACGCAGGTATTCTGTAAATAAATAAATAAATAAATAATAGTGCTGGGAAATCAACATCATTCAAGAGTGCCTGTTTTACTCGACACGTCTAATTTTCTAGTTTGGATTTTCTTCCTCACCTGCACAATATGATAACAAAAAAGTCATATCGAAGGTAACATGGACTGGCAGACAGGAATACTGTGGCGCATATTGTATAGCATGAGTGTGAAATACGCTAGCATCACTTGAACAGCACGTCGTTATCTATGCGTATAGCTCATTTTACAGGCCTTGGCTTTTGCTGTCATAATGAATGTGTCCTACTTTATATCACGGTAACACTCCCAGAGTGCGTTATACACCATATGTATCTGAATAGAAAAAAAAATGCCAGCAGATTCTATCTTTCTAGTCTGCATTTTGGAGTAATCAACTTTCTAAATTGCAGTGACTGCACCAACGCATCCTCATATGTTTGTGACGAAACAGTAGCAGATGACAGTGGTTCCGAGTAAGTGTACTGCATTTTTCCGGCTTTTTTTATCAAGCCTCCAGCTCTGTTGCTATTCATCATAAAGTTTGCTTCTCAGTGAAGTCGTTCTGTTGAAAGGTGCAAATAAAAAAATGTACTAAATGTGTTTACAAATATTTATGCAGGGTACTTCCAGCAGATGTGCTGCCAGGAGACAAAGCCGCCGAAAGAAAGTACATTGTGTTTCATACGAATCTAGAAGAACTTTTGCAAATCTGCCGTATATGTGGAGCTGCAGACTCCAGTGTTGACATCACCACAGCAGGGACGATGATTACAGCGACCATCACCTGTGTGAATGCGCACACGTCAAAGTGGCAGAGCCAGCCGATGGTCAGCAATAAGCCTTTGGGCAACGTCCTCTTCTGTTCGGCCATTCTATTTTCTGGCAGCAGCCCTACAAATGTGATCCGAATGATGTCAATTATGGGTGTGCAGGCCTTACAGAAGACGCAGTACTTTCAATTTCAGCGCTGTTACCTTCTACCTGCTGTGAAGAAGGTTTGTGTTACTATTGATAGTTGTAATCTCTAATGCTGCAGTTTAAATCGAACTGTTGTGCACATAATTCACACTAACATCTATTCAGCTACTTAAAAGCGTACAGGCATGAACCACAGGATTTTAATAGAGCAAAAGCAACTTACCATTGGAGTGCAAGCAAGAGGAAGCCTCGGAAGACAAAATAAAATAAATATTTTAAGGATAATTGTGAGATGTTACTGTCCTCAAGCTATCGAGTGGGCTCCCACTGCTTGTGGTGAGAGTGCAGAGCAAGAACACAGAAGGGACATTTTATATACTGAACAAGGAAGCCAAATGCAAGGCACCACAATGTCACGCAACAAGCTTTGACACACCTCTAGAGAGTCAACGACGGATGTCGTACGATAAGTACATGAAAAGCTCACTTCCCGCACACATTGCAACAACGTAAACTCGCGAAACAGTTTTACGGGGTCACTCGCATTGAAGTAGTCCTCCAAAAAGGAACTCACAAGCACTCGTTCGAGGTCCGCTGACCGCTTCCAATACATCTCGCCCTTTTCTTGAGCTGCCAATGGCGTCTGTCATGCCAGCCTCGGAGTCTAATTCTCGGGAACAACCAGTCGTCACGGGTCTAAGGTCACCATATTTGCGGTCTCGGTCTCCACGGATGAGACTCATCATGATACATGCCATGCCTTCCCCACATGATCTGGCACCCTCCAATGTTCGATTTTCTTTCTCCTCTTCTCCTCGATAGTCCGCACCACGCGCGCTTCCTCTTCTTTACTGTTGGTATTTTTCTGCCCCCTCGTCCTCGTCTTCAGGATCATCAATACTGGCTATAATAAAAAGTGCACTAACATGCAGCACCTGAAAAAAAATCATACAAAACCATCCGCGTAAAAATATGTGGTCAAATTATCGTACATGACAAAGTTCCCTTCAATCATTGAGTGCGTCGAGGCATTTTGCCGCTCGAGAAGTATAAATACAATAGCCTATTCCTCAGTTTGCATGTGCATGTGAGAGCCTTGGTAGATTTGTCAGACTCATTCATCGATCGATTGAATGATATCCTTATTTGGATTGTGGCAGAAATGCTCCAGATATGCTCTGTTTACGTTCATTACTGCACAATGCATCTAGCAATGGACTCTTCTTGCCTTTTAGGTATGGACCTCTGAACAAGAAAGACTGATTAATGAAATCAAAGGCCAGCCACGCTGCTTATCCTGCGATGGCAGATGCGACACACCAGGCCATTCTGCAGGCTTTGGGACATGCACACTTATGGACACCACCCTCAACAAAGTCCTGCACTTCGAACTTGTCAAGGTAGAGCTTGCTTTTATATTTTGGTGCCATTCTTCAAATGAACCGAGCATCTTCACCGGATGTTTTCATTTTATTAGACTACGGTTGGTTTATCTATGCCAGTGATTGTGAATGCAGGAGACACATTGCTTTTCATCCGTTAATTTACACACTGCATTCTTGCACATTGAAAAGCAGTATAAATACAAGTTTTTTTATGAGCATTGGGCTGATCCCAACTTCTTCCCTTAAGCTATTGAGCATGCCTTAAGGTCTGAATTTTATTTTGATCCTTAAATTACGACAGAAGACTCAAATTCCCATACACAGCCATATATCAAGGTTCTCAAAGCAGTGTAGACACCTAACTTTTGGGTACACGTTTTCTTATTTCTTTCTTTCTTTATTGAATACTGCAAACCTTATACAGGTCCAAGCAGGGTGGGTAAATTGACAAACAAAACAATAATAACAAAGTTAGTAAACATCAAAGTGTGGCGAAAGGCAATAAAGAATCATTCCAGTCCGTTACTGTGCGAGGAAAAAATGAAAACTTGAATAAATCTGTTCGTGCAAAATACGGCGTCAAAGAATTAGGATGATGGTGGCGTGTATACCTCGACGTTGAAAGCGACAGATATGGGGCAGGGTTAATAGCTAATTCTTGTTTCCAAAGCAAGTAAAGAAATTCCAAACGTAAATTTTTTCTTCGTTGTGCAAGACATTGAATACCATTAACCTGCATTATTTCAGAGGGTGAGTCATACGGGGAAAATTTAGAGTAAATAAACCTTACAGCTTTTCTCTGTACCTTTTCTAGGCGGGTGATATTGTGTTTAGTAAACGGATCCCAGACAACACATGCGTATTCGAGTTTCGGTCTAATCAGTGAATTGTAAGCAAGTAATTTTACGCTAGGGGGAGAAGTTTTAAGCTTATGTCTTAAGAAGTATAGTTTGCGGAGTGCAGAAGAGCAGATGTTATCTATATGTAAATTCCATGATAAAGTGTTAGTAAGTGTGACACCCAAATACTTATATTTAGTCTCTTCCAGCAAAGGCGACGAACCTAGCCTGTAGTTAAAAGAAAGAGGAGCTTTTTTGCGAGAGAAGCGAAGAAAGACGGTCTTATCAGTGTTAAGTTGCATGTCCCACGTTTCACACCATTCAAAAATCTTAGCAAGAGAGGAGTTAAGATGGATTTGGTCGTCAATTGAAGTTATTTCATGAAAGAGCACACAATCATCCGCAAACAACCTGATTTGCACATTCGGATCAAGTTCAGTGGTAATGTCATTAATATACAATAAAAATAATAATGGCCCCAGCACACTTCCTTGAGGCACGCCAGAGCCGACTGGAAGGCAACCTGATTGTTGCTCATTAACTGCGACAAATTGGTAGCGATTGGTTAAATAATTTGATATCCATATGATCAAAATTTCCGGGAGGCCAATGCGTCTGAGTTTTAATATCAGTTTGTCATGGGGAACTCTATCGAAAGCTTTGCTGAAGTCAAGAAATATTGCATCAATCTGGCCGTTGTTATCAAGACATGAAGCGAGTGAATGTATAACTGTCACTAGTTGTGTAATTGTTGAGTATCCTTTTCTAAACCCGTGCTGGAAATTAGAGAGGACTGCGTGCACATCTAAAAATTCATTAATCTGGTTGGCAATAATATGTTCGATTAGTTTACAACATGATGATGTAAGTGATATTGGACGGTAATTTTGTAATAATGCACGGTCACCTTTCTTGTGTATTGGCACAACCCTGGCTATCTTCCAGTCGCTCGGTAGGCGTCCATGAAGTAATGAAATACGAAATATAATAACTAGAAACTTTTGTAATGTTTGAAACTTTTGAAAATTTGTAATGAGGCGTAAGGCCTTATTATACATGGATTGCCACGTGGTATACCTCTTTGACTGATAAATAATTTATAATCGAACTTATTTCTCATGCTGTTTCGGTTTCAACAGTCGAACGATGGCTATGATGTCAAAGAGAGTAATATAGGTCATGTGATGCATGAAAAACTGCAATAATCGGTGCTTCTGCATTCGTTGTCATTCCGGCCCTTTAGGAAGGCTGGCTTCAGCACTGTAGTGAATTAATGCGATGAAGGAGCGATTATATCGCAGTTTTCCCATGCCTCACGTGACATGTAACCCCTCTTAGACGTCACAGCCATCGTTCGGCTGTTGAAATGTAAATTATTTAGCCATCGTAGCCGAATACCACATAGTGTTTCATGCATAGTAGTTTCTTACGCATCATTACAGAGAAGGAAACATGCCACCAAAATACGATGTCTGTATACTCCTTTAAGTTTGTTCTGGTCTGAGAAGACCCAAGCAACCTATTGACCTACTCAGCAATGGCACAAAATTATTACTGGCAGATTTATTATGATGGCATATGATAACCATTTCAATAGAATTGGTTATCATATGCCATCATAAACCATTTGCGTCACATATGCATGCACAGCTTTTTCTGGGCATGTTTTCAACTGGGAAAACAGCATCCCTCTTTCAGGCTCACAAAGTACTTTTGCATTATTATTGCAGTCCACTGAAGTTGCGTCGAGTAACAAGATGGAGAAAACAGGCTTGGAGAGAGGGCTGGATTATCTCGTTAAACAAGGTGTGGCGATTTCAAGCATCACCACTGATCGGCACACTGAAGTCAAGTCGTTCCCGAAAAGCTCCCATCCCTCAATAAGCCACCTCTTTGATGTCTGGCACATAGCAAAAGGTAAATCTCAATAACATCTTCAGTGTCGCTTGAAATGCTATTACTAATTAGCCACACTGAAACACCAACAACACTTCACATAGAAAAGTATTTTCTGATATGTACCTCATATAAAAATGAACCCTCTCTTAAAGGACTGAAAAAGAAGATAGCTGCACTAGGACGCGCAAGACAGCACGAGATTGTGCTGGGATGGAGACGAACCATAGTTCGACACCTTTACTGGTGTGCCATTACCAGCGACGGCAAAGAAGAACTTTTTCGTGCAAGGTGGCTGTCCATTCTCAGGCACATCGTCAATGTTCATCAGCATCCAAATCCACTCCACCCTTCATGTTTTCATGGTGAAGTGGAACCACGCGACTGGATCATTGAAGGTACGGTATTGAACACTGAAATAAACTCTTCTTTTTACATCTGCTGAAACAATGTGAAAACCAATCACTGCTGTAAAGTTGCGCTACTCCCGTACTCTTTCACCAAAATTCGGTGCACTCCCATTTAATTTCTGCTTTTCCACTTTGTTCTTGTTTTCACTTCAGTACTACCTTCAGGGCATAGTATTTTAAAGAGCCATTCTCTGCATGCGTCACATATTTATTTACCCTGCAAGCTAAAATTTCTTAACTTTACTTTCAGGGTCACCCACATTTCAGAAACTAAAGGAGATTTTGGCAGCGCCACACTTCCTACGTGACAATGTGCATGCTTCAAACAATGCACAAACGTATGGACTTGAATCCTTCCATGGTTTTCTGGTACATTTCGCACCGAAGAGCAGCAAGTTCACGTATGAGGGAATGCTATCCAGGTAATGTTACATAAATGTATTCCCAGTTGTATTTCACTGTGTTAGTCGTACCAATCACATTCTTCCAAACCAGTAGAAGCCCTCCATAGGCGATGCAGCAGCAGAATGAGAAAAGTAATGGGATCAAATTCACAGATGCAGTATAATAGGATACGCAACCAATGCTGCTAATCCAGATCAGTTACAGTGAGTGTTGGCACCGCTATTAATGTAGAAAAGAAATATATTCTGATAGGCTGCAATCTATTGTGTTCTGGGGGATGAGAACTGTGCGTCTCAGATAAAGAGAACTAAAATTCTGCAATGTAGGTCTTTAAATATATTTAGGTTCAGCTGGTAATGAAGAAGAACAACAGAACCCCAACAAAGGTGTGATTCGGTTGCCTCAATATTTTTGTAGTACTGCAGCTATCTATGAGAACAATTAAACCCCGTGACAGCTAGTGGTTCCTTCTGTAATCATTAAAAAGGGGAGCGTGCTATGACACTTCTGTGCATTCGCAATAGCCCTACCCTGTGAGAGGCTTTTTCCATGCAGGCACAAATCTGCTTGGCTTGTGGATGGTGCTCGAAGCACTGCCATAACAGCCCTTTCTACACATTGCCTCAGTGGCCTTCAATGTGAGTTGCATGCTGCTGCCACACAGCAAAAACATTTAGTGCAGGCAACACGCCTGCCATGTAGTAGCACCCTTACTTCCACATTAGTGGCCTTGTTCATGTCATTGCCTTCACAAAGTACAGTAGTTTAGGAAATGCATATTTCCTTGAAGGAAAAGGCAAATATTTGTGAAATGTCTGAGTAATCTTTTCTGAAAGTGCAGTGATTGTCTGTTAACAAGAACACTGCTCTGTGCCCATTTTGTACGCAGAACACGACTTGCTGCAATACACTACAATCACAACAGTGACAGAGCTGTGGTCTGTGATGGCGATGGGGCTCTCAAGTGCTCACAAAAATTTTCTAGAGGAGAAAAGGAATGGACGGTGGTGTATGTGAAGGAGCCAACAAGCTATGGTAGGTACCACAGTCAAAGGCACACATAGTTTTCGCCACTCATTTCTTTACAAAGTGAAGGCTTATAATGCTTGGAGGATTAACGTTCTTCATTCATGTTAGATTTCATTTCTTTCCAAGGATACGTGCCTGCTCTCATCAATGCCGTGCTGGAATGCCTCAACATGTGGCCGTCATACTCTGCAGCTGAGGATGCTGCTTCGCATCGCCAACATGACACACTTGCGGCGAAGTATGGCCTAAAACCTACGAAAGAAGAAGCACTGAAGAAGCACTCATACTGGTGAACAGCGCAAAAAAGGCGGGACAACGACACCAGTATGAATGCATACCAACTCGCCCAGATCTCAGCCCTACTGAAGCAGCACCACTCACGTTTCGGGCTTTGAGAACTTAGCTGGCAAAGTGGCCAGAGTACGGAATGCATGATCAGAGAATTACGTGCTTTTCATTTTTTTTTGCGTAGCTCTTGTTTTGGTAACCTGTTTTAAACAAAAAACAGGCACTTCTCTCCAATGCTATGATTCAAATCTGTGCACGCACAGATGACAGCTGTGGTTGCAACCTTGAAAACTATTCTCCGTGCATTGCCTGCAGTTTATTTTCTGTGAATAAACCGTTGCAAGACTATGCCCATGGAGTCCTGGCTTTTTATCCTTCTACTCCTTTTCCCACTCTGTCACACACATTTGCTAACTTTTTTCCTATAACATTCCATTTGCTAACATGGATTAAAAACCTGAGTCACATTGCTGCTGTGTTGCATGGGAAGTGCAAATGTGAATTCCTGTTGTCCACACACTTCAAAAACAGAAATAAAGCCAAGACTAATGCTCAACACAGCTGCTTATGCATGAAGAATGTGCAAGCTTTACTCACCTATTCCCATGAGAAGGTCTGATAGTGTGTGCTTGGAAATGCCTTCCTGATTTTTCCTAGTGCACAACCAGGAAGGGGCTGCCGATTTTATGCGAAGCATACTACTTTAGCTACCACTTCGGCCCTTCACCGTGGTTATGCGCCTCCAAATCACGTGATACATAACGTCACACCACGCGACACGATGACGTCACGACAGTGGAGAAACGGGGGCCCACCTCGCACCGTCGCTGTGGTTGTGCGCCTCCAGATCACGTGACACGATGATGCCACACCACGTGACACGATGACGTCACAGCAGTGGAGAAACGGGGGCCCACCTCGCGCCGTCGCTGTGGTTGTGCGCCTCCAAATCACGTGATACATGACATCACACCACGCGACACGATGACGTCACGACAGTGGAGAAACGGGGGCCCACCTCGCGGCGTCGCTGTGGTTGTGCGCCTCCAAATCACGTGATACATGACATCACACCACGTGACTTGATGACGTCACGACAGTGGAGAAACGGGGGCCCACCTCGCGCCGTCGCTGTGGTTGTGCGCCTCCAAATTACGCGACACGATGATGCTTCGCATTCTCCAGGCTTAACCAAGTTAAGCCTCAGCCATTTTTTCCTGCCCAAGTGGCCCCACACCCACCATACGAACAGCCTATAGGCTGTACACCTCAACTTCCTGAAATGAAAACTGCAGCAAGCAAATGCATGATGGTGAATGCATCTGCAGTTCCACTTTTTTATCAGAGTTTGCCCTTACTTCTATGCAGAATTCATACTTTTCCCTCGACATATCGGTGGCACTGTTTGACTTCATCTGTGGTTGAATGCTCAAATGGAAATATGTTTGCCGAACTGTTGCTGCAATGCATGTAATTCCTCTCCTCCTTGAACAGCGCTGCTGCCTGCAGTATTTGTGAATAAAATAAATAAAAATACCCGCCGCTGTGGCTCAGTGGTTACGGCGCTCGGCTGCTGGCCAGAAAGACGCGGGTTCGATCCCGGCCGCCGCGGTCGAATTTCGGTGAAGACGAAATTCTAGAGGCCCATGTACTGTGCGATGTCAGTGCACGTTAAAGAATCTCAGGTGGCCGAAATTTCCACAGCCCTTCACTACGGCGTCCCTCATAGCCTGAGTCACTATGGGACGTTGAAACCCCAATAAATCTAATCAAAATAAATAAAATGCACTCACAGCTTTCAGGAAACGGGTCAATTATTCTCTTCAACGTGAAAGAAATCGGCCGCTCAAAACATTGCTCCAGACAAGAACATGAGCCTTTTCATAGCAAAATTACATTTACTCCCGATTGTTGAGAGAAATCGACTGGCGCGTAGAAAAAGGCCCGCGCTGCGGTATGTGACAAACCTCCATCCACCAGCACAGCTCACAGGCATAAATCAGAGTAGCTAAACGTAAAGTGATGCGCAATAAACACATTGCTTCATGCGTCGCGAATTTCGTAATGTGTCACTAAAAAAATTGAGAAGCTCGCGAAATAATCGCACTGCCGCCTCGAAGAGGTAGCAATAATACGGATCCGCCCACCTGTTTTGGTCAGCGTGCTCAAAGCAGGTTGGGTTGTAGAACTGCAGCTGGCGTGAGTTCACTTCCAAAAGCTCGCCGTCGAGACGAAGCTTCGCAAACAGAGGACTGCTGGTGATGCATGCCCCTGTAAGGACATTGTGCACCGCGGCAACGTTCCGGCAGCAGATTCCTTCATCAGACTGGGTCGGCCGGCACTCGCCACACGAACAGCTGTCAGCGGGAGCATCACATTAACTTTTGTTCAGACGATTGTGTCACAAATGCATGCACGAGAGATGACTCAAGCACTTACTTCTCCGAGTTCAGACCGTCTCCATGCTGCAGGTGACGCGGCCTGTGGTGTGACTCGGCTGGCTCGCGCGGCGGTGGATCATACCTGAATGGCGACTCGTCCAGTCCAAAATCGTCGCATGAGTCCTCTTCTAAAGACTCGCTGGTCTCAGAAAAGCTGTTTTCCGCGCTTTCAGACATATCGACAGCGCGGCTCCGAGTAGTAGCGATATCTGCGCGGACTTCGCAGCGCGGCCAACCAGGCCAACCCGCCGGTGACGTCACACTCAATACCGCACGAAAGCACCTCCCCGGTTTCGGTTTGGCGGTTTCGGTTTCGATTTTTGCGTTTTTTGCTGTTTAAAAATTATTTTAGGGTTGCTTTTGAAAACCTTGTACCGTACACTTTAAAGGAGATTCTTAGGAACACAAAACAGCCATTAACCTAAAATGTCCGAAAAATCGCCGGAGTTGCCCTTAAGCGAGTTTCCAACAAGCGTCGTAATATGCAAGAGTCCAACCTCCTGCGCCTCGCTCAAGCCTTCATCTGCTCCCGCATCACCTACTCTGCACCCTACCTACGTCTCACTCGTGGCGAAAGCGAACGACTCGAAGCGTCACTCCGAAAAGCGTACAAGACGGCTCTGGGTCTTCCCATGTCCACAGCTACCCATAAGCTCATGGCTCTCGTAATCTCCAATACCGTGAGCGAACTTATCGAAGCAACCCTCACTGCCCAATACGAGCGGCTCTCACTCACACACGCTGGCCGAGCGGTACGGCAGCAAGTTGGGATCTCCCCGCCGAGAGCGGCCCCAAGTTATGCTGAACTTACCCCGGAATATCGCCAAAATCTCCGCATCCTTCCCATTCCCAAACGGATGCACCCGGCACACCATGCCGAGATACAGGCCGACCGTGCACGTCAATTCGAGAAATGCTTCAGCGGACGTCCGGAAGTCTCGTGTACGGAACGGACGCCTCTTACCATCCCTCGAAGCCACGACGGTGGCGGTCGCTCTCGCCCCTCACCGCAGATGGTACACAGCCTGCAGCATTCGCAATGCAGAAACAGTCACCGCGGCAGAGGAGGTTGTCATTGCGCTAGCGCTAGCCGACCTTAATACCAAAATCATCATCAGTGATTCTCAACAGGCTATCCGCAACTACGATGCTAGCCGTATCTCATGCCAGGCGTTACACATTTTACTATCTACTGCACCCTCTTCCACCTCTTGCTTACTTCTTTGGGCTCCAGCCCACTAGTCGCTCAGCGGAAAGGCCCCAGGCGCACACTCTCGCCCGAGATCTCAGCTGCCGAGCAGAGTGTATGATCAGCCTCCCTGCTTTCTCTGACACTAATATCTCACGCGCTTCTCTACTCACCACTTACACGGACATACTCCAACACTACCGGCTCGACAGATGTCTCTATCCTTCCGCACACCGTGATCTAACAAGACGCGAGGCCGTCCAATGGCGCAAGCTACAAACTGGCAGTTTTACAAACCCCCTCTTATACAGCAGGATCTTTCCGCAACAGACAGACCCCATGTGCAAACACTGCTCAACTCCGGCCACTTTCATACACATGGTGTGGACTTGTACAGATTACAACACAAACAACTCAAACACCCCAGAGACGTGGGAGTCTCTGCATACTTCCGAGCCAGCAGACCAACGTCGGCTTATCCAGCGCGCTTTGGAGGCCGCGACATCCCAAGGGATCCCCGCCGACCTCCTCTAAGCCAGCGCAACCGGTCCTTGGACTGGTCCCCTGTTTTTGGGCGCAATAAAAGAGATCGCCACCACCGCGTATCCTACCGCCGAATATCATTCTTACTTCCCGAATTTCGGTGAGTCGCAGGATGAAACTATGTTAAGAGGTAAAAAAAAGTGCAGAAGGTTACCATGCAGTCACCGTCACGAAGAACCTTGTACGGGCCGAAATAGCAGCGTAAAAGTTTTTCACTCTATCCGTGGCGGCGAATGGGCGTTGAATCCCAGACTCGATCTCCTGGCTTGTATTCCGCGTTGCGTCTTCGTAGATTGTAGCGTCTGGCGTCGGTCCACTGCTGGTCTTTGATCCGCAATCGGGCAAGACTTCGGGCTTCTGCGCACTGGAGGTAGGCGGAGACGTCGACATTACCTTCTTCGTAAACGTTGGGCTGCATGACGTCTAGAATGATCGTGTCATAAGTTAAAAGGCATTATCTGGGTGGTCTTCTGCACTGCGGTGTTGTAGGCGAAGACGATGTAAGACAGGATGACGTCCCAGGTCTTGTGTTCAGCACCGACATATATGGCCAGCATGTAAGCGATGGTTTTGTGCAGGCGCTCCGTGAGTCCGTCGGTCAGCGGATGAAATGCAGTTGTCCTCCGGTGGCTTGTACGGCTGTAACGCAGGATACCTTGCGTCAGTTCCACCGCGAATGTTGTTCCTCTGTCCGTGACGAGTACATCGGAGGCGCCATTTCGCAGAACAAATCACTCCACGAAAAATTTGGCCACCTCAGGTGTAGAGCTTTTGCCTCCTCGTAGCGGGTCAGGCAGTCGGTCGCTATGATGCCACACTTATTTCCGGACGTTGACTTCGGGAAATGGCCAAGCAGGCCCATGCCGATCTGCTGGGAGGGCCTTGAGGGGGGTTCAGTACGGGTCAGAAATCCTGCTGGTTGGGTGCGAGGGATCCTTTCGCTGACAAAATCGGCAAGTTTTCACATAATGTGCGACATCTGCAGACAGTCCAGGCTAGTAATACTTGTCTTGAATGCGGCGGAGGGTGCGAGAAAACCTGAGATGTCCAGCTGTCGGCTCGTCGTGTGAGGCCTGGAGAACTTCTTCGCGCAGACTTGCCGGTACAACAAGGAGGTATGCTGTTTTGTTCGCAGCGTTCTTCAAGAGGACATCATTCTGTACGCAAAACGAGGATAAGCTTCACTTGAACGAGGTGGGGGGTGAAGAAAACTTGCCTTCCAAGTACTCGATGAGGCATTTTAGGTTGGGGTCCGAGCGTTGCTGTTGTGCAAAAGAGCTGGATCTGATTGGTCTCAGGTAGCCGTCCTCGTCGTCGTCCGGCGGCGGTGCATCTACAGGGGCTCGTGACTAGGCAGTCCACGTCAGTGTGCTTACGTCCGATTTATAAACGACATCGTCAAACTCCTGGCGACAACGTCAAACTCCTGGAGGCGCAGGCTCCATCGAACGTGGCGGCCGGAACGGTCCTTCAAACTGACAAGCCAGCACAGTGCGTGGTGATCTCTGAGCACTTTGAACGGTCGTCCGTACAGGTAGGGGTATGATGCCAAGGCACTCCTTCTCAGTTGCCGAATAGTTAGCCTCTGCTTTAGGCAGGGAACGGCTAGCGTATGCGATTACTTTCTCCAGACCGTCGATTTTCTGAACGATGACGGCGCGTAAGTCCACGCTGCTTGCGTCGGTATGAATTTCAGTCTCGGCGTTTTCATCAGAGTGCGATAGGATCGGTGGGGACTGTAAACGGCGCTGAAGTTCCTTGAAGACTTCTACTTCCGGCGCTTCCCATTTAAATGGCACGTCTGCCTTTGTCAGGTGGGTCAGTGGCTCGACGATTCGCGAAAAGTTCTTGACAAATCGTCGGTAATACGCGCACAGTCCGAGGATTCTACGCACAGCTTTCTTATCGTCCTGCGGTGGAAACAGTGCGATAGCAGCTGTTTGCTTCGGTCTGGGCGTACTCCTTCCTTGCTTACGATGTGGCCTAGAAACAACAGCCCTCCATAGGCAAAGTGGCACTGCTCTGCTTTCAAGTTTAGGCCGGAAGACTTGACTGCGTCCGCAGACTGTTCGAGGCCTTTCTAGGTGCTCTTCAAAGTTCGAGGCGATGACAATGCCGTCATCAAAGATACCAAACAAATTTGTCACTTCAGGTCTGCCAGCAATGTATTCATTACTCTCTGATACGTGGCTGGTGCGGAACAGAGACCAAATGGCATGACCTTGAGCTCGAAGAGGCCATCAGGAGTGATGAATGCGGTCTGCTCGCGATCTCTCTCATCGAACTCAATTTGCCAGTAGCCGCTTTTGAGGTTCATCGATGAGAAATACTTAGCGTTGCAGAGCCGGTCTAATGTGTCGTCGATGAGAGAGAAAGTGTAAAGTTCCTTCTTCGTAATGTTGTCCATGTGGCGTTAATAGATGCAGAATCGCATTGCACCGTCTTTCTTTCTCACTAGAACAACCGGTGCCGCCCAGGGGCTCTTTGAAGGCTGAATAACGTTGTCGCGAAGCTTTCCTTCCACTTGGTCCCGGATGGCCTGTCGTTCTCGCGGCGACACTCGGTAGGGGCTTTGGCGGAGAGGTCGGGAGCGATGGTCGGTTACAATGCGATGCTTAGCAATCGGCGTCTGTCGGACCTTCGGTGATGACGAAAAGCACTCGATGTAGCTTCGAAGGAGATTGCGGATCTGGTCTTGTCTGTTTCGGCGCAGAGCTGGGTTTATGTCGAAGACGTGCTTGTGATCTTCCTTCAGTGAATCTTCTAGGACTCGTTCGGAGAGTACCAAGGCGTCGTGAACGTCGGATAGTTCGTCTAAGAAAGCGGTCGTCGTTGTTTGTTAACGTGCCGGTATTGTTCGCTGAAGTTAGTCAGCAGTACTTCGGCTTGGCCATTGCGGAAATGTGCAATGCCTCTTGCGATGCCGATTCCTCGCTCTAGAAGCAGCTCCGTTTTCCCCTCGATGAGAGCTTCTTTGTTCTTGGCATCCGCGGTACCTACGGTGACCATGACGTGTGGTCAGGATGGAACGCTCACTTGTTCATCCCAGACACTCAGGGCAACATGCTGCTCCATGGTTTGAAGTTCATTTTCCTTCCGCAACAGAAAGAGGGAGCCGAGACAAAAAGCCGGTTGGCCTGACAATCTTCCGGCACCCATAACAGGGAAAACGATGCACAACAGAAGCACAAATTTTATAAGGGATGACGAGATTCTCTACACAAAAGCAAGGAAACAAGCACTGCAATGTAAATATTGAGAAGAGACCACAACACACTCAAAAGTATAATGAAGCGATGGCAGCATTTATACAAAACCTTTGAGGAACAATTGCACTGGAAACACGAAACAAATATTGGATAATCAGTTTCTCTCCAGAGTAGTAATGAAAGTAAACAAGAAGGTAAAATGACAATAATGAATACTAACAGATGCACGCCGAATTACAAAAAAACGTTAATGAGTGGTTCATAAGTCGACAAAGAGGCTATACTCACTTTAAAAACTATATACATTAACAGTGATTGATACCTGATACTTCAACCTCTGTTGACTGTAGTTTGCGTGGATTCTTGGAACAGTTTTTTTTTTTTCGTTTTGCGTCCGGGGTACCTCACTGTGGGGGCATCATTGAGGGTATGATATAATCGTTTTTTTTTTGTGCATGTAGTGCCGTTAACGAAGGTTGCAAATGCGCTTAGGTTCTAGCAAACTATATTTTCTGAAAAGTGGAAGGGTTGCTAAACTTTTCGGTATTCTTTTTTAATCAAATAAAGCTTTTCAATGTTGCCCTTTGTCGTGGTTCCCCAGGCTAAAATGCAGTACGAAAGCCTTGAATAGAAAATATCATGATATATAGCAAGATTATGCCAGATAGGTATTAATGGTGCAATCTTATAGAGGCATCCAACAGTTTTACTTACATCTGCAGTTAGCTTGGAGATAAGAACGTTCCATGAAAGGTTTTCGTTGCACCAGACGCTAAAAAATTTTTGATTTCTAACGCGATTGATTCTTGTATTGGCATATTGCATGTTGACAGATTGAGATATATATGCATTTATAGGTGTGATAATAATAGAATTAGTTTTCGCCACATTTAAATTGCTTTGTAGCTATATGAGGCTTCGGAGCACGCTATACTGGGCGAATTGGTTGGTATCCATCCTGACGACCAGCCCGAAAATCGACAAGCGAGAGAAAGAAAAAACCCGCCGTGGTGGCTCAGTGGTTAAGGTGCTCGTCTACCGAGCCGGAGTACCCGGGTTCGAACCCGACCGAGGCGGCCGCGTTTTGATGGAGGCGGAACGCAAAAGGCGCCCGTGTAGTGTGCGACGATGACAGTGCACGTTAAAGATCTCCAGATGGTCGAAATTATTCAGGAAACCTCCACTACGGCACCTCTTTATTTATTATTTCACTCCCACCTCCCTTCCTTTCCTTATACGGCGCGGTTCAGGTAAAATTGTGAGACATTTCAGCGACTAAAAAGACAGGGACGAAGGTAGACGAGACAGGACGAACGCCAGACTTCAACTGAGGTTTATTTCACAAACGGCTATAATATACAAAAGGGGGGCGCAAAGAAAAGTAATCCGTGGCAAGATAAAAACCCATTATCCAACAAATGCAGAAGGCGCCTGTGCCATGCCACTCATGTTTGCCACATCGGCGCACCTTCTATCTATCGCCTACCTGGCTGATCACATAACATTCGCACGCAGGAGAGTGGGAGTGGTAAGCGCTGGACGACGGGTTCCACAAGTGTGCTGTTCTCACGCTTTCTGTGTGGTGTTCTCCCACACCACACAGCTGCTGGAGGCCTCAACTGGCGGGGCTAATTCCCACTCCTCTGCTAAGTTGTGGGACAGGGTATTCTCGCATCTTGTTAACTTTTAAGACATCGCTAGGTAAATTGTTCCTATAAACAGTGCCAACGCGCGGAAGGCAGACCATAGGGAGGCCGTGTAGTTCGCAGTGGTTCTCAACGAAAAAAAACTTTGCGGCTCTCTGTGCACAGTCGCGTGCAGTGCTGAGCAGGTTAGTGCCTTCAGGCTGTGAACTGACGGTTGTAAATCGTAAAACAACGAGAGTAATTAAAGTATAAATACATTGTCAAAATATGCTGTGGAGAAGTGAGATTTGTCATTGCCTTATACTTAGTGAGGCGTTTAAAGTGCATTTTCCGTTATACTTGCAGCACTTAACACTTCTGTTAATTGGTTAACGTGTTTTTACTTAGGCTGCTGCATTTTACAATGGGTTTCACATGACCGATATTTGCTGCTTTCTTTCTTTTTCAGAAATCCTGTCGGTGGGAAGGTTATGGATGCGTATCCCAAGCCTGTCACATTTGAAAGGTCAGATTTTTTAAAAAATTACAAATGTAACCCAGTGCTCTGCGGATGTACATCAACCACAATAAAATATGCCTGCTATGCATTAATTGTTTTTCGTTTTATGCCTAGCGGGAGCGAAAACAGCACGCATGCACCATATATGCGAATATCTGAGAAAGATCCAGCAACGAACGTCCACAACTGGACGTACGTTGGCGAGACACACGTATACCTTTGGCCTCTTATTGGACGGCCGACGGACGTCCACCGGCTGTTTGTGGATGTTCAGCGGAGGTCCGGAACATCCGAAACGGACCTCCATCGGCCATCTAAGGGATATCGGTTGTTTATTGGGAAGACAATATACGGAAAACGCAGTCAACAATCAAACAAGAAATCAACAGCGAAACGCACTTGTTGCACATTGGGACGGGGCGTTGCATTAACACGCGTCTAAAAGAACATGCAAATGCATTGGATGCAAATAAATCCACTAATCTCGTTTACCACTGCAGGGACTGCAATTCTTGCTTCCAATCGTTGTATTGTGGTGATGCATTGTTCAGACACCCAACCCGGTTAACACGACAGATTATGGAAGCATTTCTCATGAAGAAAAAAACAAGGTAGTGTGTCAGCATGCAGTCTGTATTCCTGCATGACAGTGTGGTTGTATACTTTACACCACGTAGCAACACGTGGGTTTGGTTCTTTTCTTGTCTGATTGTTGTCCGCGTTTTCCTTACATTCCCTCGTTCCTGTAATTAAATCTTCAGTTGTGATTCAGCGCCTGTCCTCTGTTTCCTCTACCCTCTGTCTTCGGCTTTCGCGCTGCTTAATTTTAAGACTATCTTTCAAGCAAACCGCCAACACCGGCTCTACGTGAGGGCCCTTCTCAGAAGGTAGCGTGTCCGGACAGTATGGTCAAGTCAGTCTGATGGACAACCCATGTTTCGGCGAAGCAAAGTACTGGGCGTCACATCTGTGCTGCACCTCTTGCAAAAAGTCAACGAGAACGCCACACAGAAGAGCGCCCGCTGAGGGGAAACGCAGCATATAGCCGTTTGATTTGCTTGCCCAGGCACTTATGCACGGTGAACGTATCCACATCACTTTCCGTGTGAATGGCAACTGGTAGGTGTATGCAGGGATTCCTTTTTTTTTTACTGAAGATAAACCAAGATGGTAGCAAAAGGTCTACTAACCTGAGCCCCTCAGCTGTGGCCGGCAAATATGGAAGGTGCAGAGGATATATCAGTCAAATATCAGTCATGCGAAACTCATTGTAAAATGCAGCAGCCTAAGTAAAAACATCTTGAACTAATAAACAGAAGTACTGAAGTATAACGAAAAATGCACTTTAAACACATCACTAAGTATAAGGCAATGACAAATCTCACTTCTTCACAGCATATTTGACAATGTATCTGACTCTCATGGTTTTATGATTTACAACCGTCAGTTCACTCAGTTAGAGCCTTTAAGGCTCTAACCTGATCAGCACTGCACGCGACTGTGCACAGAGAGCCGCAAAGCTTAATTTCGTTCGAACTACACGTGCTCCCTATGGTCTGCCTTTCGCGCGTTGGCACTGTTTATAGGAACAATTTACCTAGCGATGTCTTAAAAGTTAACAAGATGCGAGAATACCCTGTCCCACAACTTAGCAGAGGAGTGGGAATTAGCCCCGCCAGTTGAGGCCTCCAGCAGCTGTGTGGTGTGGGAGAACACCACACAGAAAGCGTGAGAACAGCACACTTGTGGAACCCATCGTCCAGCGTTTACCACTCCCACTCTCCTGCGAGCGAATGTTATACGATCATGCTGCATTGTCCTAAAAGCAAGTTCCAAGCAGTATACTGCACATACGTATACGTAGGCAGTCACGCTAAGCCTTCTTGAATCCAAAGTCGGCGCAGTGCGGCATTCCACAGCTTCAGGCGCTTCCCGCATCTTTCGAATGGTTTAAGTTACACGCACTTTCGTCAACAGACCAATCAAAGCCATGCATTATAATATCAGAGCTATAATGCAGCACAACGCTGCAAAACAAATTAAAAAAAAATCAAAAAGAACTCTAGTTTGGGCTAGTTAGTTCATGATTCAGGAGGAAAACGGAGCAAGAAACGTGGACGAAAGAAAGGCAAACACGACAGGACCACCGCCAACTTGCAAATGAATTTTATTTCGCACCAAACCCGCCTTTATGTAAGCCAACACGCCGTAACATCCGTGTAATCACGCACAGCCAGTAGAAAAGATCACTAAGATATCTAACACATGAAGCGCGATAGCAACCACGTAATATACTATCATGGCTATCCGGAAAAAAAAACAAATGTGTAGCAAACAACCCTAAAGCGGTCATGGCCAAGCAACTCTTAATCACCGAAAACGATACAAACTCATGAGTGATACGAGATGACCAACAAGAAGCGTGGAAAAAAAGGTGAAGAATGAAGCGTTAAGACCAAAGTAGTGTCAAAGGTAAAAAAAGGTTGAAATGGATGAAGAGTGCAAACCTTAAAATTGGAAACGAACAACCAGCAGCCACATGAATGATAACCGATGATCAACCAGAAACATGAAAAAGGATGAACGCGGAGCTCAGACTAAGGTCAGCGTCAAAGGTGTAAAAACGAGAACATAAATCCGCGCAAACAACCGCACATCGTCAAAAAAATGGCACCCAATGCAAAAGGTAAGAGCGTGCACAACAAAACAAAACGAAGAACCTAAAAAAAACTTTCTAGAAAAGTGTACTCCTCGTTGCTAAGCGTAATGGATGGCTTGCTGACGCATCTGCTCTCTTCTTTCCTGATGTAAAAGGCTTCGACCACCTCTCTCTCAAATCGGTCCTTCCCACTACTCAAAAAAATAGTTTTCTCGAACTCCGGACGGCAACCCCTGCAGGCTTTGCAATGATCCACTAGGAAGCTTCCTTCGTTATTCCGCAGATTCCGGCAGTGCTCGCTCCCGGAAAACATCGACCAGTTTGGCCAATGTAGCTGAACCCGCAGCTTAAGGGAATCTGGTAAACAACCCGCGTCCTGCACCGTATGAACTTGTTTTGATGTTTTCAGGGGGGCACTTTGTTGACCTCAAGTTCGCTGAGGCGAAAACCTTATGCGCGGTGTTGCTGCTTGTGTCACTGATGTGTGGTAAAGATAAGCTTCAGTTGAACGCGACAGCATCTTTCAACGCTGCCAGGGAGTCCACAGAACGCCATCGCCCATTCGGCTCTGCGCCTTGCTCGTCGGTAAATTGGATTTTGAGGAGAGGAAATGTATCTCTCTCGCATATCTCGGTGGACACATGAACCTCGCCGTAAGGGAAGGGAGGAAGATGGGAGTGAACGAAAAGACCGTATTCAAAGACGCGCCTTTGTTCATTCCAAATCATCGAGCTGGGGTGGCGGAGTGGTTAGCGTGTTCGTCTCGCACTCCCGGAGACCCTGGTTCGATTCCCGAACTCGACCGATTTCCTACTCGGTTTTATTTATCTGGTCTGACTAGAAAGGTTAATTCGGCTAATTGGTTAATTAACTAATTAACTAGACTAAGCCTCACTTACTTGGAGCAACACTATACCATCTTTTAATTAGTTGCATGGTTACTAGCCGAACTACAATTGGCCCCGTTTGAAATTCGCGCACTATGAAGTCACGACCATTTCGACCAATCGAAAAGCGGGACATTTCTGTGGACAACTCCTGGTTACAACGATGAGGCATTAAAGGCTTCCGCCTTAATAACGGCGCTACGGAGCTGTACCGGGCCGTACTGATGAACTGGATTGAACTGACCGCGAACTGACGTCTATGATGATGATGACAGCGGCATATGAAGGGAGTTTTGAATTGAGGAATGGTTTCAGGAGCAAGTTTAGCGGACAGAGCGGCGGCACAATTCCACTTATTTGTAGGAGTTTTCTAAATATAAAACTATTATTGAGCCGCTGTAAAATTGTGCAACGTCTGTCCTTATATGAATTTAGCTCGTCGGAGCCACTTGCAATGTAGGCAGGATTGTGGAATCGCATCGTTTACAAACGTAATCACGTCAAACACTGCAGGTGTTGCAAATAATTTAATGGAAGCAGATTTACGTAATTTTTTCACGGTTAAAAGAGCAAACTGCATAGTAGTAGTAGTAGTAAAAGACTTTTATTCGACCAAAATTTATAGGCCGAGCATTTCGACCGCCTGGGCGACCAGAAGCCGCTGTTCTTCTTCCCCTTCAGCGCCAAGCCAGTCGAGCCAGGTGGTGATGGATAGAGAGGGTGGGGGGAAGGAACCCGACTGCTGAGCAGCCGGGCAATAGAAGAGGCAATGGGCCAGGTCCGCATAGATACAGGGGCAGTTGGGACAGGAAGGGTCCGATCGATAGCGATAGAGGAAGAGGCGGGACGGGGTGATAACTGCATTCATCTGAATGTGCCGAAGAAGGCGAGACTCCGGCACCGTGAGTGATGGATGAGGGGGAGGGTAAAGGCGTTTGTCGAGGCGGAGCTCAAGGTAGACCTCTTTTATGGTGCGGCGAAGGGTGAGTCTCCCACCGTCCTCCGAGGGCTTGGGCCAGGGGATCAACGGTGCCCGGAAAAGTGTGTCGCGGGCGAGCTGATGGGCCAGCTCATTGCCGTCAATCCCTGAATGCCCAGGGACCCAACGGAGGAAAACGATGGAAGGCTGCAGTGCGGAGACCGCTCGTTCGACCTCCTGTTAGAGAGAAGGGGTCAGGGTGCGTTTCTGTATGTGGTGTATAGCGGCTTGTGAGTCTGAATAGACTGTGTACTCTTGGAGAGAGGGAAGGAGGGCAAATGACTGGGGGGCATGCGCAATGGCGAGAACCTCGAGGGACAATGCGTCTGGAGGGTGTAGATACGGCCCGCTGGTGTGGGTTTCAGGAGCAGGGAGGTGTGGATGGTACAGGGCGTAGCCGCAGGAACCTCGAGGAGCCACGAAAGAGGCATCCGTATAAGCTACACCCTGGGTATCAAAGAGAGGGGAATGGTGCTGCGCGGCCGCATGACGACGTCCGGCGTGCAGGACGGGGGACATGTTGGTCGGGAGGGGAAGGATACGAAGATTGGGGGCGGGGGTGGGAATAGGAGAGGTAAACGGGGAGATTGGAATAGGCGAGATACCCGCTTGAGTCAATAACCACTGACCCTGACGGGTAAGGGAAAGCCGGGCAAGCTGCGAGTCACGATGGAGACTGAGAAGAGAACGAAGAGGATGGAAGAGGCCTGTGGCAAAGAGCTTAGTGGTAGAGGTAGTGATAGGGAGGTTGAGAGCTGCCTTGTAGAGGCCCACAAGGGCAGTCTCGAGAGCGTTAAGTTGAGTCTGAGTGAAGGAAGCGTAGGGTGCAAAGTACAAGACCTTGTTGAGGGCCAGCGCGTGGGCAACTCGGCACGCGTGAGCCTCGTGGAGACCTGAGCGTCGAGTGACCACGCGCCGCAGGAGGTGAGTTACAGAGTGGCAGGTGGTGACAGCGCGGTGGAGGGCTTGCACATTCTTAGTCGCATGCAAAGGGAAGCCAAGAACTTTGCACTGTGTGACGACAGGAATGGGAGAGCCAGAAAGGTGGAGAGAGACGAAGTGGTTGTGTGAGCGCTGGTAGGAGGAATGGTTGAGAAGGAGAAGCTCGGATTTCTCAGGAGCAGGAGAGAGGCCAGCGGTGTTCATCTGGCTCTCCCGGTCACGTACAGGACACCCTGCAACGTGGCCTAGATCTCATCGACTCCTTTCTCACCAACTGCATAGTATACACATTATACATACACGAAAGGTGCGAATTTCCTTGAAAAAAGAAACTGCCGACGATTACTTACTTCCTAATGCGAAATTTGAGCGCAGCTCATCAGCTGTTTAAGCTTTTCGATAGATTGAGGCAAAGAATTCGAACAAGACATGTATGTACTATTAGAGACAACTTGTTATTTTTCACACATATTCCTTCTTCAAGAAACACCACTACGGCACCTCTTCCTTCTTTCCCTCCCACCTTCCTCCCTTCCCTTACGGAGTGATTCAGGTGTCCACCGAGATAAGACAGACAGATTCTGCGCCATTTCCTTTTGTCACGGCTGAGTACGAGACGCCCCGCCAAGAAAGGAAACGAAGATAGAAACTGTGGCACGCAGCGGACGAAACCGACGTAGCCACGGGGAAAGAGCGAAGCAGACGGTGCAAAGTGCGCGCGTTTGCGCGGAAGCAATAATCGTTTACACGGAGACCGAAGAAAACCAGACGGCGTGGGCGCGCGGCTTTGGGGACCGCAAGTGCGTGTGAAACCACGGCCGCGAAGATACATGGGCGCAACGCACCCGCGGGGCGAGGAGGTCGGTATGCCACGGCGTCCCCTCCGTGCGGCCGCCCCGAGGGTAGACAAAGGGACTCGAGTTTTGACGCCGGTGAAGGAAACACGCTCTGAGGTTGCCCTCCCAGGCCGACGCATCCCGGCAACGATCCGGACCGTCGTGACGCTCCTTCGGCTACGCACCGCAGGCCCCGGCGAGGTCTCCTCTAGCGACATTCCTCATCCACCTTAAGTACCGATTGGACTGTTTTCATTATCCTCCATTCGATTGATACATGAACTCAAAAGACTCTAATTAGAACTACTTGACGTTGTTTTGAAAACCACCTGCGGTGGGAATTCTTCCTGATTTTTGCATGTTCATCTATGTTATGTAACCTCTGCTTTTTAGTTTTGTAGTTGTTGTTGATTGTTGTAGTAAACATTGTTTTGGGAGACGTACACCTCACTGGTTTTTTGACTCACGTCCTAGACAGACAGTGACACCTTTCCTCAAAAACCAAACCAGAAACACTACACTTTCTTGATTGTCATGAAGGAAGCTTTGAGGTCAGAGAAATAGATGGATACATGCTCTACTTGCTGCACCAATGCCTTGTTCTCAAAGACAAGGTCCGCGCAAGTATTTCGCGAGGTTTTCACGGCCGTAAGAGGCGTTACGAGCGAGAGGAACGGGATGTTCTGCCTCATAAGTGGTAAGAAATTCCTCCTTGTTTTTATATCTGCATTAAAGTCCCTACCCACCCTGCCACCCTAGCAGGTGGCAGTGAATGGTTGATCACGAGAGTTCGCTCACCGTTGTCAGCGCTAACCCATGCAGCCCACATCTCTCTCTCATCACCCCACGTAACTCAAAGTGCGATTCAGGCGTCCACTGACCAAGAGAGCCAGTTATGCGCACTTCCTTTCCTTAAAATGATCGGAGTGTAAAACGTCGTCAACGCCAAGCCCAATGACCACAACGAACGCCGACGGCCTATGGCTTCAGCGCCGCTTTTCTGGCACAACGTGGTCAATGCCAACGCATGCCGCGCACATCTGTCACTAACGCCACGTAGCTTAATGCACGACTGAGGTGCCCTGTGTTCCGAGATGCGCCTTCCCTCTGCTTTCCATGCTCCTGCTCCATTGGTTTCGCAGCTTAAAGCGCGTCTAAGGAGTCCACTGCTGGTTACAACGGACAAAGGCCACGGCCACGGCGACGCCGCGAAACGCAGAAACGGGCGCCAAAGAGCTGCTCTCTAAAAACGTCCATACTCTTGGCCTGGGGGAATACTTGGCCGTACGTCCTTCGGAAGTACACCCCGTCTCTCAAGCGGATATACAAAAGTGGACACTGTCCTTACCTCCGACAGACGTGAGGATAAAGATGTAACCGGATTGGGGTCGTACGTCCGACGGACTTTCGATCTCGGCGCAGGACGTTAGGATCTAGCTCAGACGTCCGACGGATATCTGTGGTGGCTTGGGTTGGTTCCTGCGATTGAACCTTCATTTGTGAGTCAGCGCTTCTTCTTTGTTTCCTGTGCCTTCCGTCTGCGTCTTTCGCGCTGTTTAATCTTAGGAAAAGTTTCACCAACCCGCCCGTTTGGCATAGTAACTCTTCCCTGGCGAAAAAAAGACAATTACTATTATCTCTTAACTGCAACTGCTTACTCGTATATCTATATGGAATGGTTTTAAATATCTGTTGCACCCACCAACGGAGTCGCATCTGCATCGTCTATGAAGATGCGCCATAGCTTGCTTGCCAGCACAGCTCTGGGAGTTCCCCACAAAGCGCACGCCCAGAGACGAGTAGATGGAAGACGTCGTCTGAGACGCCTTTGAGAGCATTGTCTTCTTCTCGAACGTGTGGTCGTCGACCTTCGCGATCGGATCTCCGATGTACCCGGTGGTCGTAATTGGAGCGTAGCGCCACCGTTCGCCTTCCAGAACAATTCGCGAAGCTACTGTTACCGCGCAAGAGCGTGGCTCCATAGAGAAACATACTACGTAAGTATTTATTTATTTTATTCATTTATTCAATACTGCCAGCAACCTTTTGGCCGCCAAGGCAGGAGTGGTTAAAAGGCGAAATAAATGAACACAGTGCTGTTTGTTACAAATCACTGTCGTACTATGACGAAAAAAAAACAATGAAATACAAAACACGGACAAAATTGTGCAATGAACAATCATCACTCAATCAACAGCGCTTCAATTCAACACTTATTAGCAAAGTGCCACTTTCAAAAAAGTTGCAATCGATGCGCAGCAATCACAAATAGGGAACAAGAACTGCTGTAAAAGTATTAGGACGCTGACAGGTTCGCCACCTCATTCGGCAACCCGTTCCACTCAGCAATGGTCCTTGGGGAAAAGGAAGCCTTGTGCACGTTTGTTCGACAGCGGGGTACCAAAATCGCCTTGCTATGTTTCATTTGGGTAGGGCGTGCCGTGTTATATTGCAGATACGTTTGGAAACCTAGTTTTATTTGTTTGTTAACAATGTTGAACATCATTTTGAGGCGGTGCAACTTTTCGTCGTGATTCGAGTGTGCAAAGACTGGACCATTTATGAAGTTTAGAAGAGCAAGTTGCTGGGCTAGTTGGTACTGTTGCATCGTGGTGGAGCAGCGCAAAGGACGGGACACAAGAAACAAGGAAGGACGTACACAGGCGCTGACTATCAACTGAAATTTTATTCCGAAATACAGAGAATGTATAGCAATCATAAGGGGGTGAAACATAGATAAAAGGGCTGCTCAGTCACCGGAATCCAGAAGACAGTCACGTCAGTTCAATTATTTCTCTCGACGTACGATCTCGTCCTTTCCCAATGATTGCACATTGGTCAAATATTGGGGAGCAAAATTTGCGCCCCAATATTTGACCAATCTGCAATCATTGGGAAAGGACGAGATCGTACGTCGAGAGAAATAATTGAGGCTTGCAACATCCGTCGTGCGAAAGACCACTGTGTCAGTACACCATCCATTAGTTTATCTCAGAAAGAATTGGATTCTCTGAGAACAGCAGGGCATGCACTGTGACTCTGCGTTGTTTGATCCTGTTTTTATTGTTTATTCTGGGTTTTTGGTCTTTTAATTGTGACATAAGGTTAGCTTTTATTCGTCGCAGGACTTTACTCCTGTTAGTTTTTTTGCCTCTTTAAAAATTCATCATCCGTTATTTCGCGCCATGGCCCTTTACACCCTTCGCTTCTCCTTATCGTCTTTCACCGCCACTACATTTACCAATATGTTTTATCTACTGACGTGACTGTCTTCTGGATGCCGGTGACCGAGCAACCCTTTCATCTATGTTCCACCCCCTCATGATTGCTATATATTCTCTGTATTTCGAAATAAAAGTTCAGTTGATAGTCAGCGCCTGTGTACGTCCTTCCTTGTTTCTTGTGTCCCGTCCTTTGCGCTGCTCCACCAAGACGTTTATGAAGATTTGATACGGCGACCTGCCTACCATAAGCATTGTAAATAAATGTTTCTCTATGGTGGCTCCTCGATCCGCCGAAGCTTCCCGCCTCGCCCTTCAATTCAGTTTCCTTCTCTCTGCTCCTCGCAACGCTGAAAGCAAAAGGGAGCGAGGGCGTGGCTTCCTTCGCCTCCTCCCGGCACTTACTTCTCGACGAACGGAGGACGCCGCTTTTTTTCCCGTCGGACCATGACTGTAAAAAATATATCATACAATAATCCGCAGGAGTAGAAGGAAACACACGTCAATATCTCATCTGCAATGTTTTCATACCTCGCAGTTACGATCACGTAACCTTACATGAGATCTCCAAGAAAATAGACTCCCCAGTGTAAAATTTTACAGGGATGGCAGGGTGAATTACACCTACAGAGAGATTAGAAAAGTGTCCATAAATGAATTTAGGATCCTAAAGTTTTTCCTTACAAGTGTACTTTTCAGGTTTATTGATCTATTTAATCGATACAAAAGTTCATGAATAAATAAAGGCAGCAAAGGAGGCCCCAAAGTAAAATTTTCTGCGCAAACTCCAGTAAAAGATCCGATGGGGACAATTTACAAAAAAAACTTGGCAAAAGACACAGTGAATTATAAATAAATGTTGTTAGCTCTTATACAGACAGGAGCAAAGGTACAGAAAGCCAATTAGCAGATTCTAAAATTGTAACAAATATCTGTACATCATAGGAAGTAATGACAATCAAAAAATAAGATTTAATTCAATATGAAGAAAAGGTTTTCTGGCGAGTTCTGGAATGAACAATGACTAAAGTCGTATGATTTATTGAATGTAAGTGAGCTCCATATTTGAATTCGAGGGAAAATGGCGTTATGCATTCCATAATTACAGCTTACCTTGGTCGAGCAGCTTATTTCGTTCGAATAACCGAGTTTTGTTAGCGTTATAAGGTGTTTGGTGAATCTGTACGGAAGTGCAGGTCCAAGCCTGGTAGATGAGCGGAACTATTTTTAGTCGAAATCAGTAATTGACGGGATGCCAGCATTACGCTGTAATGGGTTGAGAGAGGTTGCGCATGAACAGAAGGTCCATAACCGAACTGCTTGGTTTTGAAGATGTTGTAAGCAATTTAAATGCGAGTGGTGTGCGTTTGTACAGTCTCTGTCAAAAGTACGCAGCCCAAGGGGTACGCTTCTGAGCCACACAGTGCAACCCCTCTTGCATACTCAGGGCCCGTAATCTCACGAAGGTGGGAAAAACTTAAAGGTGCACTGAAGAGGAATCTGAACTCGTCTTTTTGCCGCGGGAACACGGTCTATACGTTCCGAGCTTTCTTAGAAACTGCGATTTATTGCCCTGTGCGGACGATTTCCCTAATTAAATCGAATTAACGTCCGGCTCCCGCCTTTTTTTTTCGAATTATCCCCCGTACGGTGGGCGGAGTCAACCAACGCGTGGAGTGCCTTTCAGCCAGCTCCGTGGAGGCTTTGCTTTCGCTTTATTTTGTTTTTTTTTAGGTTTCCGTGAATAAATAGTTTCATTCGCAGATAATATAGCCGCAAAATAAGCCCGCAGAAATAAAAATACGCGCGGACTATTTGCTTCTACAGACTACTACGTATTACTCCGCCGATGGCAGAGCGGCAAGCCGCCACGGAACTGGGTGAAAGGCACTCCCCGCGTTGGTCGACTCCGCCCACCGTACAGGGAGAATTAAAAAAAAAGGCGGTAGCCGGACGTTACTCCGATTTAATTAGGGAAATCGGTCACACAGGGCAATAAATCGAGGTTACTAAGAATGCTCGGAACGTGCAGATTGAGTTCCCGCGGCAAAAAGACGAGTTCAGATTCCTCTTCACTGCACCTTTAAGTCCTCAGCCTTCCCAAGCTTAGTACTGTCCAATGTGCTTAAGAGCCCCGCTACACGGCTTGGAAGCAAACCCCTTGGGCTGCACATTGTTGATAAAGACAGTACATGATGATAAACAGTAGCTAAGGTTACTCAGAATCAAAACATAGCAAGGGGGCAAGAGGATGCCTTCCTTTTGAGGCTTCGGCCGGCCCGCACGTGCGTTTCTGCATAGAAAATAAACAATTCTATTGTTATCATTATGCGCTAAGAGACAAAGAGGGCAATGTCATTTGCAATATGGATAAGATAGTTAAAGTAGCCGAAGAGTTCTACACAAATCTGTACAGTAGCCAATGTAATCAGAACGCTAATGAGAGAGGCAGTAGAGGACAGCAATGGGACATGCCGCCAGTAACGACGGAGGAAGCAAAGAAAGCCTTAGGAGCAATGCAGAGGGGAAAAGCAGCTGGTGAGGATCAGATAACAGCAGATCTGTTGAAGGACGAAGGAGAGATAGTGCTAGAAACACTAGCCACCTCGTATACGCAATACTCGAGCGTACCAGAAGCTTCGAAGAACGCTAGCACTGTCTTAATTCGTAAGAAAGGAGACATCAAGGACTTAAAGAACAACAGACCGATCAGCTTAGCTGTCCGTTGCCTACATGATATTTACTAAGGTAATCGCTAATAGGGTCAGGACAACCTTAGACTTCAATCAGCCAAATGACCAGGCAGGCTTTCGTAAAGGATACTCACTAGACCATATTCACACTATCAATCAGGTGATAGAGAAATGTGCAGAATATAACCAACCCCTATATATAGCTTTCATACATTACACTTATATCTTACCGGTACTCACTTATGGGGCGGAAACGTGGAGGCTAGCGAAAAGGGTTCAGCTGAAGTAAAGAAAAATGATAGGTGTAACGTTAAGAGACCGCAAGCGGGCGGAGTGGGTGTGGGAACAAATGCGGGTTAATGACATTCTAGTCGAAATCACGAGGAAGAAATGGGCTTGGGCAGGGCATGTAATGCGAAGCTGGTCCTTAACGGTAACGGAGTGGATTCCAAGAGAAGGCAAGCGCAGCAGGGGGCGGTAGAAAGTTATGTGGGCGGATGCGAGTAAAAAGTTTGCGGGGATATGGTGGCCGCAACTGGCGAAGGACAGGGTTAATTGGAGAGACATGGGAGAGGCCTTTGCCCTGCACTGGGCGTAGCCAGGTTGATGATGATGACACCAGGTTTGGTAAAAAAAAAGATGATTATAGGTAATTTGGATTATTTCTGAAAGCGTACGGACAATAAATCTGCGCTTTGGCACTACTGCAGAGCATATAGTAAATCAAGCGCTAAATTCAAAACCTCTCCGTCTCGTGGCAATGCAGCATTACGACGAGAGAGATTTATGGCTGTTATCTTTCCTATTAAATTATTTTTTAGCAGGCCTATAGCACGCGATAATTTGACCTCACCACTTCCGTAAGATTGTTAACAGATCAGGTAATTCTGAGAGCAGGAGTGTGAATTACACGCATTTTTACACTCTCTGCCACAAACAGTCCACACTCTGACGATGCAAAAAAAGCTAGAACAGGGCGACCCATGTGAATTTCGATTGTTACCGGCACTCACCGCATTTTGCCAGCCATGCCTTCTGCACTGACGTAGACGTAACCGTCATGTGCCGCAACGGAATGCATTTAATCGCATCACCGCAAGGGGACGTAGTACGATGACGCAAAACAAGCATGCGTCTGCACTGACAAGAACATTGCCGCAAGGCGAATGCATATAATGACTGAAAACATAAGCACGCGAAAAAAAAGCAGAATGAAGAACGACGAGACTTGGCCGTGAAAGCAGACTAGGCGCTATGTGTTGAAAAGTGTTCATGGGTGTGAATGGGTCAGAAAACAGCATTATGGAACATTTGTCTGTTTTATAGGTACAACCTACCCAGGCTACCAGCCTACCAAGGCTACTAGGGACGCCGTACTAGGGGGCTCCGGATAATGTAGGCCGTCTGGGGTTCTTTGACGTGCACTGACATCGCAGGGTAGACAAAAGTCGCGGGTCGATCGCGTCCGCGGCGGATGCATTTCGATGGAGGCGAAATGCTAGAGGCCCATGTACTGTTCGACGTCAGTGCGCGTTAAAGAACCCCAGGTGGTCATCATTATCCGGAGCCCTGTTACTCGGCGTCCCTCATAGCCTGAGTCGCTTTCGGACGTTAAACCTATATAACCAACCAAATGTACCATAATCCTATTTACTGACCCATTCAAACATACGTACAATTTTCAATAGGGCCATATGTAGATTCAATTCAATTCCTTTTATTTCCTTTTTCAAAGGAGGAGACAGGACAAAAAGCCGTGACAACGGCTTGACACAGGTCCTGCCCCCTTACAAATTGGCAGACATACAGATACTTTTGTGGCACAAGTGTTTGACAGGTCAAGAAAAAAAAATAAATAAAGGAACACACAAGTATTAGCAACCCTTGAGCAGTCACTCAACACACAGGAAGTTTCAGAAATGAATGCGGATAGACATAAACAGTAGTCATCAAAAAGCATTAATTAGGAAAGGCTAAAAACACGCTACACACTTCACATAGGTAAAGACGATAGAAATAACTTAATATTAGAATTCGGGTTCGAAAAAGATCGAACGACTCTTGCTCCAAACGATTTAACAAAGAGGGGAGCGTGTATGACAAAGATTCTTTGCAGTAGTTTGCTCGTGGTGTGGGCACATTCCACTTTTCGCTATGAAGGGTATACGGTGACAATATTCGTTTATTTCCAGCTTCGCGATTTCCGCTATGATGTTATCATTATTTTTAACAGATGTCTTGAAGCATAACAGTAATCTGTAACTATACATTCTCAAAATGGGAAAAAAGATGTCGCTTCTATTTGTCTGTTTTTGTCTTTTGTCGTTCACTCGCAAAACACGACACGCACACAGCTACAGCTCGACTCTTCGCTTCGCAAAATCAAACGCTCACGAATTTTCTTTTCTTTTAAAACAAAAACAGCCTGTGAATGGAATCTGCTGCATGAAGAGGTTCATCATCATCAGCCTGACTACGCCCACTGCAAGGCAAAGGCCTCTCCCATCAAAGCTTCAAGAAGGCCATGACAATATTTTTCAACCACTAGAGAGAGTGGCCTTGCAACTTCCATTTTTTAGTCTTTTAGAGGCTCCGAAGACAATTTACAAATGTTTTATGTGTGCATGTTCTGGTGCATGGATCAAAAAGAAAGTTTTTACATAACGTGCTGTTCATACAAACCAATGTAAGCATTCCTGCTTGGTAGTTTGCTTCTGCCCTTCCTGCTTGGACCACAAAGGTCGGCAGTATCATGTAAATAAAAATAAATAAATAAAGTCTCCGCGAACAAATGTATCGGCTCGCGCATGGGTGAAGCGAAACACACAGAGTGAATCGAACGACGGCGACGCACACAAACGGAAGAAGTGCTAACTGAAGGTTTCAGTGCAAACAGCATGAATTCTTCCAGCTGTAAGTCAGCGGTTATTCTTGTGCTGTTTTCATGTGTTCATACGTAGCTTTTTCCTTGTTGGGTGTTGGCAACCTGCTGAACTCAGTTCTGTGCAAGTAGAGCTACTGTATATGCTACCAAAGGTACAGTAACTCTATGTGCAAGTAACATTGCGCGCCCCCTAGCCGAGGGCATATAAGCCGCTTACCGAAAATAAACACTCTCTTTTTGTTTGTCTGTCCTTTCTACTATCCCTTCCCCTCTTTCTTTTGTCTTCTACGCACTGCCTGCTATCATTTATTTCCGCTGCCCCAGCTGAGGTGCTTCCAGCAGCGATAGCAGATGCCGGGGTAGAGAAAATTCCTTTACCTTCCATATTCATTGCAAAATAAAAAAAACCACTACTACTACTACTTTAGTTCGCCGTTACTGGAGGTTGGCCTCTGTGCCCGGTGTCTTCTCTTACTTTCGCGCCCTTTTCCCTCGGTCTAATCCATTGGGATTTGCCCGCGTGGGTTCGAATCCCATCCTCGGCGCCATTTATGTTGTATCGCAGCCCGAGGAAAAAGGGCGCGAAAATAAGAGAACACACCGGACACAGAGGCCAACCTCCAGTAACGGCGAACAAACAAAAAGAGTGCGTTTATTTGCTCTAAGCAGCTTATATAGCCTCGCCTAGAGGCGCACAATGTTACTTGCACACATAGAGTTTCTTACTATTGCCTAGAGGGAAAGCTGGCAACCCGTCTATGGGAGTTTGCATGGAGGCCCCTCGAGACCAGCGATAGCAGATGCCGGGGTAGAGAAAATTCCTTTACCTTCCATATTCAATGCAAAATAAAAAAAACCACTACTACTACTACTACTTTAGTTCGCCGTTACTGGAGGTTGGCCTCTGTGCCCGGTGTCTTCTCTTACTTTCGCGCCCTTTTCCCTCGGGCTAATCCATTGGGCTTTGCCCGCGTGGGTTCGAATCCCATCCTCGGTGTCATTTATGTTGTATCGCAGCCCGAGGGAAAAGGGCGCGAAAATAAGAGAAGACACCGGACACAGAGGCCAACCTCCAGTAACGGCGAACAAACAAAAAGAGTGCGTTTATTTGCTCTAAGCAGCTTATATAGCCTCGCCTAGAGGCGCACAATGTTACTTGCACACATAGAGTTTCTTACTATTGCCTAGAGGGAAAGCTGGCAACCCGTCTATGGGAGTTTGCATGGAGGCCCCTCGAGACCACTTCAGCCACCATGGGCGCTCAAAGCATCACGGGCCGGTGAGCTACCGACTGCAGAACCACAACTTTTGGCCAAAAAATAATGCAAAAATAAAGCTGTTGGATAAATACGAATGTCCTAACATTCAATATCCTGTCTTTAAGTTGCAACAAACGAGCAGAAAAGCATTTCAGTGAAAAGTTTGCCCAAAATAAGAGATGGCTAGCTCTCCTATTGGCCAAGTATTGAACACCACAAAAACTAATATTTCGTAATTAACAGGCGCATTTTTAAAAGTAAATATATTTTCAAAAAAATGTTGCTGTTTAGACACATTAAGAGGTTTTTTAATGGCACTTTGGAAAAGTGAAACCTTTTATTGGCATCGTGTGCTGTTGCAGTTTCGCTACTATGGCTTGTGCACACTGAGTTCGCGCCAATGTCGTCTGCGCACACACGAACAGCGTTTTCGGAATGAAATATCTTAGTAGTGCCACTCTATGTTTCCAAAAAAATACGACTTTCCCGAAACAAGTAGCTCACCGTCCCATGATGCTTTGGGCGTCCATGGTGGCTGAAGTGCAGCGCCGCCAGCTTTCCCTCTAGGTAGTAGTAAGAAACTCTATGATCTGCACAGAACTGAGTTCAGCAGGTTGCCAACACGCAACAAGGATAAAGCTACGCAAGAACACATGAGAACACCACAGTTCTGTCTTTACGTGTGTACGCAGCTTTCAGCGCTGTGCACAACAACCAGCAGCAGCTGGTGGAAGTCACTTGGCGGTGGCGGCCGAGGCGATGGCGACGACGGCGAGCAGCGCCTGCAGCGCCAGCAGCGCCGCCTGTGCCGCGGCCAGCACCCAGTCGAGGCGCAGCACGTACGTCTGCCACAGCAGGAAGTAGAGGGCGCCCAGGGCGGAGGGCACGCTCAGCAGCAGCGACAGGGCCAGGCACGGACCACGGCCCGCCAGGTTGCCCCGCTTGCCTGCAGGAAGCAGCAGCTGTACGTCATTATCATCATCATCAGCCTGACTATACGCCCACTGCAGGGCCTCTCCCATGTCTCTCTCATTAACCCTATCCTTCTTCGCCAGTTGCGGCCACCCTGTATCCCCGCAAACTTCTTAATCTACTCTGCCTACCCAATTTTTCTGCCACCCCCTGCTACGTTTGCCTTCTCTTGGAATCCACTCCGTCAGCCTTAGGAACCAGCGGTTATCTTGCCTTCGCATTACATGCCCTGCCCAAGCCCACTTCTTCCTCTTGATTTCAACTACGATGTCATTACCCGCGCTTGTTCCCTCACCCACTCCGCCCACTTCCGATCTCTTAACGTTACACCTATCATTTCTCTTTCCATAGCTCGCTGCGTTGTTCTAAACTGAAGGTGAACCCTCTTTGTTAGCCTCCACGTTTCTGCCCCATAGGTGAGTATCGGTAAGGTACAGCTGTCGTATACTCCTTCGTAGTGTTCCTTTAATAGAACTGCTGCTGAGGGACTGCGGGCGAACAGAGCCTGTTGCAGGCAATGACCTTAGGGCTGAACTCTACGGCACAGATTGTCCCGCAGACGTTCCACGTGAGCCAATGAACACGAAATTATAGGAATATTGAGTGGATACCAATCAGAAAATTACGCGGATATACTTATGCTTCAAATTCTCCCCATGGTCACCATATAATTTCTCATACAGTGACCATGACGCGTTAAATTTTGGGCACTGAAGAATAGTAGCTTGTTAAGCCAGTTGGTGCATGGTTACGGAAAAAAACAGCAGAAAAGGACGTGTTCACATTCGGCAATTTTGGCCCTTTGCGCACGCACTGTCTATGCGATCTGCACACTCTCCCCTACTTGAACGTATGAGACAAAGCGGGAACCACCTACAGCGTTCCCTGCAGAGGTCCCTGTGCGTGTGGGAAGCTATATCGCAAAGGTGGCGGCTGAGCCGCTGGTGGACCGGTGTGAGGTTTCGCGTGTTGCATGCTGGGAGGCGTCCTCAGGCCGGGAAGTGAACCCACCACCTCCACCGGAATGTAACGTAAGGACAAAATCAGGAGCCACCTAAACCGACCAAACTGCCGAGTGCCACCTCTACCAACGCATGTATTGACTATGGTTGTCACGTCACCCCATTTCTACCCCATATGAATTTAGACAAGATACAGTGCAAATACCCAGATCACGTATGAACTATGGAGACCACAGGTTGTGCACACAAATTCCAAGACTTCTGAATCAATATCCTGCCATCTCTGAAATACTATCGGCCAATCCGTCACAACACAAAATCAAGAAAACAATGAAACGCATGTACTTTATGGAGGTATAGGTGGGATTTCCATGTATCACATGTATCCTGGTTTTTTTTTATACAAATGCAAATATTATTTTGAATGTGTAAATGCATATTACGCTCTTTCTTATTTTTGTCTGATTTATTTTATTTATGATGTACATAAGCTGGTATTTTCTTTGTTTGCATTTCAACCTATTGTAAATTTGTGTCTCTTGCAAATATGTTGTACATGCATGGTTTTAACGCATTGTTTATAATTTCACTGTTACGATCTGTTTGTATGCATACTTTTACAAGTGTTTTCAAACTACTGTAAATAGTCGCCTCTGCTGTCAAGGGGGGATGGCCTCGTCAGGCGGCAAACTGCCTTTAGCCTACTCACCCAGGACAGAATTTTTTGTAAATTTTGTGCTAAATAAAAAACTTACTTAGGTGGGCCATACGGAACACGTAGTGAATTGTGGGAATCCTCATATGATACATTTCACCAGGGGTCGCAGCCACCCGTGTGCTGCACTGCAGATGCAGTCGGAGAGGAGGAAAGAAAGGCGGGAAAGCCAATCGGGACCGGTTGGCTACGCTGGAATGGCCGGAGTTAAAAATGAAGAGTTCGAGCAAAAGTCGTAGCCTGCCGTACAAACGACGCCCTCAAAAAACGGTCTGGCAAGCCCTCAGAACCAACGTTCGCTCCTACCGCCGTCCGAGCACCTTCACCCCTGTCAGCAGCCGAGGGTCAATGCGGTCCAGTGCAATGCATAGCGAAATCAGAGGCAGTGCTTAATCGCCTCGTCACGCCCGAAGCTGAAGCAGCCACACTGTCAGGGCTGCCGCCTTTCCAATAGAAGTTCATTCGGCCTGTAAGAGGCCGCTTCTTCTTGCCGTCGACACTGGGGTGAAGAGGTTCGCCTTGCAACCCACAGAGATGGACAGACACATGCAGTGGCGTAAAACAGGTGAGAAACATCCGCGCACTGGGCTGCCGTCTGCCAACTGTGCCAAGTACAGCCTCGCCACCCTTAATTCTATGCCTCCGGAGACCAGCCCCAGGATGCTCACTCCATGGAGAGAATGCAAATGGTTCGAAATTATTTCCAGTCACGCACAAAAAGGAATACGTACACGTCGACAGCATTCGACACAAGCCTTTCTGGTTGGGACTGTGCTAAAAAGTAAAATCAAGAAACGCCAACCAAATTGAGAGATTCTTCTGAGTCGCCGATGTTTCCAAACCTACTCGCTTCCTTCATACGGGTGCGATTGTAGGCAAGATGCAGCCCATCTGCTGGGCATCGCGCTTGAAGAAATAACTTAAATATTCAGGAGCAGGTCCTGTATATGCAGGGCAAAGTATTTTGAATAAAAACGCAGCCCTGACGAAAAGTAAAGAAAGCACGCAGAGCCACTAAATATCCTGTCAATAAAGAATCGCTCCTTAAGCACACTTTATATGCATTTCCTCGACTTGGACTCGGATGACTTGGCATTCTCGCGTTAACACACGCAGAGGACGGGTGTCTTCATAGGTTATAATTCCATGTTTGGCAAAAAAAAAAGTCCACCGAACCTGAGAAGAGGAAGAAGAGGAGTCGATATGTAACTTTGACATAGGTTCTGCAAAAGTCGTTGTCTGTGCTGACGCTGGCCTGGGCGAATGCCGAAGGTTAGCTCCGGGGGTTTCGGTCAGTGTAATCGCAGATGCCCGGTCCGAGAGAGCGAATGTATTGCTCATATCAGCAATATTTTCCAAGAAGACAATGGTCTTGCTTTTATTGAGGTGCCTGTATTCCGAGCTGCAGTTAGTCACCAGCAATTTGGCTTGAATAATGGAAGTGAGTGGGCGAGTTGGGTTTCCATTCTGACAGTGAAAGCGCAACAAAAAGACCAGGAAATCTATCATTTCTGTCGTCCTTGTCTTTTTGAGCGCTTTCACTGTCAGACTGGCTTGACCACTCTGGAAGCAGGCGATGCCTCAGCAGATACCAATTCCTCGTTCGAGCAGCAGATGCGCGTTTCCTTCGCCGACACCGCCAGCATTTTCGGCAGCCTCGACGGCTACAGTGACCAGTATGCTTGAACGGGGCGGGAGGCTCACTTCCTCATCGAGTACCCTGATCTCTGTGCACTTCTCCGCGTCGACTTCGCGGCTCGTCGAGAGTGTGATGAACTTGGACTGAGTCCAGCACTCCATGCCCAAAAGCAGGTTACATGAGCAAGCACTACGAAACCCGTAGGGTACGTGTGTCCGTTAAAAGTTATGCTTGCAGAGCACTGTCCTGAAGGGGTGATGAGGCGGCCTCCAGCAGTGCGCATCTGCGGCCATAAGTCGTCACTGTGTCGACGAATCCAGTAACGTTGCGGCCACAGGTTCGTGTCCTTGCAGTGCACGTTTGCTTAGGAGTCGGATCAAGTCCAGTACTGCCCATAGGGTGCGTCGCGGCTGCTTTTCTGTGCGGCGTTGCAATGTTGCACCGCGTCGCTGTTGGGCTCAACTTCTTGTGTGGCGTCCCCATGGAGAACGCTGCGCAGCGTTGTGTCGTCGGCGACGGAGGATCGTCTTGAAGCAACCTCACCTCCAAATGTTGCTTTCCGCAGTTTCCCCCACAAGTGTGGAGATGCATTTCACAGGTACACGCTCCGTAGCTGCGGCTTGGCGACGCGAAGCGGGAGGGTTAGGGAGATGGGGACCGTGATGAACGGCTGGACTAGCGCTGGTCGTGGAGCAAGTAGTCCAACTTCAATCGGCCGCTGTCCGGGTCGTGGTCTTAGGGTATCGTAGGAGGAACCGCGAAGGCCCATTATCATGCATGGGCAGTATAGCAAGATGTTCCCAGCTTCATCCCAATGAAAACACAAGGGGCGGTTGCCAGAAGTTCTCCAGGCGTCGTATTTCTGGCAGCTCGCGGCTCGGTCGTTATTAATAAACGGAGCGGGTGGTAGCAAACTGGGCGGCGCTATGGCACAGCAGGTTGATATCGACGATGGATTGATGTGTCATGTGGAGTGGCCGAGTTACGTGACGCTGCGGAGTAGACCGGTTTTTGGCTGCGGCCATAGGGGTCGAGGTGCACTTCGCGGACGACGTCCATGGGAGAGTACGCTGCTTCAATCTGAGTCTGAAAAAGACGGCAGCAGTCGGCGCAGTTTCTATCGGTTTACATCGCGGATAAATTCCCACCAGTCATTAGTTGTGGTCGTATAGCATCTGGGTAAGCTGCGTAGACTTGTGCCGGACGGTTGATACTGCCGAGTCCGGGCCTGGCAGTCGCTTCTTGGGCGAATTAGGCGACGGTTTTGGGCGGGTTCCTTACGAGGCCGGCAAAAAGCGACTTCCTACGCCTCGCGTTAAGGATCTCACTTTCTATTCTTCGGTCATGTTCACGTCCGTTCGCTGGAAAAGGCGTTTCATTTCTTTCTTATACTTCTTACCAGTTTCATTTGGCTGCCGCATCCTTGACTGGCAGTATCTCAGCCATTTCTTTACGGTATCGTCAGGGCCTCGCTCTCTAAAAGTTGTCAAGAAGGTCTCGTGGTTTTCATATCAAGCCTTAGCAGGAGCGTCGAGGGGAAAGAAAACATATTCGAACTTCATGCCAACCTCCCACCTGGTGAACGTGCGCTCGAAGTGGTCGAGCCATTCTTCCGGGTGTTTGCCAGGGGAGCCATTGAAGGTTAAAGGTACCCGAGGCAGGTTGACAGGGGTCGTCGCCGGTGGCGGTCGCATATGGCGGACGTCGAAGCTTCTTTCCGCTGACGCGTCCGCTCCGGTAGGGTTCCTAGGCTAGGTTAGACGGCGGCTGCTTCGAATCTCGTCACTGGTTCTGAAAGCTGTATAGCTTTCCCTTTTAGCCGTATGGCTGCGCTTGGGTGGAGGTCAATGAGTAATCACTCCCTCATTACAAATCTACTCCACGTTGGGGGATTCCCTTAAACATTTGACCGACTAGAAACCTCCCCGTCGGCAATTTCAACCTCCCTCCCATCCGCAATGTATATGGTGAGCGTTTAGTGCAGTCTGCGGGGGTAAAAATCTGGAACGCGATACCCATTTCTCTGAAAAACCCACACAATTTTGCTGGTAGGTTTCAAAAACACTTAACTGATATAACCTGAAATTCCCTTTTCGTCATAGTTTTCTGTTACTATGTACTTGTATGTAATAGACTCAAAAGAAAACATTCGACAGAAGTCTGTCTGGTTGGGAAATTTAATGTTAGGAGAAGGTAAGTGACGCCAACCAAGTAAAATACAGGAAAAACACGACGTTTCGGGACCGGCTCGGCCCCTTCTTCACGGTGTGACTACGGGCGAGCGCAGCTTGGCTTTTTAAGCCCCTGTGTGGAGGACCTGCGGGTCAATGGCCGCAGCCCATGGACGTAGGATGAGGGGAGAGTCCCCAGGGAACGATTAACATTCTCTCGTGTTTGCTGTATGTGCCACGACTCGAGTAGAAGCCTCCTGCGTGGGTTAGCTTCCGTTTCCAATACAATGGTGCTGTCGAAGTCAATTGGGTGGTCACACCCTTCACAGTGTTCGGCCACGGCGCTGCGTTGACGATTCATGTGACGGACGTCCGCTTTGTGTTGGTTCATCCTTTCCGCGAAGTTCTTCGTTTCCCCTATGTACGACGCCGGGCAGACGGAACACGGAATTTTGTACACGACGCCCTGGGCCTTTTCTCTGGGCTGCCGGTTTTTTGGGCGGGGGAGAAGGCGACCGATAGTGCTGGTCGGTTTGTGCGTTGTCAGCACCCCTTCTTTTCCGAGAATGCGACCGAGCGTCTCGCTCACGCCTCTCACGTAGGGGACGCAAACACGTTTCCGCTTCTGGCATGCGTCTGAGGAAATAATAGACCGGATTTTGTTTTGCCTTTCTTGTTTCCTGATAATGCGCCGGATGAATGAGCTTGGGTAGCCGTTCTTTTGGAGGTCAGAAATGACTCGGTTCTTCTCCTTCCTTTTTTCTTCACTTGAGGAACATATGGAGTCGGCTCTCTTCAGTAATGACGTCACGACAGATGCTTTGTGCGGGATGGGATGGTTCGAATCGAAATGTAGGTACCGTCCTGTGTGGGTTGGCTTCCTGTGCACCGAGGACTGCAGGCCTTTGTCGTGCCTTGTAGGTAGGACATCCAGAAAAGGCAGGCTGCCCTGCTGTTCATGCTCAACAGTAAATTGTATGGCCGGTTCAACTGAATTTAGATGACTCTGGAGGTTTTCTATCTCTGAGGTTTTCACCACACAAAAGCAGTCGTCTACATAACGGAGGAATAACTTTGGCTTGGGATTAAAGGAGGAGAGGGCCCGGCTTTCGACGTCTTCCATGGTTAGGTTAGCCACTGTGACTGAAATTGATGCCCCCATAGCAGTTCCGGTTGTTTGCTTGAAAAATTCTCCGTTGTAGGTGAAAAAGGTACTGCGCAGACAGAGGTCGAGAAGGCGACATACCTCATCGACGTTGAGTGGAGTTCTCTCGTGCAGCGTTTGGTCGTTTTTGAGTGCGCGGCGAGCAACGGACACAGCAAGGGGAACCGGTACGCAGGTAAATAGCGACACCACGTCAAACGAGACTAGGCTTTCGTCTTCCTCCACGGTAAGGTTCGAGACAAGTTGGACGAAATGCCGCGAATTCTGTACATGCGTGGGTGTTCTGCCGGCGAGCGGCGCCAGTACCTTGTGCAGGTAGTCAGAGAGACGTCGCAGAGGAGACAGGGTGAAGTCTACAATTGGCCGAAGGGGGACGCCAGGTTTGTGAGTTTTAGGTAGCCCGTAAAAACCTGGAGCTGAGCCGTTTCTGGAGATGAGGCGGAGGTAAAGCCATTTGAAATCAGGATGCCGCTTGAACATCTCTGCCAGGGTTTTGTTGAGTGTTGCCTGAGTGTTTGAAGTCGGATCCTTGCGAACCTTCTCATACGCCCCACTGCTCAAAAGGGCTGACGCCTTCTCCTCGTAGTCGCGTCGGTCCATCACCACTGTAGAGTTGCCCTTGTCTGCCGGGAGTATGACGATGTCGGTGTCGTCCCTGAGACCGCGTAGGGCTTTTCGTTCCAGTTGAGACAGATTGCTCGGAAATTTGGGGGGTACCTTGGCGATGACACCAATCGCTTTCAGGCGGACCTCTTCCCTGACGTGCGGCTCCAGGTGCTGGATCGCATCTTCAACAGCCGCGACTAGTTTTGGGAGGGCGGGACCAGATGATATGTTGAATCCATGTCCTTTTGCGAGAACAGAGGATTCGGGCGGTGTTAAGCGACGGGAGGAGAGGTTCTTTACAAAGCCAGAGTTATGGGGGTCAGGCTGTTTCTTCTGCCGCTGCTGTAGGGCAAACAACTTCTTGTTTTGACACTCACGATGTTTGTTGGCTGCAGTGGAGGCCGCTTCCATGGCAAAGGCGTCCACCCGCGGGAAGAGCTCAACGTCGTGTTTTTCCTGTATTTTACTTGGTTGGCGTCACTTACCTTCTCCTAACATTAAATTTCCCAACCAGACAGACTTCTGTCGAATGTTTTCTTTTGAGTCTATACGCCAAGACTTCGGCATCGAGACCATGCAGCTAGTGAAGCGATACGTCAACATCTCCAAGAGTATTGCTGTCTTCCGGACACATCTAAACTTCAACAAGACCTGCAAGGAAAAGGATGTGATACCCGTGAGCCTTCGCCTAAAGCGCCCTGTAACCACCGCAGAAGGCCTACGGCTGGTGTCCAAAACGGAGCAACAGTTATTAAGTGCGCGGATACACGAGTGCCATTCCGTTCTCCGCAAAAAGGAGCTGGACCGGTTCTTCGCGCGCCGCCAACTAGAACACAGGATGCCTGAGCTCTTCCCGCGGGTGGACGCCTTTGCCATGGAAGCGGCCTCCACTGCAGCCAACAAACATCGTGAGTGTCAAAACAAGAAGTTGTTTGCCCTACAGCAGCGGCAGAAGAAACAGCCTGACCCCCATAACTCTGGCTTTGTAAAGAACCTCTCCTCCCGTCGCTTAACACCGCCCGAATCCTCTGTTCTCGCAAAAGGACATGGATTCAACATATCATCTGGTCCCGCCCTCCCAAAACTAGTCGCGGCTGTTGAAGATGCGATCCAGCACCTGGAGCCGCACGTCAGGGAAGAGGTCCGCCTGAAAGCGATTGGTGTCATCGCCAAGGTACCCCCCAAATTTCCGAGCAATCTGTCTCAACTGGAACGAAAAGCCCTACGCGGTCTCAGGGACGACACCGACATCGTCATACTCCCGGCAGACAAGGGCAACTCTACAGTGGTGATGGACCGACGCGACTACGAGGAGAAGGCGTCAGCCCTTTTGAGCAGTGGGGCGTATGAGAAGGTTCGCAAGGATCCGACTTCAAACACTCAGGCAACACTCAACAAAACCCTGGCAGAGATGTTCAAGCGGCATCCTGATTTCAAATGGCTTTACCTCCGCCTCATCTCCAGAAACGGCTCAGCTCCAGGTTTTTACGGGCTACCTAAAACTCACAAACCTGGCGTCCCCCTTCGGCCAATTGTAGACTTCACCCTGTCTCCTCTGCGACGTCTCTCTGACTACCTGCACAAGGTACTGGCGCCGCTCGCCGGCAGAACACCCACGCATGTACAGAATTCGCGGCATTTCGTCCAACTTGTCTCGAACCTTACCGTGGAGGAAGACGAAAGCCTAGTCTCGTTTGACGTGGTGTCGCTATTTACCTGCGTACCGGTTCCCCTTGCTGTGTCCGTTGCTCGCCGCGCACTCAAAAACGACCAAACGCTGCACGAGAGAACTCCACTCAACGTCGATGAGGTATGTCGCCTTCTCGACCTCTGTCTGCGCAGTACCTTTTTCACCTACAACGGAGAATTTTTCAAGCAAACAACCGGAACTGCTATGGGGGCATCAATTTCAGTCACAGTGGCTAACCTAACCATGGAAGACGTCGAAAGCCGGGCCCTCTCCTCCTTTAATCCCAAGCCAAAGTTATTCCTCCGTTATGTAGACGACTGCTTTTGTGTGGTGAAAACCTCAGAGATAGAAAACCTCCAGAGTCATCTAAATTCAGTTGAACCGGCCATACAATTTACTGTTGAGCATGAACAGCAGGGCAGCCTGCCTTTTCTGGATGTCCTACTTACAAGGCACGACAAAGGCCTGCAGTCCTCGGTGCACAGGAAGCCAACCCACACAGGACGGTACCTACATTTCGATTCGAACCATCCCATCCCGCACAAAGCATCTGTCGTGACGTCATTACTGAAGAGAGCCGACTCCATATGTTCCTCAAGTGAAGAAAAAAGGAAGGAGAAGAACCGAGTCATTTCTGACCTCCAAAAGAACGGCTACCCAAGCTCATTCATCCGGCGCATTATCAGGAAACAAGAAAGGCAAAACAAAATCCGGTCTATTATTTCCTCAGACGCATGCCAGAAGCGGAAACGTGTTTGCGTCCCCTACGTGAGAGGCGTGAGCGAGACGCTCGGTCGCATTCTCGGAAAAGAAGGGGTGCTGACAACGCACAAACCGACCAGCACTATCGGTCGCCTTCTCCCCCGCCCAAAAAACCGGCAGCCCAGAGAAAAGGCCCAGGGCGTCGTGTACAAAATTCCGTGTTCCGTCTGCCCGGCGTCGTACATAGGGGAAACGAAGAACTTCGCGGAAAGGATGAACCAACACAAAGCGGACGTCCGTCACATGAATCGTCAACGCAGCGCCGTGGCCGAACACTGTGAAGGGTGTGACCACCCAATTGACTTCGACAGCACCATTGTATTGGAAACGGAAGCTAACCCACGCAGGAGGCTTCTACTCGAGTCGTGGCACATACAGCAAACACGAGAGAATGTTAATCGTTCCCTGGGGACTCTCCCCTCATCCTACGTCCATGGGCTGCGGCCATTGACCCGCAGGTCCTCCACACAGGGGCTTAAAAAGCCAAGCTGCGCTCGCCCGTAGTCACACCGTGAAGAAGGGGCCGAGCCGGTCCCGAAACGTCGTGTTTTTCCTGTATTTTACTTGGTTGGCGTCACTTACCTTCTCCTAACATTGTATGTAATAGTTTGTACTAACACTCGATGTCTGAAAGTTCTCTTTGCATGTCATGTTTTCAAAGCTATTTTCTTTATTGTTTTTGTCTCGCCGAATGTTATCTACCAGTGTTGCTTAGACTCCTTTGCTTTTAACCTTGAACTACGCTTACGCTATTCTGTACAGGTCCGCCGTTTTTTAATTTACTTTAACATATTTTGTGTACTTGGACCCGAACTAGCCGTTGGCTATGGGTACAAAAAGTGTTTTGTATTTTTCGTAAAAGAGATTCGAAAGAAAATTGAATTGAATTGAATTGAATTGGATTGGTTCTGTCGGTCTCGGTGCTCTTTGTAGTCTTGTCTTCAGCTCCGGCTGTTAGAAGAAGGGTTGGGTACATCTCAGATGTCACGTGGTGGTGACAGAGCGGTGGACAGAAGACTGAAGCGAACTCTTTATTGGGCTGACTTGCGCCCACAGAGAACTGAGCAAATTGGTGGCGACGAAACCTGTCAGCGTGCTTGGCGGTCGCCGCTGTCGGCCGCGCTCAATTTAAAAGCTGACGAAGAACCGAGGTAAGGCGATGGATCGAACATACGACACTCTCGAACAACGTAGAACCAGTTGCGCGCGGTATTCCAGATGAAGCTCGTGGCATCTTTCGTCATGAACACAGCCGCGAGCTGGCGGTTTTGAGCACGAGCGTACAAACATTACGAAGCATTGCGGGAATACGTTATTTGACGTCTTCCAGAACGTGGCCACCGTCAAAAGTCTGATGACGTACAACAGCAGCCAAAAGTTAACAGAATGCAATATTAGCGGAAATCATTCATTTCATAGCCATCTTTCCATAAAACCTGGAATATATAATTATGATAACTACACGGTGCGCCAACAACAACTCGTGAGCAGTGCACTTTGGATAGAAATAAATGAATTTAGTCGCCTTCCATAAACTTTTGACGGCGGGTGTACGACACAATGAATATGCAAAACACCGAAGACGGGGCTGGATGACTCACACGGTACTTGAAAAAACTCCGCCGTGCGTCGGAGCCCAGGCACAGCAAAATTAATTGGGCGCCGCCGGTAACCACGCTCACACATGTTTATTTCCACTCCCGCTCACGCGGGTTCACGTCATGCACTCACAGGTACAGTCTTTACCAAAAGTAACCAAGCTGCACATTTTTAAGCATGAAATGCTTTTAGCTCCCGTTGTCGGCAGTGTGGTGACGTCACGCCGAGACAGAGAGCCAACATCCGGGCACTGAAACGCGAACATCCGGGCATCGTACGAGATTTAACGAGACAAGACGAGCGCGAGAAGGTGCTTCCGCGCCGTCCCCAAGGATGGCGCTGCGGTCCCACACTCACGCATGTAAAAGACCGGCCGCTTGGCCTGCGTCTCGTCGTGTCCGCGTACGCTTCTGCATCGTCCTGCATTTCACTGCCGCCACCGTCACAGCTGCTTGCTTAAGCCGAGCAATGGAGCCTGATGAAAGGAGACGTAGGAAACGTCTTGCGGAAAGCGATCGCTAAGCAAGTGATACGCCACAGCAGAAGACTGCTCGCCCCTGCCGACAACGCCATGATTGCGCGGCCGCTCCCGAAAGCGACAAGGCCGCCACGGTTCGCGGCTGCCTACCTAAGCCCGCACTATTGCTGGCGATCGCTTCGACGCAACAAGAAGAGAGCGGTGTGGTGTGTTGAACACTACACCCATTTCAAGATTTTGAATAGTACCATCTACAACCAATGTGTTAGGCCCGTAAACATTTCATGCTTACTCTAATCTCGGTTACGGGAGAGGCAGAGATTTTTTTCTTCTCAGTCGTATATTAAAGCTATTGTGACAGTCCTCAAGCTCTAAATCTCTGTATGGTAAGAAGAGCACCTGCCCTCGCCTTCAAAGAAGTGTTTGGTCTTTAGAGAAGACGTGAGGGGTGAGAAGCAATCCACGCAGCCTGGTTACTTTTGGCAAACACTGTGCATGGCATCTGCAACAAGGAAGAGCAGCCGCTCCCCTGTGTCGCAGCAGCAAATAAGCCGACCAGACTGGCGCTATTCTTGACGTTGCCCGGAAGGGCCACTTCCGGTGCACTCATAACTGCACATGAGCAATGAACTTTTTGCAAAGTGGAAATAAGTAAACAGAGAGATGACACCTTAGTATTGGATGAATTATACCGCATCGGCGATTTCGCCCTACAGTTTCCAGAGACAAACCAAAAGTCGCTGTAACCAGCGAAAGCGCAGGGGAATGTTCCTTTTTGATTACGGTGTTGTCAAAGTGCTTGACGGTTTTTCTAGCGCGAAAACATATCTTGGCTCATCAATGGCGTTCGTGCGACGAGACAGATCCATGGTCAATCCTACACTGGCCATCTAACAATCCATACACTGGCTAAACAGTCTCTTTGGAAAAAAAACAAATAAAGAAAAAATCTACAAAAATCAGAAAGAAAATGAAGTGAAAAGTTTTAAAAACAAAAAATACAATCCTAAAAAGGAAAATAACGAAAACAAATAATGAAAATAATGAGCTGCTACGACCCATCTTGAGACCCGAGATGAAACGGAGGTGGATCCAACAGTAGCGGCCATTTCGACGGGACGTTTGACCCCAAGATGACCCCACGGCTCGGTGCCAACGACCTTCTAGAAGGTTCTAGAAGAACCGACGACTGGGGAAGATAGGTTGCCCCTCGACTGAAAGAAGCCCGGAACGAATCAGAGGAAGCCGGCCCAGCTGCGTCTGCGACGTCAACAGGCCACACCTGTGTTCGATGGACGCGAGCGGCCGACACAATGCTATAGTGATGCGGACTTAGCATCTTCCTCGCCAGTTCCCACGTGCGGGCTCTCAACAGGTGTCTTGGTTGGCAGTGACGTGTGGTGGCGATCTTTTGTGCCACGATGAATTGCCGCCTAGTGAAAGGGCTCAACAGGTCTTCGTTGGCTGTGCTAGTGCCGATCTTTTGTGTCGCGATGAATTGTCGCCTGGTGAAAGGGCGGAGCCTTGGGCTATATAACCTGCAACCAAAGTGAGCACGAACGCTCTGGACCTTAGGTAATAGGTTCATCCAGTGTGGCTCTGAACCTTGGGTAATAGGTTCATCCATTGGCTCTGGGCCCTGGGAAAAAGGCTCATCCAGTCATCCGACGCCATGAACTCTTAAATTCTGATTCCTTGTTCTTCTTTTTGTAAATAAGTGTCTTAGTTTCTTGCCATTAAATCTGCTTGTTTTTGTAATCTCCAACTTCGAAGCTTCAGACTTTCCTCAGCCCGACGACTCAACACGCTACCAAATGGAGCCCGGGTTCGAGCTTTCCTGTGCGCCGTAACAACTGGTGGCAGCGGTGGGATTCTGCTACCTCGAGCCGTAACAGAGCAAAAAAGAAAAAAAAGGAGAGAGAAGGACAGGACAGGGAAAATCCTGTAATTTCGGATGGAAGATGACAAGAGGAAAGTACGAGAAAAGACGACCACAAGCCGCTTGTGGGATCTGAACCCACCGGCGCGCACGGTGGTCTACCAACTGAGCTACGGCAGCGGCTGCCTAACCTTAATTTACTTCTGGGTGCGTTTATCTTCCTCCAGACTTTCCTTGGTTTGAATAAGTGCTGGTTTCTTTTTTTATGTGTATATCGTAAAAAGCTTCCTCAACTGCCTACCTAACTATATGGCCAGACATCTCCTGCATGAAATGAACCAGAAGCGGAAGTGACGCCTCAGTTTGCTAGATAATGTTCCGACAAGAGTACTAACTTCGTCCTCCTAAACATCGCTCGAGGCTCACCGCCCCTGGTTTATTTCGTGTTGTCAAGAATGCCATCTTCCCTGCCCTTACCCCCCACACACACCTCCTGCTAATATTGTCACCGACAAACGCAGCAGGAAGCGGGAAGCACAGCCGTATTCTCAGACGAGGCTCGCCGAACCGCCGAGCTCATGCAAGACAAAGACGACGCTCGGCCACGCGCTAGGAGCCAAGGTTCGGCCACCAGGTGGCGCCGGCAGAGTGTCAGCAGTGTGATGGTATCCATCACACTGTGATGGTATGTGATGGTATCCATCCGGATGTCGATGCAGGCACAGTCACTCTTCCGGAGGCCCTAGGGTTTAAAGATAACAATGGTCATGTAAATAAATCTGCAGTGGAAGTTAGCAAAAAGCGATTGGATGATTGGTGGCTGAAAAGCAGAGATGTGCATAAGGTTAGAATTGTGGGAAACCGTAGGTAAAGATGATGGCGATTCTTAATGAGAATTGCCAACACAGTAATAAAAAAAATAATAAAGAAAGAAAAGCTGAGCATGGTGGCCATTGCCACCACCCCGTTTCAAAGGGGGCGCTCCCATCCATCCATCCCATAGAGTTAATATAACCAACTCTAGAGGGAAAGCTGGCCATTGAGCCCATGCATACCAGTGGGCAACGCATGAACGCCGCCATGATCCAGCGGTTTGTGTATGTTGCCAGCTGTTTAGACACTCTCTAAATCTGGACAAAGAACGGAGTTGGAACCTGGCAACGTAGACCGTGGGAAGATGGCGGTATGCAGAGTAGCTATCGACTACTCTAAACTGCTGTAAACAACGGGAAAATCGCCGCGTTTAGACCATTTCCAATTGTATGCAGTGTCGCATACCGACTGCAGTTTCATGTAGGTGGCTTGTGTGTACTGAATTGTTATTTGAAGGCAAGTACCGCGACTGTGACGCGCTTGGAGTGTATTTCGTCCGTAGAGCGCGCGGGATTTTGCATGTCCTCCGTTGCCGAGTGCAAATACACGTCGGAAATTTGCTTTGGCCCCAGAAGGACGAACACAATTCGCAAAGGAAACGTATGCCCAAGGTAAATGGAGCAACTGCTCTGCCTGGTTTCTTTTGAATGTTCAGCGTTTTGTTATATTAAATGTCGAAGGTTTGTTAAACTACCGCGGGCCTCTCGCATTTTTTTTATGCGAAGCATATTGCTAGAGCTACCACTCACGCCGTCGCCGTGGGACCCCCACGTGACACCGTGACGTCACACCACGTGACATCGGATGAGAGAGCCGGCCACCACCTCGCGCCGTCGCCGTGGGACCCCTAGCCAAGGGAGTGACACTCTCATAGAGCCAATGGGGACGTTTTTTTTCGAAGGCGATGGTGGCGGCTCCTGGTAGAGGCGGTAAACGCATCAAAAATCCAATATGGCGGCGCGCGTTTATGCGGCTGGTTGTGGCCGGTTACTCGCGCTACAGTGCACTGTACTCGCGCGTTCCTGGTGCTGGCGGCCGCTAGCTCGATCCAAGCTTTGTAAATACTGGTGATTAACTGATCCTGCGCTGCATTCATGCTTGATTGCCTGAGTACTTACGGAATCTGCTCACTCGCTTTTGTATTTCGATGTGTCTGTTGATGTAGCATGGTGCATGGTGGCGAGCGGCGCGACTGCTTAGCAGCTGCGCTCGCTCGAGAACGAAAAGCGTAAATGGCTTTGTACACAGAACAATTTATTAAAAGAACATCAGCAGTGACAATCGATTTTAGGCAGCAGTGACATTGCAGTATCAGTAACAGGTATCCTAAAAATCAAAATAAAAAAACGCCATTATGCAAGCCTAGAAGACATGAGCGCACATAGAATATATAGGGGATAAAAAAGGTATAAAGGTAGGTACAGTATGCATAATCAAATGCTACATGACTGAATATAGGTTTGTACGCGACTTTGTAAGAGATTTAGGTAAATAGCATTGACGACAACATCTGACAAGTATTGAAACGCGTCAGTCTGTGGCTATGAATAAAGACACGCAGAGAAAGGCAGCGAAAATTTTCAACCTTTGACTCGTGCAGAAGAAATCACATTGCATTGGGTTAGGGACAAAATAATACGCTGCAGTGCTAGTTCTTAGCATAAAGACTCTAAGAAAAGCTCACTGTGTCACTCGACATGACGCCAATGACGCTCCTGCAGTGCGAATGTCGCCGGCGTCGCCGTTTTCGCTTGCGCGGCTGACCGGGCGTCGTCTGCTTGTCGTCTGCGGCCGCGTTACCCGCGTCGTCATCTTCGCAACTAATTTCTTTGATATCTTATTTTTAATACCTACGACTGTTTATAATGTAGTTCATAAGCTAGTTTTTATTATTGATAGTGGTCGAAAATTTTCACTTTTATTAGGCTTAACTGCAGCCGCGTTTACCGCCGATACCAGGATCGTGGCAATCGTTTCGACCGTGGCGCCACCCTCGGCATGGACGCGCAACTTGCAACATGCCACAGCCCTGCCCTAGCCGTCACACCCGCGCATTCCCGCGCATTTCGAACGCGCGCGTTCACACTCGGTGTAGGTGAAACGCTCGCTCCACCGGGCAGGCAGACGCGGCTTCCGTGGCAATCCAGGCGCTCACCCAACGCGCGTCTCGGGGTTAGTCGGCGTTCCGCTGTAGCCATGCCGTTGTCTTCCCCCACGACGAAGGCTTCTAGTGGTTGTATTAAAATGACCAAGTATTCAACCAAGGAAAACCATGTATTACCAAGCCTAGCCACTAATATGCTTCGCATTCCCCAGGCTTAGCCAAGCTGCGCGTAAAAACTTCAGGGGGACACTTGGGCTCTCTAAAGTGCTGCAAGGCGAAAGCCTTTCTTGGCGTACTGTTGGGCATTGACTGCGAGACTGTTTGTGCTGTACTAGTGCTTTATTTGACAGCACATTACAACTACTGTTGAGTTGAGAACCTTTGAGTTGTCTAAATAAACACTTTGACTTTGACTTTGACTACACACTTTGACTGCCGACTTTGGCTGCTTCTTTAGCACGACTCTCTCCCTGCTTCGATGAGTTCGGTTGTATCCATGGCTCTGTTCGCAGTAATGAGGTATGTAATGTGGTCACTAACTGACGCCTTACGCCCCCTGTCGGAGCGGACGACAACTATTTTTTATTAGTTGTCGTCTACTCCAGAAGGGGGCGCCAGGCATCCGTGGGTGACCTCGTTACTCCGAATCTGCGCACTCTGACGTCACAACCATTTGGACCAACCGAAAAGCGTGACACCTCTCTCTGCTGACAACCTTCTGCTAACGACAATATGAGGCATTAAAGGCTTTCGCCTCAATAAAGACACCGCCTAAGCGAAGCAGCAGCAGGGGTGCGCACTCACCGAGGCTGAGGCGCACGCTCTCGACGACCGTGAGGAAGGCCAGCAGGCACAGCTCGGACGCCATGTTGCCGCTCGGGTAGGGAAGGCTCAGCCCTGCGGGGAGGAGGAAATAAGCGGCCTTTATTTATTCCCATCGAGAAGTGTGGCCAAAATAGGCATGAGTGGTGCAGGACCTGTGGGTCTCCTTTTGGCGCGCATACCAGTGCCGATGCTTCGCTTATGCTTTCCACGTCGCATATAAGCGCCCCGAATGCACCCGGATCGACACAGTGATACTCAAATGGAAGTTCTGAATCCAGAGTGCAGATACAACCCCAGTAAGCAAACCCAGACTGAACTGTTGAAACGGGTTTTCAGCCTCCGTGGAGAGAAGAAACGGTGACAGGACAGCAGAAGGTGATCAATCGTTTCGGGTTCAGCACAGAACCTGCACAAAGGAGAGACCGCCAGACAAGATCTGTGGAGGTATAGAAGTTTGAGATATGCGAAACGCGTGAAAAAAGCTTGCAGGATCGCCATCCTTTACTATTCCAAGGGGAACAGAAGATGCTGCCGGTAGGTAGATGAGCAAGCGCTGAGGCTGAAAATTCTTGCATTAGCCTACACCCGTGAAGCTTAGCTACCGGAATATATGCGCAGGTCGGGAGGACGGCAGTATCTAGGTCGCGAAGAGATGCTTTCGCCAAAGTCATCATCATCATGAGCCTGACTACGCCCACTGCAGGGCAAAGGCCTCTCGCATGCCTCTCCAATTAACCCTGTCCTTTGCCAGCTGCTGCCACCGTATCCCCGCAAACTTCTTAATCTCATCCGCCTAACTTTCTGCTGTCCCCTGCTACGTTTGCCTTCTCTTGCAACACATTCCGTTACCCTTAAAGACCAGCGGTTATCTTGCCTTCGCATTACATGCCCTGCCCAAGCCCACATCTTCCTCTGGATTTCGACTAGGATGTCATTAACCCGTGTTTGTTCCCTCACCTACTTTACCCGCTTCTGATCTCTTAACGGTACACCTATGATTTTTTTTCCATAGCTCGCCAAAGTAGTTGTAACCTTGTTTAAATGGATTTCTCTGTGTCCACGCACTCAAACAAATCGTCATAAACGCATGCGTGGTGGTACCAGGAACTGAGCAAGCGTAGAGCCTGTGATTCCGCAGGCGCAGTTAGAGAAGAAAGCAGACCACGAGTTCGTCATAATTATAGCAGATAAATAAGAGTTGTAGGCCAAGACCACTGCTAAAAGTCGAGCAAATAATTGGGGGCGAAGTCGGGCAGGCGGAGCGAGAATGACCAATCCTGCGACAGAGCGAAATCAGCGACACCTGCTTTTTCTTGAAAGTGTGAGGCGTCTGTCGCAATGACAACATCAGATCGACAGGACGTCAGGTAATCTTGCAATAAACTCTTTCGCGTACGAAAGGGCGGCAATTGCGCGCAGATTCGAAAGGTATCGTCAAATACAGTCTGAATAGATGTAGAGTTGGGACACACCGGGAGGATTTCGAAAATTCGGACGTTTAAGGGGCCAAGGAAGGATTGCATCAAAAACAGATCTTCGGACTATACGAACGAGACCAAACATGAAATACCCCAGGCTATGAAAGATGAAACTGAAGGAATGAAGCGAAGAATCGCACGGTTTTAAAACCGACTGGACTGCTAAGAGCCGGAATCTGGATGGCAGGGGTGGAATCCATACCTCGCAACAAATTTTGGTAAGCTCAGGCAGAGGTTTAACTGCTCTCGCCCCAAGAGAAGAAGGGGCCAGATTTTATACGCAGGTAACCCAGATAACGAGATGGACATTTTATAAATCGTAAGAAGCGGCGGGTGCTTTCTCATGCCGGATGTTGCTTCCTCGTTCTCGTCTCATCAGGCGCGTCCATGGGCGTCCGGAAGGGGGGGTGGTGGTTTGCACCCCCCCCCTCCCCCCCTGGAATTACGGATATTATTTATGCACTAGTACCTTTTTGGTGCTAACCTACCGCCGCCCCCATTCCCGGACATCGGGTGACCCCCCTTGGAAAAAGTTCTGCGGACGCCCTTGGGCGCGTCCGTCACGGCAAAATCTGTCGGCAAGAAAGGACTGCACATTGGCGCGCGTCCCGTGTGCGGACGCGTCCCAATAAGGGTCACCATATACTCACCCTTGAAGAGCAAGAGGAAGAGCTCCCCGGCGGCGAAGACAACGTAGAACCAGCCGCCGAACACCAGCAGCACCTGGTAGGGGAGCGAGGAGAGCTGGCGGAGGGAGACGGTCAAGGGCATGTGACTGAGAAGCGAAGATGTGAATGAATTTGTCAACTGAGATGTTTAACGTCCCGAAGCAACACACGGGCGCCTTCATGGACGGGTTAATTTGGACTACATGGGGTTCTTTAACGAGCCGCGCAGACATCGCACAACAAACACACTATCGGGAAAAGGCAGCCGTGGGTGGGATCAACGCAGATGCGTTTGGTTCACATCCCGCACAACACTATGGAAACCGGAGAACGTCAAAGCGCATCGAGAAAAAAATTATAATTACGTGCATTCCAACCGTGGGCAACTTGTGAAGGTTCCGCTCTCCACTCTAGCCGGGAAACGCGAACCGTTCATTTTGTACTTCATACGGAAGGAAAAAAGGAGGAGGAATATGCCCCAGACGCACTGAGCGTCGAGGAAGCTGCCTCGCGTGTATGGCGTCTTCCGGCTCCCGAGCGTGGGGGGTATTGACGAGCAGCGACGTCTCATCCAATTCTTCCTTCCTCCACGCTGAGAAAGTACTACCACATCCCGTTTCGCTCGCGATTCCTCTGCTGAGCATTTCCCGTCTAAGCAAATCAACGAACGGCGGACACATAAGCCACAAGTTGCACTCCAGTGCTATCCCTGCTTTTAACGGGTCCCTGAAAAGGATGCTCTAAAATCGTTGCAGAGTACAGGCCACCGAGCGTTCGTGCCGCGTACGAGGCCTCAAAAGCGAGGGGGAAATTTGCAATAAATTTTTAAGGGTTACCGTTTTCGGACCACGCGGCGACCAGAGCTGCGCCGGGCTTTGGCGCGATACCTGGCATACGACGTAATTACGTGCAAGTGACGCCAGAAGCAGGAGGTAACATTAGACATTAGTCGACTTTTTCAGGTAAAGTGCAAAAAAACACCCATTGATTGATTGATTGATTGATTTAAAGCATTTATTGGAAATCACGAAAAGTATTCACGGGAGAGCAGGGTTGGGACCCCACTGTTTCTTGCAGCCTTCTCGACTGCTTCGATCAGATTAAGCTGTACGTTGAGGCCAGAACAGGCCAGCACCCACTGCTCTCGACAAGTGCATATGCGTTCTCTTAGCTTGCCCTCCCGCCTAATGTGGTCTAGCCAGGGATGCGAGTCTTCCCACCTTCCTCCCTATGCCCATTCGGATGCATGCGGTTGTGTAAGAGTAGGTTTGGATAAACCCCTATTCAAATTTCTTGCCAGTCCTGGGATTGCTTTTCGTCTATGTCCTTGAGTGGAGAAGCATAACGGCACCTAAGGGCACGATAACGTTCTAGGCGATCAACGAGGGACGTGACTTCCGGTGTTGAGAGTAGTACAGGTGTTGCACGGTTGGCGTAAAAGAGCTCGAGCTAGCCTGTTTGCTCCCTAATTTCCGGGTAATCCCCCATGCCCCCGGCATTCAATAAATGTATACAGGGGTGGAATTTAGATCAGCTAATTTCGCCAGAATTCTGAGGCGCTAACTGCCTGACGCTGTAAGTGGTCTACCACCGCTGCTACCGACCCCTTCGAAATCACCAGGAATCAACTAAAAATAAACAAAGAAACATATATTCACCCCCCTCTAAAACACAGTGCACATTTAAACCACAGTGCCGCAATACGGCCGTACAGAGCCCACCTATGTGTTTTTCAAAACTCTTTTTTCCCCTCATGTATTAATATGTGGAATGGCCTTGCGGAATGCATTGTCGCAGCTCAAAATGTCAGAGTTTGAGAACTTTTTGGAATTATATTACAGGCAACGGGGGAATTGACAACTGATCATGCTGCTGTTATGATTTCCCTCATCTTTGTTAAGTGATTCGCGTGTACTTTGTTCGTGCTTTTCCTCTCTCTCTCTGTCACTGCTGGTCCTGTATTCGTGTTTTCATTGTTTTTTTTGTGTCTTGTCGGTGCCTGAGGTTTCTTGTTCGACGAAAATTAAAAGAAAAACCTCTCCTATTGTGGCCCTCAAGTGAGGGCTACAGTATTCTCAAATAAATAAATAAAAAAATGCGGGGATGTGTCGGCCGCGTACAATAAGTCATTCCGTCCATGGACTTCTGAATAAAGCTCTTTGCCCTGTCTTTGATGCGTGCCGTTCGGCATGCATTCTCTTGGTCAAGCGGCTGACACGGATCGCATTGGGCACCGGGATGCTGCTCTTGGGCCGTGTATCGTCTTGGTCAGCTGGCACGCCGACCCTGGCTGCTCCCGGTGCTTGTTCTCAGTCTGACGTACCCCCCTGCCTTTAGTAGTTACGCTCTGGGTGTGCGGCCGGGTAGGCCTAACGCTACCTTTTAACGATTTCCGCATGAGTGCGTCCACACGGTCCACCTCCGCTTCAGGTTCAGCGGTAGTTGAACCGCAGCTAATTTTTATCCGTTTCGTGGAAGCTGAGTTATCTGTAAAGTTTGAATTTCCGCGGTTTCGCGCCGTTCTGTCTTCTCTCGTCACTTTAGCACGCTGAAATGCTGGTACTCCTCCGTCGGTTGCCGAAGCGAGAGAGAGCTCCACGGAAGGCGGGGCTTCCGGCCGCAGCCACGGTAGCAGCGTGACGTCAGAAAGTGCTGGCACGGCGAACCAATGACAGCCCTCCGCTGCCAACGTAACGAGCGCTGCATGACGCCGTTAACGAATGCAGCGCGAAAAGACAAGGACAAACGAAGAAGTGGGCAGTCCTGTCCACTTCTTCGTTTGTCCTTGTCTTTTCGCGCTGCATTCGTTAACCGTGATCACTGACCAACAAGCATAAACAGCCACCTTAGTTCATCAGATGACGCGTTGCACCGCTAGTCGTTCCGAGGCGCAGAAGCACGAATTATTGAAAATATATTATAAATGATCGGCTCGCTTTTGAGGTCTTGTACGCGTCATGAACACGTCTTTATAGACAACCTCAAACACCTTTTCAGGGACCCTTTAAGCCTGTTTCACATGCTAGCGAAAACGCTACAGCCGCGGATACAACTTAGGTCTGCAGTGAAGCTCCGCCCACATTAAGCCTCCGCGCATAGAATTCCCCCACGACAAAAAAATAGCCCGCTGCTTAAACGTTTCTTGTTACCTAAACAAGAAGCTCATCGCAAGAAAACACTTATGAGCTCTAGAACTTTGTTACCTGGATTGTTTGATATAGTCAAACATAAAAAAGCTGATTTTGTCGCCTGTCCGATTGGTCAGTGGAGTAATGCAGAACGCCGCGGATCGCGGCCCAGTGTGAGCAACTTATGTTTTTTTTTTAAGTTAGAAAACAAAAACCTGTTTTCAGTTGTCGCGGCGGCTCGCGAGGCCAGTGACGGGGTTCTAGCAAGCTTGAAATTTTCTCTGCGACACACCGCTCAGTTCGCTCAGTCGCTTGCATGTGAGCCAGGCGCCCGTTCCCGGGTTGAGCCACCGTTTATAAACGATGGGTTGAGCGCCGTGCCTCGGCGTAGCAGCAGCGGAGAGAGCGCGAGGAGGAAACCGGAGGAGGAGGGTACGGCGGTAGCGTGAAGGCCGGTTGCGCGCCGGCATGGATGATGATGAAAACGTAGTTTATTTGATTTTGATTTGATTTTATTGGGGTTTAACGTCCCAAAGCGACTCGGGCTATGAGGGACGCCGTAGTGAAGGGCACCGAAAATTTCGACCACCTGAGGTTCTTTAGCGTGCACTGACATCGCACAGCACACGGGCCTCTGGAATTTCGCCTCCATCGAAATTCAGCGCCGCGTCCGGGATCGAACCCACGTCTTTCGGGCCAGCAGACGAGCGCCGTAACTACTGAGCCACCGCGGCGGGTGAAAACGTTCATTTAAAGCCACAATAACTTAGATTACGGGAAGGCTGACGGGTCCTAGTCCGGGACGCCGTTGGTAAAAGCCGCTGTCCGTGCTCTGGCGACGAGCTCGTTGTTCCTCGAGGTCCGAGCTGGACAGGGCCGCCTCCCACGTTGGCTGATTTATGATGTCAATGCTGTGACTTTTCTGACAAGCCCATACTATATGGTATAAGTTTGCCTTCTGACCACAAAATATGCACTGAGCCGAAAAGGACTCGGGCTCAATTGCGTGAAATGTAGCTGGATTATGAAATTTGCAGCCTTAGCGGGCCTCGGGAGTGTCTGCCTTTCAAGGCGCAAATGCTGTAATATCTCTGAATATGTTGTTAACGGCGAGGGGGAGCCTGAATCAGTAAGGGAGGACGTAGAAGGATTCAGGGGAAGAAAAGCTCGGGCCGAAGCGCGTGCGCGCTCGTTTTCTTCAACTCCCTGCTGACCTGGTACCCATATTAGCTCTTTCCGTGAAGCTGAAGTCCTACATTGGCTCAGAATTTTGCAGGCTAGCGGCGTGATTCTGCCATGCATATAGTTTCTATAAGCTGCCTGGGAATCAGTAACTATGTATTTCGATGCGGAGTGCGTTGCGGCTAGGGCTATCACTACTTCCTCCATCGCCTGTGTATCCCCGTTACGAACTGAAAGCCCGTCCACGACCTGCACTTGGTGCACCACTGAGATTGTTGATATCCCCTCTACAGGACCGGCAGCATCCACGAAGAAGGCTCCTTCTTCTCTTCAGTAGCACTCGTTCATCTTCTTGCTCCTCGGCACTCGTCTAGCATCATGATGCTCCGGGTGCATGTTTTTGGGAAGCGTAAGGAATTTGCTCTTCCACTCTTTAGGTGTATCTTATCTCCCAGCCACTTGTTGCGGAAAGCTAATGTGTAAATCTTCTGAGACCCTCAACCTGTCTTATTTGTCAAGTCGCATTACTTGGCTTGTAGGATGGGCGCTAATCAATTCATCAGCCATATTGTGTACCCCCCGTTTTAGCAGACGCGCCGTAGATGTTTTCATGGGTAGCCCGAGCGCCGTTCGAAGCCATTCGAACGATAACGTCCAGGTGGTTTAGATCGGGCTTCCTCATACGAAGGTACGGGGCCACGTACACTATCCTGCAGATGATAAAGGCCTGTATTAGCCTAAGGGTATCCTCTTCTTGCATACCGTTCTTCTTGGTTGTATCATACGGATGACTTGCTCGCACACCCTTTGGAGCTTGGTGATCGCTGCTGCGTTCACACCCTTGTTAATAAGCAGTCCCAAAATCCGTGTTGCTTCCACCTCGGGAATAGGTGTATCGTGGACAGAGATTCCCAGGGGTGCAGTATCCACCTTCCCGCGCAGGACGAGGAGCTTCGACTTGTCCGGGGAACAGCGCAGTCCGCATTCTTCTGCATACTTTTGAACCGTACTGGCAGCCTCTTGGAGGGCCTCCTCCATCTGTCCCATGTTTCCCTCCGTTGTCCATATAGTTATGTCATCCGCGTAGAGGGCGTGGCGGATTCCCCTTATGGCATTAAGTTTTCCCGGCAGGTGCATGAGGGCAACATTGAAGAGCATTGGAGAAAGGACTGCTCCCTGAGGCGTCCCCCTCGGGGACGGACCTCGTGTCGCCAGTCTTGATGTGCGCTTGCCTATCTTGCAAGAAAGCATTGATGTAATTAAAGGCACGATTTCCGCAGTGAGCACCCTGTAGATTTTCCAGAATCTTGGAGCGCTTCACATTGTCGAAAGACCCCTTAAGATCTAGTGCCAGTATGGCCCTACTGTTTCGTTTGAGCGGGGGATCGATAACCTCCATCTTCAGCTGCAGTAACACGTCCTGGGTTGACAAGTGTGCCCTAAACCCAAACATTGTGTGAGGTATAATATCTTGGTCTTCGATATACGTCGAAAGCCGCATGTGTACCGCCTTCTCCATCAGTTTCCCGGCGCACGACATAAGCGAGATGGGCCTGAGGTTCTTGATGTTCACCTCCTTTCCAGACTTGGGAATAAAGCTGACATCAGCCGTCTTCCACGCCCTGGGTTACTGTCCACTTTTCAAGCACTGGCTGATGTACTGCGTGAGATGTTCGAGCGATTGCCGATTGATATTGACAAGCAATCCCACCGTCACCCTGTCGTTCCCTGGTGTCGTGCCCCGCCTCATGGCCGTAACCGCCGCCTGTATTTACTCGACCTATCTATCTAGGTCCGGATTGTCCCTACCCTCATAATCCCGTACTGGCTCGTTGTCTTTCAACAGAGGTACATGCTAGTGAGGGCTGCAACCAGCTGCTGGCCCGTGCCCGCGAAGCCGTGTAGGGCTCTCTTGAGGTTACCTTGCTGATCCCCGCAAGACTTGGAAGGCTCTATCAAACGTCTAAGAAGACTCCACGCCGCCTTGGTGCTAAGGATGGCGTTCATGGAGTCGCATTTGGCCAACCAGTTATTTTTGGCCAGGGTTCATGCATGCTCTTCTGCTTGCAAGGTTAATTTCGCGATCTTGATCTTGCGGACCCCGCGGACAGCAACCGGAAATACAGGAATGGTGCCGGAGCCGGGCGGAGGGAAATCCATCAACCAGCGTCAATCCAGAGAGGACCGGAAGAATTCAGGGCCTGGACCGCAATCACGGAAGAAGCGGGTGGCGACTCCGTCTCCGGGTCACGAAACGAGGACCGCAACGGGGGCGTCCCGGCAGCGGCCTGAAGGAAGCGGCCGTCCAGGTGACAAGAAATCGGGAAGAGCCGGGTCGGAGAAAAACACGGGCAGCAAGGTGAGCGGGGCACAAGTTGCCGCTTCCCCGCCTCCCACATTGGCTGTAGAGAAACTTCAGGAGGAAAACAGCAGATTAAAAGAGGAACTAGTGAAGTATAAAAGTCAGGAACTGAGGACGTCGGCAGGGGGAGAAAATATGCCAGAAACGCCTGGTGCATCTGCAGTGGAGGAGGATGCTCCCCTCCCTCCTACACAGCAGGCACTAACTCTTGTCCCTCAGGGTGCGAAAAAGGAGGAGGAGGAGGAGAGAAACAGTAACGCAGTGGCGACGGAGACCGATAAGGGGGCCGGTGCCAGAGAGAAAGAAGCCAAGATTGATGCGGTTGCGGAGCGATGTTTGCTGAACGACCTTCCGCGTTTGGAAGCTCGCATAACGCAAAATATACAGGAGAGCCTCGAGGGAACTCTACATACTATTATTGAGAAACACGTTCAGGCAGCTATTGAGAGGGGCATTCAGACAGCGGTAGAGCGGGCCTTACAGGGCATCTTGGAGCTCCGGCTGATTAAGCCGCAAGCCTTTGAAATCAGAATCGATCGCAAACTTAAGAGCTTGCGGAGTGCACGCGGAAGAAGGTTCCAGAATTAACTGGCCGGGTGGGTAATAGGCAGCTCGCAGCTGATGATTTGCCCGACACCGGAGTGGACGCACCAGGCGCGATTTCCTTTAGTGTTCAACATTGCAGATCTTGCAGTGGAACTGCCGGGGGTTCAGGAGGAAGAGGGATTCGCTACAGCAATACGTAGATTCGTTGGATAAATTACCAGATATTACTGCACTGCAGGACGTCAATACGGAGGCCAAACAGAGACCATACAGCACCATACCACAGTTCTTTCCTCCGACACATTAGCCAACAACAGAAAAGACAGAACAAAAACAGCTCCATCCTTTCCCCAAGCACGCGTCAGAAGCGAAAACGCATTTGCATTCCGTACGTGACCACCATCGGACGCCTTTTCCCCCGCCCGAAAGACCGTCACCCTAAAGAAAGGGCCCAAGGCGTTGTATACAGAATCCCCTGCTCGGTCTGCCCGGCCTCTGGGAGACGAAGAATTTCGCGGAAAGAATGAGACAACACAAAGCGGACGTCCGACAAATGAACTGTCAACGCAGCGCTGTGGCCGAACACTGCGAGACATGCGACCACCGAATTGACTTTGACGGCGCTATTGTACCGGACACCGAAGCTAACCCGCGCACGAGGCTTCTACTCTTGTCTTGGCACATCCAATAGACACGGAAGAATGTTAATCGCTCCCTGGGGACACTTCCTTCTCCTTACAGCCATGGTTTGCGGCCGCTGACCCGGAAGTCTTCCACACGAGGGCTTAAAAAGCCAATCTGCGCCTCGCCCGTAGTCACACCATGAAGAAGGGACCGAGCCGGTGACCTAGCCACCAGGACGAGCCTGAGGCCCTGAGCACGGAACTTTGCCGGCTTTTGGAGTTTTGCCTAAGCAGCACAGCTTTTTCCTTCAAAGGAGAATTTTACAAGCAGACCAGCGGCACTGCCATGGGCGCCGCGATCTCGATGACTGCTGCCATCCTGACGATGGAGGCCATCGAAGAGGAAGCACTCATGTCTTTTCAAGAAAAACCAAAAGCTTTCATTCGTTACATTGACGACTGCTTCTGCATTCTGAAGACATCGCAGGTCGAAAATTTCCTGGCACACCTCAACTCAGTCGAACCTTCAATTCAGTTCACAATGGAACGAGAAGTGAACAACACATTGCCATTCCTGGACGTCTTCATAAGAAGAGGAGGGGCAGATCTAAACTTCGGTGTCTATAAGAAGCCAACCCACACCGGCCGCTACCTGAATTTCAATTCTAACCATCCTACTAGCCACAAGGAATCCGTCGTCTCCCCTGTTCTGAGAAGGTCAAAGGCAATCTGCTCCTCGGAAGCAGAGAAAAAAGCAGAAGAGGCCACCGTTCTCGCCAACGTACAGAAGAATGGCTACACACGTGGCTTCATTCGACGCGTTGGTCGCCGTCAGGCCAGTATTCTAGGCACTATAGTCAGGCTCAGAGGACAGGGGGAACAGCCAACAATGAAACAACGAAACGCGCGCGCGTGGTGCTTCCATACCTGAGGGGAACCAGCGAGGCACTTTGTGGGAATCTGGCTTTCCGCCGTCGCCTTTGCGCGGCTGTGCCGGCCTACCGCGTTGTTTCTCCTCTTTCCCTTGCTCCCGCCTCAGGCGGTGGAGAGGCGGCTAGGTGACTAATCACTGTCATTTGGCCACAGCTCCGCCCCGGCTCCCCAATGGCCTTTGCCATTGGCGCCTTTTGGCGGGAATTCCGGGACCCGCTTTGGTGGCCGCGCACTGCGCGACCGTCCGAGCGGGGCCCAGAGAGAGAGATCCCTCCGAGACAGCGTAAGGTGCGTACGTTACTGTTTGTCCGTGCCGGCCTTTGCCGTTCGGACCAGTGCTTACTCGAGCTCGCCCGCACGTGTCCTCCGACCTGCAGCGGTTCGAGCCTGTCCAGCGGGGTCCAGCGACCTCTGACAGGCGTACCTTGCGTTGAATGCCCACTCTCTCTCGCAACCGGCCCAACGGTCGACACGAGAGAGAGATCACAGCACTGCCGCGGGGACATTCTCCTGCAGCGGCGTGCTAGCGGTGCGCATTACTCGAGTCGCTTCGTGCGCGCAGCGGAGCCTTGCTCCTCGCGCGCCCCCGGGACGGGGTGACTATTGAGTGTGTGTGTATCAGCTGGAGGACGATGTGAATAAACGTCTCCTTTGTGAACTTGGAGGCTTATTTCTTTGCGGCGAATCGCTCTCCTCCCAGCGGAGGTTGAGTGCGCTGCAACGGTGTCCCAGTGTGTGTGTGGTGACGGCTGATCGGGGCCCTTGGCTCGCGCGAAGCTCGAACCCGCGGTGGGTGGTGGCCTGTGTCCACGTAGAAACCCACAACTTGCACGCATTCTGGAAAAATATGGAATATACGTGGCCTACAAACCTGTTTCGACAATAAGCCGCTTCTTACCGCGACCGAAAGACCGCGTCCCCAGAGAAAAACAACCGGGTGTCGTTTACAAAATCCCGTGCTCCAAGTGCCCGGCTTCATACGTAGGCGAAACAAAAATCCTCCACCAAAGAATAAGGCAACACAAGAATGACATCCGGCTAATTAATTTGGAATCTAACCCCTCGCCGAACACTGCGAGCGCGTCGACCACCCAATATAGCCTTTGAGAAGCGTCTCGGCCGTGGAGCCAAACTTGTTCAAGAGGCGACATGTGGAGTCATGGCACATCCGGCTCACAAAGGCGGCAATGAATAGGACTCCAGGAACGCTCCCCTCTGCGTACGTTAGTGGACTGCGCCACGTGCTAACAAAGGGAGAGCGAAGGCAACACCCCGCTGCTGTTGGCACAATTTAGTCACCCCTGAAGAAGGGACCGAGTTGGTCCCGAAACGTTGGGCAAAATTAAAATATTGTTTGGCGTCAGTTTTTTCTCTCAACCATCTCAAAAAAACCCAACCAGACGGACCTCCGTCGAAGATGTTTTCGTTCGAAACTTCGTGTTTTTCCAAAATTGACTTGGTTGGAGTCAGCCTTTCTCTTAAATTAGTTTTCCCAACCAGACAGACTTCTATCAAATGTTTTCGTTTGAGTCCAATCAAAACAGCTCATCCACTTGCATTCTGGTGCATAAGGATTGCACGGCCGTGACAATCGAGCTGGAGTTAGTCACTGAGGTGGAACATGCATTTATTCAGCTACCGAACGTACGCACTAGCTGAAGTGCGTATGTGTTGAACATAGTCGACCGAAAAACAGGGGTGCGTCTTTCGATTAGTTTTTGTAAAAGGCAGCGCATTTGGCAAAAAGTGAACCTCTCATCATTGTGGGGGATTTTAACGCGTATAGCTTCTTGTGGGGTTATACGCTGCGGCCATATCGGACCTAGCACTGACGATTATTACTGACCCGCAGCATCCTACGAGGATTGGCAACAGTGTCTTGAGAGATACGTGTCCAGATCTCTCATTGATTGAAGAAGCGAGAAACTATGATTGGCACAGCACGCAGGAGACATTAGTGAGTGACCACTGCATTCTCAAGATCTGCCTCGACTACAATAGGCACCGCAAACCGAGAGGGCACGCCCGGCTGGTCGTTGTTCCGACAGGCGGAAGACTCTACGCGCCCATTGAAAAGTACGAGGAGTGGGCTGAGTCGCTGCTGGTAGTCAGGGACCGGACCTCAGAAGTCCCGACCATTGTCAACCACCTACTATATCTATGGGAGGCCAGAACAAGTCTCACACGGCGATGGAAAAGGACTACAATAGGCACCGCAAACCGAGACGGCACGCCCGGCTGGTCGTTGTTCCGACAGGCGGAAGACTACGCGCCCATTTAAAAGTACAAGGAGTGGGCTGAGTCGCTGCTGGTAGTCAGGGACCGGACCTCAGAAGTCCCGACCATTGACAACCACCTACTACATCTATGGGAGGCCAGAACAAGTCTCACACGGCGATGCAAAAGGCAAAAACATTAAGGCGGCATGGAAGAAAATAAATTCAGGAGAGAGCGTCCGGCGATAGCCTTGAAGCCGTCATAGAAAGTAAAGGAGAAAGTCTGCCCCGTAATCACGCCACGTGATAGCGTGAGGTGATATGTATTCCTGCTGCGCATGGGTCTGCGCAGCCCATGGCGAAGGCGTCTACGGAAGCATATAAGAAGAACAGTACATTTAATAAACAGTTGAAAGTTCGCGCACGCACCCGTCTTGTCCTGTTTTTTGCGGCGGAAGCTACATTGGCCACGAACTTGCGATTTTGCTGTGGCGGTGCTCCGAGGAGGCACAGAGACCGACCTTGAGACGTTGCCTAGCAACCGCCGCAGCTGGCGCTCGCCGCGCCATCTGGCATGACGTCACACCGCGCGCCTCGCTGCTGTTTCGTATGACGTCACACCGCTTGCCTCGTCGTTGCGCTCGCCTCCGCTCGCTTCGCCAGCTGTGTCGCATGCTTGATAACATGTCGGAGGATTGGAAAGGAGAGCTCGCGTGCGCCGCAAACACATTTGAAGCGGCAGTATGGATGGTGACTTAGCTTTCGTCACGTATATCCTAGCATAGCCGAGCTAAGCCACTGCCAATTTTTTTGCAACTAGTCCTTGTGCTTATAAGTATAGCGAGCCAACCTGAAGATGAAGAAGAAAACATATACAACATCAGGGACTGACTCGGAAACGCAAAATGGGGGAGGCAGCCGCTTCAGGAGCACTTCGAAGGCTGGCAGCTTGGCGTCGCGCTCCCTCCTGTGTTTTTGCTCCTCCAAGCGTGGCGGCGACCCGCGGCATCAGAGCAGCGCGCGCCGTCGTCTGCCCGCCGATGACGTCACCAGTAAGGTATGGATCGCTCGCAAGAGGTTGTGCCAGAATAGCGCGCTGGTGGTTCGCAAGAGGCGAAGGTCATCGGCAGCAGAACGCTCTGCGCGTTGCCCAAGCTCAAACTCGGAGCGGCCTCCGTCCGGCACTGCGTGTTCCGTGCGCGGTCGCGTACGGCTCGAGTACCGCAGCAGCTGCACTTGAAAGTCGCATCACCGTGAAGCGTAATCGTCGGCTAGTTTTTCAGGCCTTTCCTCTATTTTCGGTGAGAGAACTCTCTTTGCCGTAGTCTGTCAATACAATACGACTTCAATTTCTCGTCGGTGTCCCTTTAATGAACCGCAATCCCCCGCTAGAAATCAAGGAACCATGGATAGCATGTTGAATGCGTTTACTCACTCCATTAAATATGTAAAATAAACTGTACAGCCGTCCACGCAACCGTCTCGATCCAAGTCATCGAAAGGGGCCTGAACGAGTCAGGCACTCCAAGGATCCCACATCTCCACCAAGACCTTAATTCTCAGAAAAAACGATAAAGTGTTTGTTCACGGAGAGCATAATAGGTTTGAACGAAAGAGTGGAACATACGACCGACTTTCTTCCGATGCATAAACAGCCGCTGCGGTGGCTCAGTGGTTATGGCGCTCGGCTGCTGACCCGAAAGACGCGGGTTCGATCCCGGCCGCGGCGGTTGAATTTCTTTGGAGGAGGAATTCTAAAGGCCCGTGTACTGTGTGATGTCAGTGCACGTTAAAGAACCCCAGGTGGTCGCTATTTCCGGGGCCCTTCACTAAGGTGTCCCTCATACCCCGAGTCGCTTTGGGACGTTAAACGCCATAAACCAAACCAAACCAAACCAAGCACCATACACAGTCAGTCCCCCATCTGCTGAGCTCCACTACGGCACCTCTTTCTCTCTTTCGCTCCTACCTTCCTCCCTTTCCTCACGGCGCAGTTGAGATGTCCATCAAGAAGCGAGACACTCCCTCAAAAACCAATATTTTTCACGTCTCTATGAGTTTCTTCTCGTAAAACGGTTTCAACATTGGCAGGTCTATGCTCCCTCTTTCCATACAACTACTCTGGTCCCGTGACCACGCGTGATGCGACAGAGACGAATCTACGACTAGGCAGCTAACTTGATGGCTTCACGGCCGACGGGCTGCCTGCTTTGCGACACGACTTGGACTGCGGGACGCACGCCTGCCGCCGCACGAAAAGGATACCAGCTGATCGCCGTTGGGAGCTGAAAAGTAAACAAAGCGAGATTGCTCGACACGAAGTAGGACAACACAATCAAAATGCAAACGAGTGGCACCTACCGCTCGCCATGCGTGCGCGGTGCGCTTGATGTTTCGTTTACCAACAAACGATGCGGTGCGCCTTGAACGGCAGTAGCAGCAGTAGCTCCATGGAACCATAGCGACGGCGTGCAAATCAAACGGGCTTGTGCAGAAATAATTTTTTTTTCACATTTGTTTTTAAAATCATAATGCGCAGTAACGCGAAGTTGTTTTTATTGTACGAAAATAAAACTTTCGGTTTTTTTTTTTTAAAAAAAGGACGATTTCCAAAAAAGCGAGCGCGTCCTCACGTGCGAAGCGGCGCCTAGCGTCCGGCGAGCGAGTCCTTTTTCCTCCGGACCGGCCACATCAGCTGAAGCCGTCCGCGTCGTGTCCCCCGCGTTGGAGCCCTTAGTCGCGGAGTTTGTGCCTAGTGCGCAGGTAGACGCGTGCGCGCAGCCCCCCCGAGCCCCGGCCCGACGTAGGACCCGGCGACCGACCCGAGGCCTCCCTCTGGTCGCTAGCAGCGGTGCACGTGTGAACGTTGGTGTGTTGCCCCCCCCTCCCTGTATGTGCCTGCTCTGAGACCCGCCGGTCATGTCGTCCGCACCGCAGCCACAGCAGCAGCAGCCGCAGGCGCTGAAGCGCTGCATCGTCAAACAGGTACGCGTCTCCTCTTCGACGGTGGTGGACACACGCCGTGGCGCCGATCTGGGTCCATATGGAGCAGCCGTTGGTCTCGGGGGCCACGCTGGCGCTCCTTCCCGCGTGGCCTCGTGTTGACCCGGTTCGTGCCGCCGCCGGAAGGGTCCACCGCGCGCTTATCGCGTCCACCACACGGATTGTGTACTCAGTGCCCATGTCGGGGCAGCTGTCACGTGGTGACAGCCAAGTTATGCTCGCGCCCATTCGCAACAAACTACGGTGAAAGTAGTAGCCGTCAAGTGTAGGCAACAACTCTGCTTCGAGAAAAGAAAGAAAAGAGAAAACTGCTTTATTGCACTAAAGTGGCTGTCTGGGCTTGTTGATCAGTGATCATGGTTAAAGAATGCAGCGCGAAAAGACAGGGACAAACGAAGAAGTGGACAGGACTGGCGCTGTACTATTTATTCAAAGAAATCAGCGCCAGTTCTGTCCACTTCTTCGTTTGTCCTTGTCTTTTCGCGCTGCATTCTTTAACCATGCGTTATTGAGTACCGATCAGGGCTGCCTGCTAACTATCGTTCAACAAGCGGGGAGCGTACGTTATTTGCACTAGGGGCACCAAGCCCGCTTACTCAAGGCTGGAGCAGAGATTGTGGAAAGACACCCCCCTACCCTCTCTTTTTTCTTCGGCAAAAAACTTGATTTGGCTGCTTACGATGGTCATGTGAGGCACTTGCCTGATTCTGTGTGCACAGAATATCAAAAGCAGTCTGGTGTAAAAAAAAAACAAAAAAACAGTGCTCCGTCTAGCAGGCAGGAAACTAGAATTGTCACTCGCAACACCCCCAGATAATTTTGCACTTCACCCGTGTGCGTTGACATTCACTTTGTTGTCTTTAAGCGAGCGCAGATCCTAAAACCATGAAACATTGCTGAACTTCATAAATCATTTCTCAATCATTGCCAAACTGCAGTGACAAATGGTGTTTTAGAGGATTTTTGGCCAGTGTTTTCTTCACAGGAATGATGTGTAAGACATTGGTATCCCATGATGACTGCCAGATAATTTGTAATTAAACGTCTCCAATCATGCTTGTTCAAGTTCAGCTGTCAGAAGATGGCTGTGGCATCAAACTTAACTGTTAGTCATGTGAAGCATGAGAAAAAGCACCTATGTAATTGCTGATTTGTTGTTTTAATCCACTACAATGCTCAATACACCGTGCCTGAAGACCCAGAACAACAAGAAACGACTTATCAGCAGTTGTATTGCAGTTTTTTTCATGCCTCATGTGGCCTGTACTGATCGCTGATGTCAGAGCCATTGTGTGGCTGGTGAGACTAAAACTGAAATAGCATCAGTGAATAAATTCAATTATAAATTAATTGTTGCTCATTGGAGAATACCACTGGGTGATCAATGGCTTACGCACCGTTGCAAAGAAGAAAACATGCAACTAACATTTGGAGTCTGTACTCCTTTATCTTGTCAGGTGGCTTGTGCTTTGCATAGCACGGGCAATATAATGGAGGGTGCTTTGCGAAGCTCCAGTTTTCTCTGCTTGCATTCTGAATTATCTTCTGTGCATGAGCTATAAGCAAGCTTACAAGTAATATTGTATGCAACTATTTCAGTTGTATTTCATCTTTCTTGGCCCTCTGCCATGAAATGGTACTCTGAAAGAGGTGCCGAAAGTGACATAATGGGGCATTCACTGTGTTGGGTGTGTTCTGGTGCTTTCCTTGTGAACATTGCTTCGAGAGAGAGAGCCCAATATTCTTCACGCAGAGTAGCTACTACAGTGGCTCAGTGGTTACGGTGCTCGGCTGCTGACCTGAAATACGCGGGTTCGATCCCGGCTGCGGCGGTTGAATTTCTATGAAGGAGAAATTCTAGAGGCCCCGTGTACTGTGCGATGTCAGTGCACTTTAAAGAGCCCCAGGTGGTTGAAATTTCCGGAGCCCTTCACTACGGTGTCCCTCATAGCCTGAGTCGCTTTGGGATGTTAAACGCAAAAAACCAAACCATTCTTCACGCAGAGTGAAAGCCAAGGGATGTCTTGCACATCACTGGCTGAAGAGCTGTCATTAGGAATGAAGGTCAAGCCCCTGTGATAGTTTTCAGAGACACCACTGGCCGAGCAGTTGTGCTGTAGATGAGACATGCCTTGGTTTTGTGATCGTGCAGGTTCTCTCCGGGGACACGGTGGTGATCCGGGGCCAACCCCGGGGTGGTCCCCCACCGGAGAAGACCATCTACCTGTCCAACATCACCGCCCCGAAGCTGGCCAAGCGCCCCACCGAACAGGTGGCCGAGACCAAGGACGAGGTGGGCGCTCCTTCTCAGGGAGGGGGGGGGGGGCTCCCACCAAAACTCACTTATGAAGCAGACTGGTGTGACTCCACCACAGGCTGTTTTCACATGAATGGTAGTTTGCCAACATCCCTCAAGAGAAAAGTATACAACAGCTGTATCTCACCGGTGCTCACCTATGGGGCAGAAACGTGGAGGCTAACAAAGAGGGTTCAGCTTAAGTTCAGGACAACGCAGCAAGCTATGGAAAGAGAAATAATAGGTGTAACGTTGAGAGATCGGAAGAGGCCGGAGTGGGTGAGGGAACAAATGCGGGTTTATTGACATCCTAGTCGAAATCAAGAGGAACAAATGGTGTTGAGCAGGGCATGTAATGCGAAGGCAAGACAACCGCTGGTCCTCAAGGGTAACGGAGTGGATTCCAAGGGAAGGCAAGCGTAGCAGGGGACGGCAGAAAGTTACGTGTGCAGATGGGATTAAGAAGTTTACAGAAAGGGATACGGTGGCCGCAACTGGCACAGGACAGGGTCAGTTGGAGGGACATGGGAGAGAGGCCTTTGCCCTGCAGTGGGCGTAGTCAGGGTGGTGGTGACGATGATACAAAATGTTAAACAGTAATAGTCAGTGCTGTAGTCTGATGCAGCTCAAGAACGAAGCAGCAGATGCCATTCAGGGAAGCCCTTCCAGTTGCTGTAGATTCCAAAACTGTTAATTTTTAGACAGTGTATTATTTCTCACTGCTTCAGCAGCAGTGATTGATTGTGTGCAGCCCTTTGCGTGGGAGGCCCGGGAGTTCCTGCGCAAGAAGCTGGTCGGCCAGGAGGTGGTCTTCTCGGTTGAGTACAGCACGGGCGACCGGGACTATGTCACCCTCTACCTGGGAAAGGGTATGTCAGGCCACATGTGCTCTGGTTGCTCTCTCCCAAATGATTAAGACGACAGTCTTAAGCAAGGTGTAGAACACGGTTTCCTTCACTTTGCACTTTAAAGGCCCTGTTGAAAGCGCGACAATGATTGTAACACGAGGGTCAACTTTTTGGGTTTCAAAGGGGGGGGGACATGATTGTAACGCGAGAGTAGACTGTGGGCGTGTGGCGGAAAAACCGGAAGAACCCGAATGAGACGCGAGGAACCGATGTCGCACAGTTCTGAAAGTCAGGTGCAACTTTACTGAAATACGTGCCAAACGTGCATTCCTGTGCATCCTCACCGCCATTGGTCACTGTCATCATCACCGCTAGACTCTTTGTTACTGGCCGCCGCAGTGGCTCAGTTGTTATGGCGCTCGGCTGCTGGCCCGAAAGACACGGGTTCGATCCCGGCAGTGGTGGTTGAATTTTGATGGAGGCGAAATTCCAGAGGCCCGTGTACTGTGCGATCTAAGTAGACGTTAAAGAACCCCAGGTGGTCGAAATTATTCCGGAGCCCTTCACTGTGGCGTCCCTCATAGACTGAGTTGCTGTGGGATGTTAAACACCAATAAACCAAACCAGTCAAGCAGTTGTTAGTAGCGCCTGTGTTTGTCTTGTCTTTTAAGGCGAAAGCTTTTAATGCCTCATACTGTCGTTAGCAGATGCGTCGGCAGCCGTGTCGACAGACGCATCGACAGGAATGTCGACAGACGCGTCGGCAGATTTGTCCGCCTTTCGGCGTCACTGCTTAAAAAGAAACTGCGCCGAGGGTGGGACTCGAACCAGGGCCTTTGGCGTTTGAAGAGCAGACGCTACCACTCCGCCACGAAGGCTCAAGGTTCCAGTATGAATAAAGGCGCATCTAGTGATCGCATAAGTTTCACAAATAAAATAAAAGGAATAAAGTGAAGGAAAGAAAAATGAAAATAAGAAAAGAAACAAAAATAAGATATGAAAATAAAAATAAAAACAAGAAAAAGAGCAAAAATAAAAAATATGAAAAAATAAACAAAAGCAAACAGGAAACGCTTTCGCCTTGCAGCACTTTACAGAGCCAAAGTGCCCCCTGAATTTTTTGTCGTCTTTCTGTTGTGTCCCATCTTTTGTGCTAAAGTATGCCTGTGATGTCCGTAGTCATTTCGGGGCAGAAGGGAGTCTCCTCATTCTGACCCCCCCCCCCCCCCCCCTGGAGTGCAGATGCGAGTGGTGAGAATGTGGCCGAGTCCCTGGTGTCCGAGGGCCTGGTGGACGTCCGCCCGGGGGGCAAGGGCGAGGCCCAGCAGCGTCTGCGGGAGCTGCACGAGGCGGCCCAGGCAGCCGGCCGGGGCAAGCACGGCCCAGACGCGGCCCAGCACGTGCGGGACGTCAAGTGGACCCTCGTGGGGGAGGACCCCCGCACCTTTGCCGACCGGATGGGGCGCCGCCCCGTGCCGGCCGTGGTGGAGCACGTGAGGGACGGATCCACGGTGCGGGTGCTGCTGCTGCCGGACTTCCACTACCTGACCCTCATGCTGTCCGGCATCCGGGTGAGTGGGGGTCCAGCTCAGTGCCAGTTCTTCTTCTGGAAAGAAATCCATCCTGGAAAAGGTCAGGGGCTATAAGTGGTCTCAACTGCTTGACTGAAAATAGAAGTACGGAGCGTTGAGCTACTTGGTGCATGGCAGGACTGAACAGCGCACACAGGACGAGGACACAGAGAAGAAGCGACAAGACACGAGCGCTGGTGTCTTGTCGCTTCTTCTCTGTGTCCTTGTCCTGTGTGCGCTGTTCAGTCCTGCCTTGACTGAAAATACTGCAGTGCAACGACGACAACGCAACAAAGAAAAAGACAACACACATGTTGTCCCTTAACGACAACACAACTTAGGTTGTCATAGTTGGCTTGGGCAGGGCATGTAATGCAAAGGCAAGATTACCGCTGGTCCTCAAGGGTAACAGAGTGGATGCCAAGAGAAGGCAAGCGTAGCCGGGGGCGGCAGAAAGTCAGGTGGGCAGATGAGATTAAGAAGTTTGCGGGGATAGGGTGGCTGCAACTGGCAAAGGAGGACAGGGTTGACTGGGGAGACATGGGAGAGGCCTGCAGTGGGCGTAGTCAGGCTGATGATAATGATAAAGCTGGAGGTGCCCACCACCAACGTGACCAGGTGGCACGTGAGTTAGCAGACACGTTTTGCATCAAACACAAGGGTAAAGATTGTGTGACCCTTCTACAAAACTTTATCAGAATGAAGACAGGTTTTTGGTTTGCGCATGTATATGTGACAGTTTGAAGCTATAAAAGGAGTGTCGTTTTTCAAATAAAGTTAGTCTGCACTTCTTCTAAAGTTAGTCTGCACTTGTTGTGTTACCTTCTTGTCCATGTCTTTTTGTGTGCAGTAGCCCCTTTTATTTACCTATTATTGTTTTGCGGACGCACTACTTCAGCAACCTCCACAGCATTGCCTGCTATGTATTAAACGAAGTATAGTCCACAAAAGAGGGGTGCGGCCCTTACTCAAGCTTATGTGGCGAGTGGATGGAGAAGTGGTGGACAGTCTTCATCCTGCGGTTGTTGCCGGCTGTGCAGTGCCCGTCCTCGCGTCCTGGTGAGCCTGAGTCCCAGTATGCGGATGAGGCCAAGTACTTCACCGAGTCTCGGCTGCTCCAGCGGGACGTGGAGGTGGTCCTAGAGGGCGCCACCAACCAGAACTTCTTTGGGACGGTGCTGCACCCCAACGGCAACATTGCTGAGCACCTGCTGCGCGCCGGGTTTGCCCGCTGTGTCGACTGGAGCCTGGCATCAGTCACCGGGGGCGCGGACCGACTGCGCGCCGCCGAGAAGTGAGTACTGCTGACCCTTTTCCTTTTGTGTGCACGCTTACATGAGCCAGCAGACTGAGCAGTGTTAAAGGTGCACTGAAGAGGAATCTGAACGCGTATTTTTACCGCTGCAACTTGATCTGCACGTTCCGAGCGTTCTTGGAAAGTTTGAATTATTGCCCCGTGTGGCCAATTTCCCTAATTTAAATCCGATTAATCGTCCCGGCTCCCGCATATTTTTTTTAATTCCCCGCAAAAAGTGGTAGGAGCCTACCAACCCTTCGCCCAGTTCCGTGGCGGCTTGCTGCTCTGCCATCGGCGGAGCAACACGTAGTGACCGGCAAAAGCAAGGAGTCCATGCGTATTTTTATTTCCATGGGCCTAATTCGCAGCTACATGGTCTCTGACTAGACCTATTTATTCACGGAAGCCTAGAAGAAACAAAATAAACAGTGAAAGCAAAGTTGAGCAGAGCAACTTGCTGGGCAAGTTGGTTTGAACAGTCCTGAACGTGCAGCACTGAGAGACGAGGGACGAAGGAGAGACGACACACACAGGGCGCTACTGCCTGAAAGTCACTCCATGCGTTGGTCAACTCCTCCCGCCGTCTGCGGGGAATTCAAAGAAAAAAGGTTGGAGCCATATGTTAACTTGATTTAATTAGCAAAATCAGCCGCACAGGGCAAAAATTCAGTTTCTAAGAATGCTGGGAACGTGTAGATCAAGTTCCCGCAGCAAAAAGACCCTCTTCAGTGCACCTTCAAGGGGAGATGCTGGTCTTTAGTGAAAATTTTTCTTCTCAGAGATACCGTGATGAAATAAGGTGTGTGTATACGTGTTGCTTCTTCCTGTATTCAAAAATATTATTAGTTTCACTATATCTCAGTTAGTCTCCCTTATAGAGGTGGAGGCATCAAATTTTTTATTTGTTTCAAACGTTACGTACTACCCCAGGAGTCGTGATGCACACTGCACAGTTAATGTGTGTGGTAAATAATTTATCATTGCATTATTTATGTTGAGCGATTTCGGTTTAGCGCTGGGGTATGCTACGACGTCACTATCGGGAACCCTGGTCACACGGACCCCAAAAGCTGGGACGCACGGATTGCTGCGTCGTCTGCTATTGTGCACATGCTGTGCATAACAGCGCCTTTCGAAATCATGTGGCGGCAAACTTGATCGGTACTTATGCTGAGAAAAGCCAATCCGAGTGAGGGATGACAACGAGTCCTGAAACCAAGCAGCTCACTTGGGCCAATCTCATTCGGCATACCACGTATGCCAACGTAGTTCCTGTGTTGTATTTCGCTTTGCCGCTTTACATCAATGCTTGGCGGACGTCAGTGTCGGTGGCCTGTAGCTAGTGCGCCATTCGGCCGATCCCCTTGTCACATTACAACGACACGATGCATCACTGCCCGCACAGACCAAAACCCGTCGCTGTCTTCACTCTTGACCTCGCTCTGCGAGACTGGGCAGGGTCCCGTGGCTGCGGATTTCGATATGTGCTGCTTGTTTAGCGAACAGTCCATGTATGCGCTAAATGAATGCTTCCAGACAGTTGTACAGGATTCAGCATTTACCGCACGAGTATGCGACTCCCTCAGGAATGCACCCATGACTGCATCTCGGTGCTACTTTTGTTTACATATAGTATCTGCATCTGCATACAGGCAGCAGTTGTGCGTTAAGGGGAGATGGTCCTCGAAAACACTTTTTCCTTAATATTATAACCACAGCTATAAAACTATGGTCTCTGATAGAGATTTTGATGCTGATTCCAAATATGCTTTTAGATTTTATGTAGCTTTATTAGTTTTTGTGCAAGAGTCCTCAAAACTACAAGATAGGGCTTTTTGTGCACACTTTTTTGATTAGTCAATATATGTTTACAGCAGCTTGCAATAGCTCATTTTGCTGCTATAGTAATGTAGTATGCCGATATCTACTTCAAATTTATTCATATTATCCCATAATTGCAAAAAAAAATTCAGGAACACCAAAGTGTATATTTTGGGCAGTATGAGTCTAATATTCTGAATATTTTCAAAAAAATGTAGAAGAGATAGTGAAAATTAAAATAGATATCCTCATTCTACACACTTTGAAGAGACTGTGTGCAAAATTTCATCCAAATCTGACAATTTTATGTACTTGAAAGTTAGTGCACAAAACGTAAAAAATGCTGAAAATTAGAATTGGAGAAAAACGCATTTGAAAGTTTCAAACACCTGTATTCTTGAAAAACATGACACAGGCGCATGAAATTTCTTGACAAAATACAAAAATGAGTCTCAAACAATGTTCTTGAGATGCAATGGTGTTGGCAAGCCGAGAATCGCACAAAAACGGGACAGCTGCTCGTGCCCGATACCTATCTCGCGCGCAGCCACTGCGACCTTGACGTTCACGGCGAAGCTGTCGCGGGAGCTCCCGCTCTGAAAGTTCCGGCTTCCACTGGCACCATTTGTGAGTCCACCAGGCACAGCACATCTCGACGTGTGTGTAGAAGAAAGTAGCGATGCAGGGCATTCACTATTTCCGCGGTGAAGTTCAAGAAACGCCGAGAGGCCCTTACGTTTTTCGGCCGGTTCATGCACGCAACATTGCAAGTACGGCACGTTGGGCAAACAGCCCCGCTTACCAGTAACGTAAGCGCGCTGATGTCGCATATCGCGGCACTCGTGGGGTGACTGCTCACGGCTGTATCGCTTTCAAAGAGTCCAATCTTCACCTCTGAGGCGCTCACAAAGTTCACTGCGGCGTCAATTTCGCCCAAGTGGCCATTGCCCTGGTTAGGGCTAGCTGGTGTCGGGCGACTGTCTTCCGCTGTCGCTTTTTGTCGCGGCTAGCGACGGCGTCCTCGGCACGCTTTCTTCGTGTCAGATTTCCGAGCTTGGATATCGCGCTTCTTCGTCTCGTCGTTCATTTTGAACCAATTGAGAAAACAAACGCCGGAGAGATCGATGCAGACGCAACACAAAGCGAAAGCAGGCGATAAGAAAAGAGGGGGCTTCACTGCAGTTGCGCATCGGTCTCGGCCAATGGCGGCTACGCTAAAGCACCACGTGATTTAATGGTCCAGTAGAAACGCTTGAAATAGGCACCGAAAACGTGTTTTTTTTATTATTTACAGCCCGAATACGAAACTGCGGGAGATGCTGTTTGAGAGAAGAGCTTACTCTTCCTCGCCAAGCAGACGGCAATGGCGGGCGCTCCCGCGTTCTTGAGAGCAGACGCGCGAAAGTTGACGATGTGTGCGAAAAATTGCAGTTTCTCGAGTCGCCGTGGCTCAAAAAATGGATTTTTTATTAACTCCGTGTTCGAATTTTGCCTTGATTTTTTGGGGGATTGTAGCTGAATGCCCAAAGATAATTTTGCAGTAAAAAACCAAAAACTGAAAAATGTCGCGAAAAACTCGCTTTTTCGACGCGCATCTCCCCTTAAGGCGGGAATTTGGGCCTGTTGTTTATCCATGAAAACAGCTCTAGCGCCGGAAACTGGACGACAGATGGAGGACACCCCACGAGCGCTACTAACAACAAGGCTTTATTGCAGCGAGGCAATAGATAGGAAGGTTGCGTACACTAGCAGGAAACAAGGAAACGCAAACGCAGCAGTCAAAAGTGTGCGGTTCCTTGTTTTCTGTTGGGATTTGCTTTACACGAAATTAAATGGCGCATTTTGAATCGGCATACAAAAATGTGCGACTTGAATTGAAATTGTGGCTTGAATTGATGGAAATTTTTTCTTTTCTCCCCTCGCCCGTCGCAGGGAGGCCAAGGAGAAGCGGCTGCGTCTGTGGAAGGACTACACACCCTCGGGCATCCCCATTGACGCCAAGGAGCAGCGCTTCGAGGGAAAGGTACGCGCACAGGGGCTGGGGGCCGTCTGGGCTCGGTGATGACCTATCGTACACCAGCATCACAGGGAAGGGGGTGACAAGTAGATCAGACCAGATATTTCATCAGATTAGTACAGCGATTGTGGCAAAGGAGGTGATGTAGAATCGACACTTGAGCTAGTTGGTATAGCACCGTGGAAAAAATAGCGCACTCAGGACAGCGGACACAGAAGACCGACAAAGCAAGTAAGGGCTTGTGTTGTTGCTTGGTCTTCCTTGTCCGTTGTACTGAGTGCGCTTTTTTTTTCCACGATAACAAAGCAGGTATTGGCACTCTTTGATCGACTTGACAGCAGACGGTGTGCTTACACATTTCACACCCAGCTTCATAATTTCTGATGCCTCATTTATGGCCCCGCCGCGATGCCTCAGTGGCTATGGTGCTCGGCTGCTGGCCCGAAAGACGCTGGTTCGATCCCGGCCGCAGCAGCTGAATTTCAACCGACCCCAAGCGACTCGGGCTATGAGGGATGGCTTAGTGGAGGGCTCCTGAAATTTCGATCCCCTGGGATTCCGTAACATGCACTGACATTGCACAGTACATGGTCCTGTAGCATTTCACCCCCATCGAAATGTGACTGCCGCGGCCAGGATCAAACCCCTGTCTTTCAGATCAACAGCCGAGTACCGTAGCCACTGAGCCACCGCAGTGGCTGTTTCATGCCCTCATTGTTCAGCTCGGTTCATGCATAGTGCCAGTATATGTTACCCTCTGTAAACATGTAACACATGTTTGCACATGCACAGCATGCTCACATATCCTTTTGGAGGCAATTCTCTGAAAAAATGAACTCTCAAGTTCGTCGTAAAGGAGTCTACTGTATAATCTTTCTTCACGGCAGAAGAACTGGGAGAGTTATCTAGGGAGAAGTGGTATTACGTCATAATTAATTTTACGTCATTTTGATGATTTCCAAATGCTGAAAGTTGATAAAACTGTGTATTGATACCCAGTAGCATAGAGTGAATCTATGGCTAAATTCAAAACTTTACCCCCTGCCAATGCTGCGGTGTGGCAACAAATTTTGAGCTTTTCTGCCTTTGTGGTTAGGTGTGGCGTGAAAGTATCTTTCAGCAGGCCTTCTCCGCTTCTTGCTGGCTACACATTGGCCTTCCACTGGTAAATATGTTGTAGACAGCGGTTATTTCCACTGTGCTAACAATTCATGTACTGATTGTGAGCAGAAACTAAAATTATTGGCATTTTTACATTCTGTATAGCATTTGATATGCTGGCAGTTGCAGAGTTAAACATGCTAAACTTTTGCAAAGAGCCCTTCACGCTGGGAAGGGATGTGGGAAGATGGCACAAGGAGGAGAAGCTGAGTCACATGACGCAGTAGCAATGGTTGCAGCTGTGAAGTGCGATAGTGGCCAGTCCCCCAGTGACAGAATTGGAGAGTGCCCTCTCTGGGCTTGCTGTGATCGCTAGCTCATCACATGCTGCATCGTAGCAGTGTTAATGCGTTTTATCCCCAGCCGCACATCTGTGGTGTCATTTGCGCAGGCTTTGCGTTCACACTTGCAGTGGTGATGCAAGCCCCCCTGTGCTTTCTTTAGTCTTTTTCTTTTCTTTTTGCACCCCCGTGGGTTGAGCTTTAGCCACTCTGCCTTGTGGTGGACGCAGGTGGTGGAGGTGATCAATGCGGATGCGCTGGTGGTCAAGGTGGGGGACAACGAGCTGCGCAAGATCTTCCTCTCCAGCATCCGGCCACCACGGTGAGTGTCATCATCAGCCTGACTACGCCCACTGCTGGGCAAAGGCCTCTCCCATGTGTCTCCAATTATCCCTGTCCTTCTTTGCCAGCTGCGGCCACCCTGTATCCCCGTAAACTTCTTAATCTTCATCCGCCCACCTAACTTTCTGCTGCCCCTTGTTATGCTTTTCCTTCTCTTGGAATCCACTCCGTTACCCTTAATAAGGACCAGCGGTTATCTTGCCTTCGCATTACATGCCCTGCCCAAGCCCCCACTTCTTCCTCTTGATTTCGACTAGGATGACATTAATCCGTGTTTGTTCTCTCACCCACTCCGCCCGCTTCCGATCTCTTATAACATTACACCTACCATTTTATCGTGCTAAACGATCACATGTCCTCATTCCCCATCCTGCCATGACAGCAGTAAATACAAGAGGGGAACTGCTGCCTTACATAATTACTGGTGCCAGCCTGTGCTGTACAAGAAACATTACATTAAGGGGGGACACGGCTCTTTGCGGCCGAAAATTGGTCAAAAAATCGCATTTTCAATCTTTTCATTTGCGCGATCCTGAGGTGATTACGCAGCTATCTACAAATTTTCGTTGAAAAATACCGCCTAATTCATGAGTGATGGCGTTCCAAAGACGTGAAACCGCGCGCGCAGCCCTTTAAATTGAGGTCTAATCGCACCGAACTTTGACTGCCCGCAGTTCGAAAAATACGCGCTCCGCCGGCGCCATTTTGGTTTCATTTGAAAGGTCTCGATTCAGGCTATTTCCATATTCCGGTTGGCAACTATGAGCAAGCCCAAGCAGCGGCAAACAAATAAACAAAATTGAGCAAAACGCGCTCTGCTATTGGTTCTCAAAATCACGTGACCAAAATGGCGACTTTTGGTTGGTTGACGGCGTCGACCGTTTGCAGCCCGGCGCCATTTTGTGTGGGTCGGGCAGTCCCACTGTCACGGCGAAGTGAGGTTTGTCGGGCGCTAAGTGCAAAATATTTCAGTTTACGCAAGTCTTAGTCTAAAAGCACTAAAAGATATTGATCCGAAGCGCGCTGGGAACGCTGTATCGTTGCATCCTTGTGTCTACATTCAGCAGCCACGCTCCACGGCAGTCCGATAACGCTGTAAGCTGCAATGCTTAGCGAAGATTGAACACTCATCCTGAGGGAGCGAAAGGTATAGATAAGAAGGGCGTTGGGTCGTCGGGTTGGGTCGTCGGGTTGGGTCGTCGGGTTGGGTCGTCGGGTTGGGTCGTCGGGTTGGGTCGTCGGGTTGGGTCGTCGGGTTGGGTCGTCGGGTTGGGTCGTCGCATCCCGTTATCTACAATCAGCGATGGAGCGCCGACGCTTCGTGATGACCTGATAACGCCGGTGACGGCGAGGAGTGATCAGGGCGATTCCTGCCGCCTACAGACAGCGCAATCGTGACTGTGCAGATGAAAAAGCGATACCTAAGCAGATTCCGTTGACAGCCAGCAACGGTGCGATAGATAGAGCTCTCCGATAAACCTGATGACACGGCGCCAGCGGCGGCCGCGTGCGAAACGGCATCCCGCAAAGCGCGGAATGGGAAACCTTGACGAAATAAATTTGCTTCTCAGTGTTTTGAGGGGCAAGATGAGCAAAGAGCACGCATGCATCGTTTGTTAGGGGCTGACTGCAATCACAGCGCCGTTGTGAGGTAGAATCGCGCGCTGCAGCTTGGGGGAGGTCACAGTGCAAAGGCACTCCTCCAAACAATGCCATCTATTCGCCGGCAATTTGTTTGTTGCAACCGCACTTATGTCGACGGAAAATGCTGCTTTTATATCAGAAACCAGCCAGAACTCACTTCAGTGATTTCTAGTTACCCTTAGTGCCACAAAAATATGCCAAAAACGTTTTTTTCGATTTCTCAACACTGAAACTTTGGCACGCACAGAATTTTGGAGGAGCGATATCTCCAATTCTATATTAGCTATTACTATAATTCTTTTTGTGCTAGAAAGATAAATGCACAGGTTGTGCAATAAGGCTAAATTTAAACTACTGCTTCCTCAGGAAAATTTTGGTAATAAATTCTTTGTCTCAGTAGTCAAAATGATGTTTTTCTCTGTCATATTTGACCAGCTGTAACTTTCGTCCAAGTCGTTCTAGAATGCTCATTTATGCCTTATTGCACTCCTTGGCGATTCTAGATCATTTATAAATAGTAATCTTCTCCACAAGGTCTTATGTTAATTAACCAAACCTCCTCCAAACAAAAGACATATTTTTCATGATAAATACAAAACTTACTGCTGCAGGGGAAAACTGTTTGCAGTTTTAGAATCAGCACATGAAAATGTACAAACAGTGAAAATTTGGTGTAAATCTGTCCATAAATAAAAAAAATAGTTCTAAGAGGGGTGTCCCCCCTTAAAAGCTTCAGCCTTTTAAAAGCTTTGGTCTCAACTTCTGCTTGGCAGCGGCTTGGCTGAAGTTGTGGCATGGTACCAGTGGATGCATTGGGTTGTGTGGCTGGCTACATGAACGAATTTTCTTGGCCAGTGGCATGCCAGGAATTGTGAGAAAAGGACAAGAGATATGTACCATTTTGTTACTTGAATCGGTGCAGCTTACGGTAGATTGGTGCTTATAAGTCGTCATTCTTCTCACAAAAATGACCTTCCGAAATTAGGCGGCCATGGAGCCAGCCTATTTGTGGAATCTTCAATTTCTGTGATGTTTGGTGCAGTTTCTCCATTCTGTTTTTGTGCCATCAATACAGTGGTCTTTTCTTGCATGCCTCTACAGTTGATGGGTTAATTTTCCTCAACTGCCTGTGTCACCTTTTTTATTTCGTTTTTTTTTTTGTAATGTTCATAGCCACCCTGTTCCTTGTCATGTGCGCCCTTTAGTGTGCCTGTCGGGCCGGTCTTCTAAAAGTTGGCTTCTCCCACCAGCTCGCAAGTTTTGCAGTGAAGGTTGCTGTAGATATCATGGGGAGCAGCAAAAAAAAAAAATTTGCTCTATATTAATACCTTGGTTCTAGGTGTAACATGAGATCGCGCTCTGAAACCGATGAATGAGGAAAAGGTAAGGGGGGGGGGGGGTATTTGTGTTGCATTTATCAGATTTGTGCTCCTGGAGTGGGTTGTGAAACTAAAACTACTGCAGGCGCCCTGAGGAGGCCAAGGAGGCCCCCGCGCCGGGCACCACGGCCAAGGAGCGCAACTTCCGGCCCCTGTACGACATCCCCTTCATGTACGAGGCCCGGGAGTTCCTGCGCAAGAAGCTCATCGGCAAGCAGGTGCAGGTGTGCATCGACTACAAGCAGCCGGCCTCCAACTCGTTCCCCGAGAAGACCTGCTGCACGGTCACCATCGGGGGCATCAACGTGGCCGAGGCCCTGGTCGGCAAGGGCTTGGCCACCGTGGTGCGCTACCGCCAGGACGACGACCAGCGGTCGGCCCACTACAACGACCTGCTGGCCGCCGAGATGAAGGCCCAGAAGTCGGCCCGGGGGCTGCACTCCAAGAAGGACGCCACCTCCGTCCACCGGGTCGTCGACCTCGCCGGGGACCTGGCCAAGTGCAAGCAGTTCCTGCCCTTCCTGCAGCGGGCGGGCAAGATGGAGGCGGTCGTGGAGTTTGTGGCGAGTGGGTCGCGGCTGCGGCTGTACGTGCCCCGCGAGAACTGCCTGGCCACCTTCCTGTTGGCGGGCATCTCGTGCCCCCGGGCTGCCCGTCAGCAGGGGGGCCAGACGGTGCCCGGCGAGCGCTTCGGGGACGAGGCGCTGCACTTCACGCGCTCCCTCTGCCTGCAGCGCGAGGTTGAAGTGGAGGTGGAGGGCATGGACAAGGCGGGCAACTTCATCGGCTGGCTCACCGTCGAGGGGGTCAACCTGTCCGTGGCCCTGGTCAAGGAGGGGCTCGCCTCGGTCCACTTCACGGCCGAGCGGTCCGTCCACTTCCGCGCCCTCCAGCTGGCCGAGGAGCAGGCCAAGCAGCAGCGGCTCAAGGTCAGCCTGCTTGTCATATTCTTGGCAAATTACTATCGGGAAGTCCGCACTGCGTCACAATGGCGAAGGTCTTCGCAGCCTGTTTCTCGCCGTCGCTCAGAGGCTTTACCGCACAGATGGCATCTGACAAGCACCAAGTCCAGTAAGCTGCGTGAATGTGCAGAGGGCAAAACACATGTCTAGAACACGTTCTGAGCCTGTTTCAGGCTGATCACACGATAACTAGGGATAAGATTTGGTTAAAAATGGTCTGGATGTAAACATGTGCAGTTAAAATCATAGAATTTAATCGTAAATTTTTGCCTTCTTGGTCGCAGCAACTTTGGGAGCGGCAGAACACACAGTTTGGTTGTTCTAGGCATGTGTTTTGCTCTCTGTACACTTGCCGTCAAAAGCAAATGGAAGGCGACTTTGTCGAAACAATTTAATTTCTTTAAATCTAAAGTATAATGGTTCATGTTTGGTGGTGCACAGTGCAATTCACACGATGACAATTAGGCTGCACATGCCGTATTTACTCGCATAACGATCACACTTGCCTAGTGATCACACCCCCAAATTTTGTTGGCAACATTCAGTTTTTTTTATTCCTCGCTTAATGATTGCACCCCAAACTTGTCGCGGCAATTTGTCGACGATGTCGAGTCTAGCCGATGATGATCGTACTTGCTTACCTGTCTGACAGATGGCACGTGCAGATGACCATCTTGCTCTGTCAGCATTGCAGCGGCAGCCGCCTGTTGATTGACCTGCAGTCACACGGGCTGTCTAAATGCGGTTATGCTTAACCGCGGATACCAAACTTAACTGCGGTTATCTCGAATCACGGTTCGCCATTGTCGCAAGTCTCGCCACCATTCTGGGTTGTGGTGCAACGACTGAAGTGACGCAGTGATCCGGCTAAACTTTATTGTTCTCGTAAATAGTAAGCCTTGGGATACGGGAACGTCAAAAATGAATCCTCCTTGAGGATCTTGGGCCTGTACCAAGTTGCTGGTAGGAGTGATAACTGCGATACTAGCTAGGACAGCAGCTTGGGCATGTTGGTTATTCATTTGTGACGGAACAGCGCAAAACACCGGGATAAGAGACAAGCGCTGTCTCTTGTCCCGGTGTTTTGCGCTGTTCCGTCACTAAAGATACTAGCTAGTTTTACGTTCGCAGCCGCGCAGCAGCTGCCACCGTTGCATTAATTTCTTTCATTAATATTGCGTTCCATTTACTTCTGACGGCACCTGTACATAGTGGCACGTAGTTGCTCTCTGCTAGCTGCTGTGCCACCAATAGCCGCCATTGCCGCGAGCTGACGTGATGGGGAAGTTTCGAAAATGAAACTGTCATATTTGCTGACATAATGAACCCACTTTTTTTTTTCCCCAGAAAACTTTGCATGAGTTGACAGCATTTTGCAGAGAAAAAAAGTTGCATCATACTTTTGTGCGAGGCGAAATTTCATGTACGTTTTGTCTGCCACTCCGCACTTCCACCCATGAATGAAAACATGAGACCAGCTACGTCCACGTTGCCAGTGATAGTCGACGGTGCCATCCAATCGCGGCAACATGAAGCGGACATGCTGAACACTGGCCCCGAAATGTCTGGTGTGCATTTTTACAGGAAAGGTTAAAAAGTAATGCCAGTTACGGGGTGTGTTGTAATCCAAGTGCTTAAGCATTGCGTGGTGTGAGAGGGGTTAGGCATTTCTGATCCCGAGCTGTGCAAATCACTTGGGCGTCTGGATGTCCTGGTTCCGCCATGGAATTTCAGTGTAGAGGATGTTTTATAGTGTTCTGGTTTAAACTTCTTACACTCCTGCGCAGTGCTTTCTAAGCATACGCTGGCGCAGCCAAGCGTTTGGCAACATGCTGAGCAAGCCACCATCGCTGGCACTCCTATCAGGGGCGCATAGCGTCTTGGCACTCTGCCAAGTTGACGCAATGCACCACCCTCGCAGGATCTCTCCTCGAGAGATAAGCACGCTATGGTGTTATCAGCGCGAGGCACCCTGGCATGCTCCCAAGCTCTGCGCTGTGCTGTGGACTGCGTGAAACTGAGGGATGGGCTAAGAAAAGCAAATGCTAATTCTCAGTGACAAATGGGGGGTTGAGTTCATTCAGCAAGTACCGTAAAAGCCGGAGTATAGGTTGGACCGGAATATAGGTCGATCCCCCCCCCCCCAACTAACCAATTCTAAAAATGAAAAAATCTTTTTTCAGTGGCAAAAGTACCGAAAGACACCCTCACCTTGAAACAAATGCGGCTCAACCGGCTGCACAATGGTGACAGGATTTATTTTCATTAGGTGCTGCTCGTATGTACAGTAGAACCCCGCTGTTACGTTCCTCACTGCTGCGTTTTCCCGGCTGTTACGTCGTTTTCATCCGGTCCCGGCATAGCTTCCATAGGATCCAATGTATTGGGAACCCCGCTGTTACGTCGTAGCCGAGGAAACGATCCCGCATGATACGTCGCAACCGGGCTCCCCGAACCCGCCCGGGCAATGCGCGCCAACCGGCATTTTGATTTTTGACGAGTCTTTGCCAGGCTTGGCTACGGAACTGGCTGCAAGAAGCCGCACGCGAGTTGGAGAGGCCGCCACTAGATGGCTATCTGCCTCGCGAACGCCGAATGCCGCGATCTTTATCGTGGGAGGTGGTGACGAGGAGGCGCGGCTGCGGGCGCTTATCTGTTTTTCTCATCCAGCGTACGCTTCGGCGGACGCAGTTGTTGCGACACGCGTCTTTTCTTTTCTTTCACTCTTTCTTTTTATCTTTTAACTCTCCTCTATCTGCAAGTGCCAGCGGTGATGGCTCGGCTGGAGTCAGTCGGCAGGCCCGTGCAATTTCCTTTTCATCCTTCTCTCAGTCGCAACATCTTTATCGTGCTTTGATGGCGTGATAGCTTTGCGTAAGCGGAAGGCGCTTCCCCTTGAGGAAAAGCTGGACGTACTAAACGCAGTCGACAGGCAGTCAGGGCGGCCTACGCGGAGCAGCGCGGCGAGCAGCCTACGCAAATTTCAGTGCTTGACGCTGTGCACAACGTCGCTTCAGCGTGGACTGCAGTGAGCGCGTGAACTGCACAGCACTGCTGCGTGCGGGGTGGCCGCACCGCAAAGCGACGCTGACAGCAATGCGGCCTTTGCTATTGAGAAACGCGTTGTTCTTTCCAGCGAGCGAAACAAACTGCAATCCACCATTCTCGATTTTTTAAAGTCCTAGGGTCAATTTGCGGAAATAAATTGTTTCTAGTCAAAGCTGCACTGTTTTCATTAATTTTCGGTGCTTTCCTCACTGTTGCGTTTTCCCGGCTGTTACGTTTTTTTTTCCCGGTCCGGTGAAAAACGTATGAGTGGGGTTCTACTGTAGTACACCTGGCCAATTCTTTAACAGTGTCGTGTGACCATCGACCCACGCGCTTGCCAACGCTTTATTAACGGCACTGAGCGGCGAAACAAACAATATACACACATGTGTACCCATGCGCTTACTCTCGCTTCTTTCGCCGCTCCGTGATAAGGTGCTGACAAACACGCGAGGCAGTGGTCGCGCGATACTCTTAAAGAATGGGCCGGGTGTACAGCACAGAGAAGGGCATGAAGTGTGCAAGCGTTGCTCCGAGTCATCAGAGTCGTCCCAACTCAAGTCAGATGGCAAGTGCTTCTAGCTGCCCAGGTCTCATAGGGCATCATCCTCTGTGCTGTCTAGTGCATTGCATATGCTGCATTTTCTACAAGACTTGTGCACCATCTCTGCGGGGAGAGATTTCGACGCCGACAACACCCAGCCACAAACCAAAATAACTTTGTGAAAACGGAAACGCAAATTGGTGGTGCTACAATGTCGCCATACCGCGCTGCTGCTGATGGCCATGGTGATGGAGGCTGTTGACTCCAGCCACCCATTGTTGCAAGACTTGCGTAGTTTTTCCACCAATGACCGGTATGGTATATAAGGCAGGGGCCGACTTTTGGCCTTGGTTTTTTGAAAAAAAGTTTGACCTATATTCCGGTTTATACGGTACAAACACAGGATGTATAACACAGATGCTGCTGCTTACACCCTGTGCAGATGTGGGAGGACTACGAGGAGACCGAGGAGACCAAGCCCCAGGAGGTGATCACCGACCGCAAGGGCAACTACCGCAAGGTGGTCCTCACAGAGGTCAAGCCAGACCTGTCCTTCTACGTCCAGTTCTACGACGACGGTGAGCTCTTGTGTTCTCCAACAGGAGAGTGTTGCCAGGAGGCCAGGTAGAAGCTGTGAGTACAGCTTGGGGAGCCCTGACTCCCAGTAGCTGGCAACATGGAGGAGTTTTATAGTATTAACAGAGGGTGGCAGTTATCGCAATTAGGCTTAATAGCATGTACAAGCTGAAGGTGGTGCAGGCCTACGCGCCTACATCAAGCCATGATGACCAAATAGTTGAAAGCTTCTATGAGGATGTGGAATCGGCAATGACCAAAGTAAAATCACAGTACACTGTACTGATGGGCGACTTTAGTGCAAAGGTAGGTAAAAAGCAGGCTGGAGACCAGGCGGTAGGTGACTATGGCACAGGTTCTAGGAATAGCAGGGGAGAGTTATTTACTGTAGTGTTCGCAGATAGAAATAATCTATGGATAATGAGTACCTTCTTCCGCAAACGAGCCAACAGGAAGTGGACGTGGAAGAGCCCCAATGGTGAGACTAAAAATGAAATAGACTTCATACCGTGTGCTCACCCTGGCATCGTAGAGGATGTGGAGGTCCTCGGAAAGGTCCGTTGTAGCGACCACAGAATGGTAAGGTCTCGTATTAGCTTAGATTTGATGAGGGAATGGAGGAAAGTAGTGAAGCGGAAGGCTATTAACGAGTTAACATTAAGAGGGAAGGTAGAGGAATTCAGAATATCGCTGCAGAACAGATATTCGACTCTGAGGAAGACGATCTTAATGTTCAAACAATGAACGTTAATCTCGCAGCAATCATTACGCAGTGCGCCGTAGAATTAGGCGGTAGGATGGTTCAACGCGATACTGGCAAGCTATCTCAGGAGACGAAAAATCTGATTAAGAAACACCAAAGCATGAGAGCGTCTATCTCTAGAGGTAGAATTGAACTGGCAGAGGTATTGAAGTTGCTAAATAACCATAAGGTAGTGGAGATAAATAAGATTAACGTGGAGTGCATGCTTTATAGCATGCGAGAGTGTGCTAGGAAGAATGGAGGTAGCCTAAAAGCGGTGAAGAAGAAACTAGGCATAGCTAAAATCAGGATGTATTCATTACATACAAAGAGGGCCATGTCAATAACAATATGGATAAGATAATTAAACTAGCCAAAGAGTTCTGCATAAATCTATACAGCAGCCAAAGTAATCACGTTAATGAGACGGGCAGTAGCGCACAGCAATGGGACATCCCTCCAGTAACGAAGTAAAGCAAGCAGCTGGTGAGGATCAGGTAACTGCAGATTTGTTGAAGGATGGAGGAGAGATTGTGCTTGAAAAACTCGCAATGCCTTGTGACCTGGAGCGTACCTAGAGCTTGGAAAAACGCTGACATTATCTTAACTCATAGGAAAGGAGGCGTGAAGGACTTGAAAGATTATATTCCGTTGCCTACACGGTATTTACTAAGGTAACCACTAATAGAGTCATGACAATCAACCAAATATATATACATACATACACACACAGGCACGCGCGCGCACACACACACACACACATATACAGGGTGTCCCAGCTAAAGGTAACCAAGTTTGTAAAATAGAGGATGTTCCCTAACCCAGTGAGACCAACTGAGGGTTGTTGACAGTCGCACATCCTAGTCTGCAGTATTTTTTTTTATTATGCAAACGTGATTAATTAGCATAGACTAATTAGCTAACTTTTTAATTATTGCCTTCAGGAAGAAAGTGTCAATGCAGGAGTTGTGGATCCCATAAAAAATAGCCGGTTGCCGTGTTTGCAGCCAAGTACCACTGATACAGCTTCTTTTATTTGCCTCAAAAGAAAGCCCGCGAAATACAAAAAGAACCACGTGACAGGGAAGCAGTTTCAGCGCTCCTAAACGACAGGTCAAGCAACGACATCCGCTTGTCTTTGCAACGCTGTCCCGAACGGGGTTCGGCGTTTGGCGATGGTTGCGAGATATACGCCTGGAACTGCTTGTATCATGGAAAGTGAGCAGGCACTGCTTTTCAAGGAAGTGAAGCGCGGCTCGCATGGAACGCTTTTTCACACGAAACTTCGCCTCGAGTGATAAGGAAGCGCACCTGAAGTTTGCTCCCACTGCACCAGCGCCACTTCTCCCCTGCCGGTCATTTTGGCGTTCCTGTCCGGGCACGTCGCCGGCGGACCGCATTGAGCCAGCAGCCTGTCGACTGGTACGCGCGTGCTGCTCGCGCAGCTGGCACTCTCTCTTTCATTGTGAGCACGCGCCGTCCTGCTCGCGGGCGCACAAAAGTGTTGTTGCCGCTCGCTGTGAATTCCGCGACGTTCTAAGAGTGGAGAAACTTGTTGTGTCTGGGGCTGCCACAATAGTTCTCTGAACATCGACACGGCCAAGGACTGCCCGTGGAATTCTACAGATTTCCTGGAGATGTCCTACATTCTTGGGGGAAAAAAATTAATATTGGAAAATTGTAACGCACAGTAACGGAATTATTGAAGGTAATGGTCCACCCTTTCTATATGCAGCAAAATCTTAAATATTTTTCACCGCTCGTATCGAGCAGTTGACGATAGGAAAAACGTTAATACGAAAAAAAAAAATGCAAGCCTATCGATGGGAGATTGCTATAGTGAAATCTTCCAGTATATGAAAAAAAAAATGCGTTCATACATTTTTCGTATTAAAAAATGTTTTTGTCCGGAATTGTTGGGTATGAAATGGATGAGAACGAGAAACGGCAGGCCTCGATAACTGCTATGGGCAGGGTGAAGTAAGCTTTTTCTTGTTGCTAAACACGTTTGGCATGTTGCACGCGTAATATTATTTCTGAGCAGTTTTTACTGTAATTCACTAAGCATGCAGTGTTTAGTAAAGCTCGCGCTAACGAAACTCATTTCTTTTGCCATTTTTTATTTTGGAGACTGACAACAGCTAGCGGCATTATGCAGACGCGTGTGAGACAAGGTCAGTGATCGCCTCAATGTTCCGACTTGTGACGCCTGGCTCAATTTTCGAAGTTGCTTTACATGTAAAAAATTTCTAAAAACAAAAATAATCAAAATGTTTGCTTGCACATGAATGAGCGTTTGCATATGGAGCGATGGCTCTGCAAATAAATTGTTTTGGGGATGCGCGTGCGCTGTAATCGGCATTAAAATAAATATACCAACCGCTAATCTCCGTTGTAGCGATTGACAAAACTAGAGCATTTTTTTCTCTTTGCCGTTTATAGCAAGAAGCTGGTAGGCGCATTTCGTGAGTGTTTTCGTTTTTCTCCTCAGCCTCGCGTGTCGCCTTAAGGCCACTTTATTTTAAGTTAAAATGAAAATTATTTCCATTATTATTCAGCGAAACACGTAACAAAATCCTTATTATTTGGCCAACAAACCTGCATGCACCTAACTGCTCAGCCACCCAACGAAATTAAGCATCTTGCGAAGACGCCCGCGCCAAAAAAAAAGATAGTATTTACCTCGAATTCCACGTCTTAATTGACCTCGTCATTTACTTGCCATACACATTTCGCCGTTACGGTACCGGCTTTTTCGTCAACAATCTGCTTCACGTAGTGGGCCTGATCCACTAGCAGTTAATTTTTCAAGTTTGCGCAGCGAAAAAAAAATCACTGTCCACTATTTCTTTTAACCTACATCTCAGAGCGTACTGCCGCGACAGAAAGAAATGCGAACAGCGCAGTGCCTAGGCGCTCCGCTGTTGGAATTTATTTTCGTCACGCTTATACTTGGCTCGCAACACAAATACGCTAGAGACATCCGTGATACAATAATGTACCACTCTAGCGTCTTTGTTACTACCGAGATAAAAACGCATTGAAGATAAATTCCGACTGCGCAGCGCGTGGGCGCCGTGCAGTCCGCATTTTTTTCTAGCGCCCCTGTACATTTTGCTAATCCTCTGAAGCTCGTCAACGTTCAAGCACGAGGGAAAATGCTCGCGACTGCACAAAGAGATTTGCAGGCTGGCCAACACGTGCAAAGTACGTGGAGAACTGGCTTTTTTTTTCAGGAGAAAGCGCGCTGCTCGCGCAGCTACTCAATGGGAGGGAGACCGGTTTGCCCGGACAAAAGTGCGGAGTCGGCGGGAGAGGGCGCTTTTCAGTGGCGTCCGCAGCGCCCCCCTGTGAAGCTGCGGTCCCCTATAGGCTTGTGGCCGTGCCACGAACTTGAACCGTCACGAGCTGAAGAAACGGTCCTGGCGCCGATGCGAGAGCTGCTGGCGTATATCTCGCAACCATCGCCAAACACCGAACCCCGTTCGGGACAGCGTTGCAAAGACAAGCGGATGTCGTTGCTTGACCTGTCGTTTAGGAGCGCTGAAACTGCTTCCCTGTCACGTGGTTCTTTTTGTATTTCGCGGGCTTTCTTTTGAGGCAAATAAAAGAAGCTGTATCAGTGGTACTTGGCTGCAAACACGGCAACCGGTTATTTTTTATGGGATCCACAACTCCTGCATTGACACTTTCTTCCTGAAGGCAATAATTAAAAAGTTAGCTAATTAGTCTATGCTAATTAATCACGTTTGCATAATAACAAAAATACTGCAGACTAGAACACGCGACTGTCAACAACCCTCAGTTAGTCTCACTGGGTTAGCGAACATCCTCTTTTTTACAAGCTTGGTTACCTTTAGCTGGGACACCCTGTATATATATATATATACAGTAATCCCTCGTTATAACGAAGTCATTGGGACGGCGAAAAAATTCGTTATAAGCGATAATTCGATATAAGCGACCGCTCGAAAAAAGCTAAAATAGACCGAGATTTAATTGCACCACAACTGCGAGGAAGCTGGCGGATTACCTTGAGCCGTTGCCTAGCAACCGCTGCGCCGCGCGGCGTCTGCCGGCTGCGGCGGTTGATAGGCAGCGGCTCAAGGTCGGTCTCTGTGCCTCCTCGGAGCACTGCCACAGCGAAATCGCAAGTTCGTGGCCAATTTGCTCGTAGCACATTTGTTACTTCTACCAGCTACTCAGTATTGGTCAGTGATCCTCAAAGATGATACAGTTTTCAAATTGCTTATACCAGAGTTTATTATCTATATCAAGAACAAGCTTTAGCTCATTTTTGTGATCCAGACGGGATCCAGGCTGATCGACAGGCCGGCAGGCCACGGCCGGTCCCGACGCGAGCGAGCGCGTCGAGACCGGCCGTGGGCAGGCCGGCCCGGCTCAAAGGAGCGCGCCCTACGTCATCATGACGCTACCGCTCCCCGCGCTCGCGTTGTCTCCCGCTTCCCGTCGTCGCGTTTGCCGCGGGCGGCCCGTCGCTGACATCTAGTTGTGCGCGGGCGGCGAGCTGCGATCGGACGCTGCGGCGCTGTTCGCAACTTCGCGCCGCGGTGAATCGCGCTCGCTTTTCGCACACGTGTCCCCGCCGTAAGAACAAAATTCAGTCACCCTACCACGCATTTAGGCCGTTTGTCTAGTCGAATGGCGCGAATCGAGCATGACCGGCCACTTTTCCGCATCCAAGACACCGTGGTTTTCTGTCATCGCAAAGCTCGAGGAAAACTTTATTTTCGTGTGGATTCTGTCACGGGGAACACCAGGAATGCGCTTCCGACCGAGATTAACGGTTCGGGCGCGCTGCAACATGGAATTTGGCCCCGCTGAGCAGGGGACACTCGGCACTCTCTTGGTGCCCGTTACTAGGCAGGTCATCGATCGGGGGTCTGGTACTTTTGTGGCCTGTTCTATGCCTGCACGAGTCATTCGTCGGCGGTATTACCGTATTTACTCGATTCTAAGCACCCCCTTTTTTTCACGATAGCGATGCCCAAAGTGAGAGGGGGTGCTTAGATTCGAAAAATCTAAACTGACCCCCCCCCGGGCCCCTCTTTTCGCGGCGAAATCTCGATGAAACGGGCGCGAGAAAAAAACATTTTATTTAGGAAACATTCAAAAGAAAAATAGCTGCAGACAGTTCTGTGCCGCCATCTGTCTTGTAGTGTCGGAACGCAGCAACACAAAAATCGCCGTGGACGCCGCTGTCCTCGCTTCGGGGAGCGGCCTCGCCCACTTATCTGTTTTTTCAGCAGGGCCAGCGGACGCATTTGTTGCTGTGACGGGCGTCTTATCTTTTCTCTTTATCTTTCCTCTGATCTCTTAACTCTCCTCTATCTGCACTTGGCAGCGATGGTGGCTCGGCTGGAGCCAGCAGGCAGGCCCGTGCAATTTCCTTTTCATCCTTCTCTCAGTCACAACAACAACGCGCAAGCCGCGCCTCCTCGGGACTCCGACTGCACAGGCTCGACAAAAAAAGAGAGCAAGTGCACTTGGCGGCCTCGGCAACGCTCTCTTCCGCGCAAAAAAGGGGGTGCTTAGATTCACATGCAAAGTTTTTTTTCAGAATTTTTTTTTTCCGAAAATAGGGGGGGTTGCTTAGATTCGGGGGGTGCTTAGAATCGCGAAAATACTTTAATTTGGCACTGCATGCGCAAAGGGTCGCCGCCACGGCGGCGATGCCTACGCTCGGCGGCGGCGATGCCTCCGCTCGCCACTTCGCTCTAAGCGGGTCAAGCTCTTCGTGCGCTTCGAGTAATGCGGCTTAAAATGCATGCGTTTGGGTCGGGACCGGAAGAAATTTCGAATAAAGCGATATTTCGAGCAAAGCGATTTCGTTATAACGAGGGATTACTGTATACAGTTAAGTTAAGACGAGGAACATCGCTTCATACCGAAACATTTATTAGGTCGACGTTTCGGCCAGAAGCTGGCCTTCATCAGGACTGAGTATGAAGGTATTGCACATTAAAAGCGCAATCAAGAAAATAAGATGGAGATTTTAAGACCTTTGAATTCTCAAAACGAATATTTTCATGCCGGAGCCCTGCTGTTGAGACTACACATTCGCCGTGCCTGACCTAGTGGAGAGCGTTTGCCAAACTCACTGCGGGGAAACTGCGTTCTGCATTGAGTGCCACTAAAGCTCATTGTGTGATGTAGTGCGATGTCACTCGTACACTAAATGCGCTTTCCTGTGACAGTCGTATTAGCTTCCCACCTTTGGCGTTGGTAGGGTTGGAGAGCTGGCATAGAAAAAAGGCATCTCAGGCCTTTTTATAACCATCCAAATTATAGACGGATTCAACTTAAGTATGCAGTGAAGCTCCGCCCACATTCAGCCTCCGCGCACACAATTCCTCCACGACGGAAACGTAGTCCGCTGTTTAAACGTTTTTTGTTCCGTAAACAAGAAGTTTTATCACAAGAAAAAAAATTATCTTAAGAACTTTAGTACATGGATTGTCTGATATAGTCATACATTAAAAAGCTGATTTCGTTTACAGTTGTGATTGGCCAGCGGAGTAATACAGGACGCCGTGGACTGCGGCCCAGTGTTAGCAACTGCTGCCTTTTTTTTTTAAGTTGTACCGTACTGTAGTGCATTTGCTTTCATGCCAATAAATGGCGGCGCAAGGAGACGAGGACTTGAGACAACAAGGACGGCGCTGATCTTCCAACTGTTATTGCCAACGAGTCGTGGGAACATACAGTCGACGACCGATTTTTCGGACTCTCTAGGGACCGCGAAAACGACCGAAAAATCGGGCAGTCCGGAAAATCAAATTTCACCGAAAAAATCACGAACTTTAATTTTCTTAAGTAAAAACACACCAACCAGGGAATGAGCGACATTTATTCTACGTTCAATCGTCACTCGCGAAGTATTTAGACTCCAGAGCTGGTGCTGCGCTCTGGTGCACGCTCATGCCAAAAGAAGCCGCGCAGCATGTCCGCTGTCAACGCGTAGCCGTTGTTCCGAAATTCCATCACATAGAGGAGCAGCTCTTCTTCCAGTTCAGGAAACTTGCACGGCTTGCCTCGGAAAGCGCGCTTTTTGCAGCTTGTGTTTCTCTTTTGGTTGCACCATCATCGGACGCACTTCTCGGCCAGGTCGAATTTCCCGCCCGCCGCACGCTTACCGACCGCGTTCGAGAGCTAACTCCCAGCCGTGTAGCTTAAGGTGCTTGCCCATCGCGCTAAAACTGTGAAGCTCGGCGGCAGCACGCGAAAGCCACTATCACGGCGAACGCGCTAACACGCATGCTAACACGCCACGAAAGGCTGCAGCTGGCGATACTGATGCCGACGTGAACAGCGGAAAGTCGCGACGGAGAAAAAAGTTGATGATAATGATCACGGCGCCATGCATAGACGGCACTTGGAAGCTCCGGTGCGCACGCGACCTCCGCGAACGGCGCAGCGCCGGAGCAGATCGCGGCCGCGATAAGATCCGGCGGCGCGCCCGAAGTGCGCTTCAATCGCGGAGGCCACGGCGTGCGCGTAGCCTCCGCGATCAAGCGCTCCGCGATCGTATTCGCGTTCCCTGTTCGGGACTAAAGACTCGGCACAGATGAGTTCCGTGAACTCAGACTACGGTTCAAGTTCGTGCGGCGGAAGACATTCAAGGACAGTACGAATTCAAAAACACGCGAGCGCAATGTGCCGACTCGCGCAGAATTTCAGCGTCGCAAGAGGCTCCCTTTAAGATTGAATTTCGTTTTGTTTGATCAAGTTCTCGATATCTCCTGCAGTCTGAATTAATGAGGTTCCACTGTACACATTATATGGCGGCTTGGGTACTGGCGGCGAGTGCGAACGAGGTCCGAAAAATCGAGTGGTCAGTTGCGGTGCGTCCGAAATTTCAAGCACTCTTACACATTGGCTCTATGGGCCATGTCGCGGTGCCGCGAAAAGTCCGAATAATCAAGCATGTCCGAAAAATCAGGCGTCCGAATTTTCGGTCGTCGACTGTATATGCACTCCGAACAATCCGGAGTCATCGTCAGTGCATGCGCAAATATGTCAGCTCTTTATCAGAGAGATTGATAGAAGCAGAGCTAACACATGCTTCTCCCCGATTATATATCAACTCCGATTCAATGATTTCGCGCGTTACACGTTGAGTATTCTTTTTCCTAATGACGGTGCTAGTAAGATCTGGGGAACATTCTTCACACATAAGGCTGTGGGCAGCCAGAAGGCCTTCAAAATCTTTTCCTTCGAGGGCATTTTCTACGTTTTTGGCGTGCTCCCTCAACCTGTCATTCACGCATCTCCCAGTTTGGCCGACATAAGTTTTCCAACAGTTTAACGGAATTTCATATACTACGCCTTCTGCGCATTCAACAAAGGGCCGCCGATGCTTCTTTCCACAGTTCTTCTGCTTCGCTCTGTCTCGCGATCAGTCATCTTGCACAGCTTTGAGAGCTTGCGAGGAGCAGAGAAGACGTCTCCTTGCGCTGCCATTTGTTTGTTCATGACATGTACCAACACGCCCAATTTTCCACGTTAGTCAAATATGCACTTTTAAGGACAGAACAGCAGACACCCTTGTCGCATGACAGCTGATGCGCACCGCACTATGTTGCCTGACTTGCAGGCCCCAAGTTGGAGGAGATGACGAAGCTGCTGCGTCAGGAGATGGCCGAGCATCCCCCCGTGCCGGGTGCCCATGTGCCCAAGAAGGGGGAGCTGTGCGCTGCCAAGTTTGCCGAGGACCAGCAGTGGTACCGGGCACGGGTCGAGAAGGTCCACCCCAGCGGATCAGTGGACATCTTCTTCGTCGACTACGGAAACGTCAGTGGGGGGCCCCTCTCTTTGAGTACTGGTCAAGACGTAAATAGCCACTATACTCCGTTTCATACACAGCAGGCAACGCTGCCAAAGCTAGCACGCCTGTTCGCACAGGCTAAGTGCGCACGCAAAAAGTAATTTGCCACACAACTAAAGCGAACACAAGCATATTTTGTAGCAACAAATCTTAAGGGTAACAGAGTGGACTCCAAGAGAAGGCAAGCGTAGCAGGGGGTGGCAGAAAGTTAGGTGGGCGGATCAGATTAAGAAGTCTGCGGGGATACGGTGGCCACAGCAGACAAAGGACCGGGTTAATGGGAGAGAGGCCTTTTGCCCTGCAGTGGGCGTGGTCAGGCTGATGATGATGATACCCTGTCACGGGTGACCCATGTCTGAGGTGTGTGTGTGTGTGTGTGTGTGCAGCGGGACACCGTGGACTCCCTGTCGTTGGCGCCCCTGCCCTCCCTGGGGATTCGGGACATCCCCCCGGCTGCCCGGGAGTACAGCCTGGCCATGATTGCCCTGCCCAAGGATGTGAGTGGTGGTGCTTTCTTTCCTTGGCTGAACATGCTGTGGGCATCCACAACAACTGGCATAATGGGCATCGAAGCTGCCCCTTGAGTGCTTACTAGTTCTGAAGCCTGTATGTCTGGTTAACTCACTTGAAAACTAACTATTACGCCCATTTGTCCACACGGACAAAAAACTGAAAACTGCTTCCAGCATTGCATTCCTCACACATTGTAGTATCTACCCACATATTAAAATTAAATTTCTGGTGGCCCATTTTTTTTCTATTGTTTGAGCAGACAATGGCATGATATACATTAATATCTCAGGAACTGATTGGCCTAGAAATAAAGAATTTGCACATTTGAAATGAGCAGAAAAAACTGAATAAGTGTGTGCAGTTTCATTGCATTTGGTCTGTAAATAAAAATAATGCTCTAAGACCAGTGTCCCCCCCCCCCTTAAACACTTTCTTGAGCCTGTTTGGAGAGTGTTGTGTCTTCTCTCCTACCATGGGCCTCGTTTTTGGTGCTGACTTCATCCTGAATGAGATTCAACTCGCCCAACTTTCCACCTCGCTGCTTCTTCCTCTTCCTCCTCCTGTGTGCAGCCTGAGCAGGCCCAGGAGGCTGTGCAGGCCTTCCAGGAGGAGGCCACCGGGGAGCTGCAGCTGAGCGTGGAGTACCGGGTGGGGGGACAGGAGTACGTGACCCTGCTGACCCCCTCGGGTGCGGACATCGGCAAGTCCCTGCTCCAGGAGGGCTGGGTGCTGCTCGAGGAGCGGCGCGACCGCCACCTCCAGGAGCTGCTCCAGGAGTACACGGCCGCCAGGGACTCGGCCAAGGCCAAGCGGGTATGTCCAGTTTTATTAGCTTCGTTAATGCAAGCAAAGTCAATCCTGTTTATATGTCGAAACATAGTTGAATAATGGACAGTCGTAACGTGGTGAAAGTTCCATCATCATCATCATCAACCTGACCCTATCCCCGTAAACTTGTTAATCTTCATCCGCCCACCTAACTTTCTGCCGCCCCCTGCTACTATTTGCCTTCTCCTGGAATCCACTCCGTTACCCTTAAGGACCAGCGGTTATCTTGCCTTCGCATTACATGCCCTGCCCAAGCCCACTTCTTCCTCCTGATTTCGACTAGGATGTCATTAACCCACGTTTGTTCCCTGACCCACTCCGCCCGCTTCCGATCTTTCAACGTTACACCTATCATTTTCCTTTCCATAGCTCGCTGCGTTGTCCTTAACTTAAGCTGAACCCTCTTTGTTAGCCTCCACGTTTCTGCCCCATAGGTGAGTATACCGGTAAGATGCAGCTGTTGTTTACTTTTGTCTTGAGGGATATTGGTAAACTGCCACCCATGATCTGAGAGAACCTGCCATATGCACTCCACCCCATTCTTATTCTCCGCGTAAAGGTTAATCACTGTTGTTTGCAGTTATTGAACTTCCATTCAGCGGAACCTACCGTGTTGCTGTGAGGAACTTGCTTAAATAGCATTCCATTACTGTTTTGCGACAGCAGGGAATGCAATAAGGGTAAGATTATCACCCTGCCCATCAAAACTTACATGACAATGTGGATTACAAGGTTTTTAAGTTGCCACTTCAGAAACAGGAATGCAAACTTCTCTTCCTTTACCTGGAGTGGCAACTTCGGAACCCCATAACTCAACTTCTGTGGTAAGCAGGACGTTAATTTTACCCTTGTTGCATTCCTTGATGTCAAGTTAGCAAGTTTCCAGCAGCAGCATTTCTTAAATGCTCTCTCCGAAAAAACTTCATAACATATTGTGTAAGGGACTTGTTTTGCATAAAATTAAATGACGTATTCAGAATGAGCACACACAAAAATACATGCTTTCGGAAGATTGCATCACTGTGACTTCGTAACCCCATAAACCAAACCACCTAAGCCTCGCCCTTGGAGCATCCGTGCAAGTTCCACATTTCGGGTGAGTGGGTGAGAGAACAAACGCGGGTTACTGATATCCTAGTTGAAATCAAGAGGAAGAAGTGGGCTTGGGCAGGGCATGCAATGCGAAGGCACGATAACCGCTGGTCCCTATTAAGGGTAACGGAGTGGATTCCAAGATGAGGCGAGTGTGGCAGGGGGCGGCAGAAAGTTAGGTGGGCGGATGAGATCAAGAAGTTTGCGGGGATACGGTAGCCGCAACTGGCAAAGAAGGACCGGGTTAATTGGAGAGACATGGGAGAGGCCCTGCAGTGGGCGTAGTCAGGCTGATGATGATGACGAGAATAAGAGCTCGTACTCTCATCTTCTGGAGATTTCCAGCACTGTTGGTGCATAAGGAAGGGGCCGTTTACCTTCCACATTCCTGTTGAAAGGTGAGACTGCAGTTGCTTCACACTGTGTGCCGCCTCCTTGTGCAGCTGAACCTGTGGTGCTATGGCGACGTCACAGAGGACGACTCCAAGGAGTTTGGCTGGGGCCGCTGAGGAGCTGCCGCCCTGCCAAAGTCAACTTCCGCAGAGCCGTCGTCGAGGGGGATTGGTTTGGTGGTGGCTCTCCGCCTGTCGTTGAGGAGGTCCCTTCCGGAGAAGGCGGGACGCTCCGTTGCAAGCACGGGGGAGAGATGGTGGCAGCCTCCTCCCCTCATTTTAAAAACCCTGGACTGTGACGAGGGCTCCCCTCTGCCCGAGCTAGGAGGCCGCATTGCGCCAGAATGCGACCAAGGCACTGCCGTCCTCTGCAGGGATCACACAGCGAGGCAGTAAAAGCGACCGTAACTTATTTAGTGGCTTTGCCTTCCTCACCCAGGCCAGTCGTGGCTCTCGCCCACCCCTCAGGGCATGGTGTGTAACACTTTAAAAGAGTTTCCTTTGCCCTCTGGCGAAAAAAACGAGGGGGACGCGAGTCGTAGGTTGTTCGAACGTGATCTGGCGTGGTGCGGGCTCTGCAGCGAAAGAGCTCGTCTTGCTTAAAAAATAAAACGTGTTGGTCAGCTGGCGGCTATTGTCAGAGTTTGCCTCCCCTCCCCCTTTTTGTAGCTCTTTTTTTGTGGCCCCATTGTTTTTTGTCAGTGGTTGAACCTGAAGCAACTTTTTCCGCCCTTTTAATAAAGGAGTTGACTTTGCGAGTGTGGCCTGCAAGTGCTTTGTTTCTGGCGTGTTTGCCAGAAGGGGAAGTTCATGCACTGCGGACCCTTCCTGGGAGGGACTGGTAGTGTTGTGAGTGCACTGTGAACTGTCGTATAAAGATGATGAATAAACTGTGGGGACTTAACATATTCCTGAAACTTTGGCCCCTGCATGATGATGTGTCCCAGACAATAGTTTTTCTAGATTTAGTTCTAGAATAACATGCCCACACTGGGGGATCGGCCAAGAATCGGGAGGTAAAGGTTGGTATTCACCTGTACATACCGTATTTACCCAATTCCAACGCGCACCTTTTTTCGGGGAAAATACGTCTCAAAATCGCATGCGCGTTGGATTCGAGTGCAAACCGAAACTGCCCCATAGCTGCCCATCGTCATCGCCATTATACGATGTGGGAGCTCACTAATGGTGTCTTCGGCTGACGGCACTCGTGGAGTTTTCTACGCACTCGTGCGGTGCCCCACGTTCGGCTGGGTGCCACTCGTGCAGTGCCGTACATTCGGGTGGGACGAGCACGACACGCGTGCGCGCCACCGCGCCACCGTGGAGACCGACGGTGGAGCGCGGTGCAATCCCGTCGTGCAGCGCGCGTTAGCAGACGACGCTGTTCACGCTCGTTGGTGGACGCAGCATCGACGAATAGGAAAAACGGACGAAGCATTACAAGTGGGCACATTTTATAGAAATGTTGAATATTATAGCGGCTGCAATGCATTTATTCGCGCTGCAATCACGCAGCCACCGGCCGGCGAGCCATGTGCCTTCCCTTATGAGAAAATTAAAGGTTTGTCAATATTTTTTGTCTTGCAAGTTCTGCCTTAGCTCTTGCAGCGAACGGCATATGCTGTTCATCCGGCATGTCTGCACTTTATAACATCGCACTTTTTGCCAACGTATGCACAAGTTAAAGGATATCAATAAAGCGACAATGTGGGGCGCTTAGTGGATTGAGAATCACCTGCTGATATTTTCAAAAGTTACTCTAGCTGAAGCTGCAAAGGCGTATGCATCGAAACCGGCAAGCATAACGCCTTGGTGTGGTGTCTTACAAACCTGCGCCCCCATAATTAATCGCAGTATCTCACGAGCAGGCTCGTAGGTCCCGCGTTTCCCGCCGATTCTATCAACGCCTGTTACAAGCGCGGTACTGAGCACTGTTCTGAAGAGGCTGTGTTGACTGCGCTCGTTGGCGTCGGCCGCTCGTAGGAATAGCCTCTGAGATCATCGCAGGTCTCGGAGGCCTCGGTTAACAGACGGCAGAAAGAGAAACGGCACTCTGCGAGTGTTTCGCACGTTCAGCTGATGTGCAAGAAGATGTGCCACTCGTGTAGTATTTCACGTCACTTCCTGCTCACCGGCACGGAGGCAGTGCGTGTCAGCCGAAGACACCATAACTGCTGGAAACATGGGAGCACGTTTGCTCGTCGTTTTCCGCGTCGCAGGAGCCGTTTTCAACAGGTGTGGCGCTTGTCATTGGTCGCGTGCTCAGCGACCACGGACCGCGTTCACGACGACGGTATCCCGTGCACTGCCGCGGGCGGACGCCTCATCACTGCCGTTGCACGATCAAGATACGCGGATCGAAGAACATGTTGATGAAACAACGGTTGTCGGAAACGCGTCATTTCGGCGGTAAAGTTCCAAAAACGATGAGACTCCTTTCTGTTTTGCGGCCGACTCTCTGACAGAGATTACATCGTCCGCAGGCGGGGCACGCCGCGCCGCTGACGAGGTCGTGCATCATGCCGATCTCACAGATAACAGCGCTCCCGCGCCCGTTTTTACAGTCGAAGATCTTTATCTTTCGCTCAGACGCACTGACGAAGTCATGGATGCTCCGCAAGAAGCATCGCCGTTGCCGCAGTTACGCCTAGCAGCAGACGAACCTCCCGTAACCGGAGCTCTCCGCTTGCGCTTGGGGCGTCTTCCTTTATACTGATGCTTTGTCAGGAAATTGCGTGAGCGAAAATCTCGTTTCTCAGTCACATCCATAGCGGAGATAGGAGAAAAACCCGGGCAGAAGCGTTGGTTCACGTCTCGGTGGCGGCAGAACGAAGAAAGAGCGTCTGCGCCCGACCGTGCGGTGGAATGCTCGTAGCCAATGGAACGGCTCCGATCGTACCACGTGATTTGAAGGGCCAGTCGCGACGCTCGACTCGGGTGGGAAACGATCTTTTTTTTCGTATTTTTATCAAGAATGCGCCGCTGCCGAAGTGGCTTCTCGTAGACCATGTCGTAGACGATGGGTAGGCCTACTTCCCCGCGAATATTCAAGAGCGGGCGACGCCGTGGAGCGAAATGCCGCGTTCCCGAAATTCGGTCAAATTCGCACTTTCGCGAGCCACCGCGAGTGCTTTAATATTATTTTTTACTAACTTCCCATTGATTATTGGCTTTGATTTTTTTACACATAAAAGAAGAGGCTTGGGGGAATACAAAACGCAAGAAAATACAAAATCGACTTTATCGAAAAAAATCGCGGTTTTTTCACCCGCATCTCCCCTTAAAATATAAAAACGGTTGCAAATTATTTTCATTCGTGGAAGTCACATGCACGTTAGAAGCGGGGCTTGTAGTTTTTTTTTTTTTTTTCATTACCAATATCGGGCGCGCGTTAGAATCGGGGCTTGAAAAATTTTTTTTTTTGGTGCCGTAAATTGGGTGCGCGTTGGAATCGGGGGCGCGTTGGAATTGGGTAAATACGGAGGAAAAAGAAAAGCACTCGGGAGAGCGACACCAGCGGAGTCTACCACAAGGAGGGCAGGGAGTGAAAAAAAAAAAAAGGAGTTTGGATTGGCTCAAGCTGCCTTTGCACGAACACAACCTGTGGGGTATGAAAACGAGGCCAGTGGAAACCAAAAAAAGGTGGTCAGCTGGCTACAGAAAATGCTTTGCGAACGGTGAAAATGGGATTCAAAGATTTTGAGCTTAGCACAGAAATGATCTAACCCTCTTTTGAAACACTACACAAAAATTTCAAACATCTTTTATGCACGGTGATGTTTTTCATTTGTAGTATATTTTGTGATAGTATTTTCGTAGTATTTGTATTAACGACAGTGTTGCACCCGTGCACCCGCACCACCGCAATATTTATTATACATAGTGTGACCCATACTGTTTCTAATATACATTAATGATTCCCCCTGTCTTATGGATTCTCATATTCACCTATTCGCTGATGTTTGCATCAATTTGAGAGAAATAACCAACGCTAACATTACGTTACTTCAGTCAGACCTCAACAAACTGGTGCAAAGAATGGTAAGTGCAGGTATATAGAAAAACTTGCGTCCCACCTCACTACTGCACCGATAACATTTCATTGGAATCAGTCCCGGAGGGGGTTCTGACTTTTCACCGAGTCGGACATGCTTTTGACGCTCCTTCGACTTCGGCCTGGCCTACTGGGCCCGGATCGCCTGCACGTACGACCCGCAGGCAACGGACCTGGGATAACCACCATTGCGCAGTATAGGCCAGCCAGTGATGGCGCGATGGGGTCTCTTTCCTCTTCACAAGGTCGCAATACCTGGAATAACTGCACAGTGCCTGTAAGCATGCAGCTTTGCATATATAAGCACTCGCTACAAAGTCATCTGTTAGTTGTCCTCCTTGCAGCATATATCAGACAGCTGAATTCTCATTGGACCAGATCAACATATCTTGCGGATCTTGTTCTTTGCACGAACGCAGAAATCAGCACATAACTCTGGCGGCAAGTAGCAGCTCACTTGGGAAGAGAGAAAAAAAAATGGCAATGGCTTAGCTCATGCCGGGTTCTACGTAGTGAGAGGTCTTATCGTCATGGCTACATGTTGGACATTACCGAGACGTGGTGAAGGCGGCACGTGTTATTCAACGTTATTGACTGCTAGAAAGACGGGCCCAGTGACTCGTAAGGTAACACGCGGTCGTCTCGATGGTTGTGACCACCGTGGTTGTGACACAGTGCAGTGACTTGTCGGTTAGTCTCTGTGCAACTCTGACGTCACTCGGCTCTCCTCGGTCGGAGGCGAGTGGCGTCTGCTCCGCAGTCTCGGGGGATGCGAGGGAAATCCACCTCTTGGAAATATTCCTCAGCTGGGAAAAGATCATACGCCGTGAAGACAAATGGGTAAACAAGCCAACATCGCAGATTGGATCATCGAGGTCGCCCCTTCACGAAGGCCACCTGGAGCGAAAGTGGGCTAACGACGACAGAAAAGCCTAATAAAGTTAGATTCACCTACTCTCTATCACACCTCAAACTATTTAAGGTGGACATCGACAGATTAAACAGGTTGCTCAGACTCGGACAGGCTTATAAAGCTGGTCTAGGGCTTCCTAGAAACACGCCCACGGACAGATTTTTATCCTTATACACAACACTGTAGAAGAACAGGCGATGGACATCCAAAGACTGGCTAACATTACAGCGGGAAGAGAGATTCTAGATCGAATAGGCGTAAACGCTGAACCCATGTCTAACCGACCGGGCTCTCTACTACGAGGAGTGCGCGACAAACTATATAGTCATCAAACCGCTCCCCAAAAATGTGCTGGGCTTCCACGATGGCAGAAGACGAGCAAGAGCGCGGGCACTGCGGTAGCACTGCCACCCTCGATCGTATGCTATGGGACTGCCCGGAGGATCCTCCTCCGGAAGCTCCCTCACCAGACGCCTGGGAAGAAGTGCTGCGTAGCTCGGACCCCGCCGTCCAGGCGGGAGCCATCGAGCGCGCCGAAGAGGTCGCCGCCAGCTATCAGCTAACGGCCACCTGGCCCTTCTGCTAAGCGTCCAGGAACTCCTCTTTTCCGGCAATAAAGTTTTCTCTCTCTCGCACTTATTCCTCCTCCGCGGTCAGCCAAGGTCAGCGCGCGGTGCACCAGCTGCGTGACTCTGACGTCACTCGGCTCCTCGCGCATGCGCAGAACTGGCGACTGACAGCCACAGCGAAACGGCGAGACTGCGGGTAATGTAGCTCTCGCTACGAAAAAAAAAAAAGCGGAGGTGAATACTTGCCAGTAACAAAGCGCCGTTCGCGCGGGCATCCAAAGATTGGCGCATGCAGCGCTTGACGGCGAGGGCCCACTTTACTCTGCGTGTTTGATCCCATGAAAAACGACAGTTTTTAAGGCGAAAGCAGACACTGTCGTTAGCAGACGCGTCGGCAGCCGTGTCGACAGACACGTCGGCAGAAGTGTCGACAGACGCGTCGGCAGATTCGTCCGCCTTTCGGCGGCACTGCTTAAAAGGCTCAAGGTTCCAGCATGAATAAAGGCGCATCTATAGTGAATGCATGGGCTTCATAAATAAAGCAAAAGGAGTAAAGTCAAGAAACGAAAAATAAAAATACGTAAATAAACAAAAATAAAAACAAACTAAAAATAAGATGTGAAAATAAAAAGAAAAAAAAACAAGAAAAGTAGCAAAAATAAATAAAAACAACATATAAAAAATAATAAAGTAAATAAAAACAAACAATGGCCAGGAAACGCTTTCGCCTTGCAGCACTTTAGAGAGCCAGAGTGCCCCTGAATTTTTTTTGTCTCCGAAGGAGGTACTGCAACAGCCCTGCGTTGCACATCGTATCATATTGGAGAGAAAAGTGTGTTAGGTGCCAGTGTCTTTTCTTCACCCTAAAGTAACAACTGCACAGGCTACAAGGCGTACCAACTTGCAGACTGCGCACGAGGCGACGTCGCATTTCTCTTTCGGTTTGGTTTGGTTTATTGGGGTTTAACGTCACGAAGCAACTAAGCCTATGAGGGACGCCGTAGTCGATGTTTGTGCAATCAGTGATTAGCAGCACAAACTATCAATCTCATTAACGATGCCAGCATACGCGGTGAATAGGGCGAAACATTCAATCAGTTCAGCAATTTCGAAGCGGAAGTAGTTAGCAGACGATTTTCCCAAGACTCCTTGCGCGGAAACCCGGAAACGCAACTCGCAGATTTGACCCACGGCGAGCAGCAGCCGCCCGCGCGCGCTGTCTTTCCAGGCGTTCGGTCCGCATTTTGGCGGCCGCGTTGCGCCTTCTGCTCTCAATATTTGACGACATATTCGCGTCACTATCATGAGTTTTTTTCCGCGGAGGCAATGAACGACGTCGTAATTAAGCAGCATCTCAATTTCTTGTTTTATTGGGGTTTAACGTCCCAAAGCAACTCGGGCTATGAGTGACGCCGTAGTGAAGGGCTCCGGAAATTTCGCCCTCTTGGTGTTCTTTAACGTGCAGTGACATCGCACAGTGCACGGGGCTCTAGAATTTCGCCTCCATCGAAATGCAACCGCCGCGGCCGGGATCGAGCCCGCGTCTTTCGGTGAGCAGCCGAGCGCCATAACCACTCAACCAATTGCTCGTGCCGCTAAAAAAAAAAAAAAAGTTGAAACGTGGAAGCGTTTACCGCAGTTGTCTTGAAAATTTATACCGAACGTACGTATAGGTCATGCGTACATTTACATGCGTGTTGCCTGTGCTATCGAGACGAGTACTCACTGTACGCCTCGTTAGGTGAAGTCCATAAGTGGTAATAGGGGTACAGTGTGTTACATGGTGAGACGAACACGTCACGGCAGCCAGAAAGAGGAAACTGACTCGGTCGCGCGCGAATGCCGCTGGTTACGTGTGGCTGAGTACTTGCCGCCACTGCAAGCACGGCCACATACACAGGCACCGCTGGATTGGTCGGAGTTGCAAAGACATCATAGATGTGACATCACGGCAGTTCATTTTTTTGCAGCCGCTTTGAATGTGGAACGGTTGTGAGACTTCCTGGTTTTTCTCAGCAATGCAGCCGCCTTTCCGCACAGAGAAAAAAGGTCAGTAGTGTTTCCGGGTAACAATCCCTCAGTCTTGCTAGTTTGATGTCCCTATTTGGTGTCCCTTTAACGGAGCTTAACACTGTGAACATGTGCAAGGTGATTTCACTTGCATTTATTTTTCATTTTGGTTCCTGTTTTACTTTTCAGCTCTTCACGTGCAGCCCGAGTGTAATGAAAAATTGGATCTTATGCAGTTTCGTCTATTCCAGATGTTCCTCTGTGCAAATCATTTACTGGTGGTTCGGGAATTCCATGCGGTGATGCAAGTTCACTCATGTGACACACACCATCCCTCTAAGGCAGTTGTCACCTTCGCAAGAAATTTTACTCAGGAAAATCATGCTAGACCCGAATTATTCGGCAAAAAAAAAAAAGGTCCACAAAATATAAGGTTCAAGTGGGTGCAGTGCCACTACCGTAGGCAGCAGACAAACTTGAGGATCCTGCCGTCTTCGACAGGCAGCATGGGAGTTTGCGTGCCTGCACGTCGGGGTTCGTACATGCCTTACCGATTGCTCTTGCCGGGAACTCTGAAGGCCTCTTTCTCCCCGCGTGCCTCTCCTGCTTGCAAGCCCTGGCCCCTTGTTCACGCGCTGAGTTTATCGCCCAAGTTTCTGCCCGACGCTGTGCCTCCGTGTGACTGATAAGGAGCTTCACCTGCAAATGCCATGACCCTAACACACGACTGAGGAAGAAGCTTCGAGGCGGCCCCAGTGTGTGGCAATGCCACAAGTGATAGTAGCATAGATGGAGACATGAACATCTTTAACCCTTTCAGGTGCTTTGTACACAATTGCGTAAGCACCAAACTTACAGCTTCTTCTGAGAAAATGGAGCACTCAACAGTGATTTCATCATTTCAGTCAAATTGAGCACCCTTCTTGTTGCAAATAGGCTGCTTTTTTGGTATCATGTAGTGAATGCAGCAAGTAATATTTCACACAACAGTGAGCTAGGTAGCACTTTGTCCGCCATTTTTGAGCAGACAGATTGTGCCGCGAGTGAAAACATCGATTGTTTTTGCTCAATTTCGAGCGTAATGTGCATCTTCAAAACACAAAGTGATTCCGCGATCCCTAGGGTGTTTACCTGACACTAGAGAATATTTCGATGTTACTATTTCTAACAAATCTGACACTGTACGGAATTCTCCACATCCTTGTAAGAACTGACCTGCTGGTCTTTCACGCTCGAAAACAAACAAATTCCCTTTCTTGAGGCCTGAATATACTACTTAGGTGAAAAAAATAATTTATTTCAGTCAAAACAAAAAACAGCGCCTGAAAGGGTTAATTTGTGGAGGCTGCATCCGATCGCCCAAAGCATCGAGGGATGCTCGAGCCATAGAGTGTGGACCTGTGATAGCACTTGATAGCAATGTGGTAGCACTTAAGCTGTCTTCTTGCAAAAACTGCCAGGTTTCTCTGTCACGAAAGTCCTTCATTCGTTGAGTGAGTTGTGATGACATCAGCACTGCAAAATATGAAAATCTTAGGAGTACAATGTTCGAGTACCTTCCATTGCATTATCATATGGGATTATACCATTATCACTAGCTAATCCATCTTGATGCACCCACTAATCCACCTTAATGCGTTTTTTGGAACGGGGCTACTTCCAAAAATTTTGGAGTCCCTTGGAATTTTTGGTGCGGGCCCACTTCTCAATGCTATATTATTTTCTTTAAGAATGTTGTTAAGAAGGACCCAAGTTTTAGCTTAAAGGAAAGAAAAGGCGCAGTCTCACTGGGTGGACATCTGGAATGTTTTGTTCCGTGAAGGAATTACGGACTGAAAGGGACAGACCATCATGCAGACAGACACTTGAATCAGGTGTACACCTCTAGTCATGCACAACACGGTCCTTTTGTCCTTTGCTGTGGCTGCACATGATGCTGGTTCAATCCCAGCTGAGACGGCTGCGTTTCGAAGGAGGCAAAATGTAACAAGGCACTCATGTGCTCTGCAATGTTGGTACATGTTAATGAACTTCAGGTGGACATAATTTCGGAGCCCTCCACTATGGCACCTCCTACTTCTTCCCCTCCCTCCCCATGTGGCATGGTTGAGGTGTCCAGCATGGTTGAGGTATGCACTGATTTGTGAGACCATTACTGTGCCATTCCTTTCCTCAAAAACAAATTAGTAAACATACGATGTTGCCAGCCTAGCCCCGACTATTACGCATAGGCTGGAAACATTCACCGTAAAGGTGCGCTGAAGAGGAATCTGAACTTGTCTTTTTGCCGCGGGAACTCGATCTACACGTTCCTAGCATTCTTAGAAACTGCGAGTTATTGCCCTGTGTGGCCGCTTTCCCTAATTAAATCGAATTAATGCCCGGCTCCCACCTTTTTTTTTTAATTCTCCCTCGTACGGTGCGGGGACAACCAGCGCATGGAGCGCCTTTCACCCAGTCCCGTGGCGGCTTGCCGCTCTGCCATCAGCGGAGTAATACGTAGTAGCAAATAGTCCGCGCGTATTTTTATTTCTGCGGGCTTATTTTGCGGCTATATTATCTGCGAATGAAACTATTTATTCATGGAAACCTAAAAAACAAAATAAAGCGAAAGCAATGCCTCCACGGGACTGGGTGAAAGGCACTCCACGCGTTGGTCGACTCCGCCCACCGTATGGGGGAGAATTAAAAGAAAAAGGCGGGAGCCGGACGTTAATTCGACTTAATTGGGGAAATCGGCCACACAGGGCAATAAGTCGCAGTTTCTAAGAATGCTAGGAACGTGTAGATGGAGTTCCCGCGGCAAAAAGACAAGTTCAGAATCCTCTTCACTGCACCTTTAACAGCCAGAGCTCTTGAATTGCATGGGGCCAACCCTTTAGTGCAGCTTTTTGTGTAGTGTTCTGAACCTGCCTCTAATTTCCGCGTAGAAATCACAGAACACACTGCCGCTCGTATTCCATCATCATCATTTAATTCAGGTTGGCATTACAGCATGGCCACCTCCATCGAATGACCAGAGCTCTAAATGTGAACGGAAAGTGCGCAGCAAACAGAAGTCACTCACTGAGCAGCTTGCGCATTACAAAAGAAGCTGCTGCTGCACGCACAAGTGTGTCATTTCTCTGGAGCCTGAAGTTGTTCAGAGAGTCAAACCAGAGGACACTGCCCAGCCCACTTCATCAAAACAGATTTCTTCCACACGTGGGCCTGTCTTGATGGAGCAGCGGCCAAACCGGGGTCCCAGACTACGGCAGCTGGGCCTTCTCTCGACACTTCTGCATCAGTGCCCGCAGCAGAAACTGCTTCCTGGACAGCTCCCGGACATGCTGCAATGGGGGGGGGGGGGGGGACAAACCGGGGCAAACACTGTTACTACCACACTCACACCAGGCATCATCATCAGCCTGACTACGCCCACTGCAGGGCAAAGGCCTCTCCCGTGTCTCCCCAATTAACCTTCTCCTTTGTCAGCTGTGGCCACCGTATTCCTGCAAACTCCTTAATCTCACCCGCCCACCTAACTCTCTGCCGCCCCCTGGTACGCTTGACTTCTCTTGGAATCCACTTCTCTTGGAAGCGCCGGTCCTGTTGTCCTCTTTTCTTTGTCCTTCTACTTAGCGCTGTTTTTTCCCAGCAACATGTACCAACTAGCTCAACTCTCCGTTTTATTGGAATCCACTCCGTTACCATTAAGGACCAGCAGTTATCTTGCCTTCGCATTACATGCCCTGCCCAAGCCCATTTCTTCCTCTTGATTTCAACTAGGATGTCATTAACCCCCGTTTGTTCTCTCACCCACTCCGCCCTCTTCCGATCTCTTACGTTGCACCTATCATATTTTTCTTTCCCTAGCTCGCTGCGTTGTCCCTGACTTAAGCTGAACCCTCTTTGTTAGCCTCCACGTTTCTGCCCCATAGGCGAGTACTGGTAAGACACCAGACGTAGCAGAGATGGATGCTCTGACTGGTGGCGCGTCTCACTGTCACAGATGCAGTGCCATTCGTGCCAAGGCTGACACTGCTTGCTTAGTCACACTACATTTCCACCGCCATGGCAACCATTCCTAGCATGCAGTCTCTCGCACGTGCCACCCAGCACGCTAAATGCTTTCTAATCCCTTCAGGCACTGCAATTACCATATTTACTCGCATAATAGGCGCAGTTTTTTTTTTTTTTTTTTCAGGAAACCCCGCTTGAAATTTGAGGTGAGGTAAACTTTCCTGAAATTTTCAGACTCGCAAAATTGAACATACCGCATAAACGCACCCACGTATGGGCCGCATCCTGTTTTCCCGAAGGAAATATTAAAAAAAAAAAAAAGATCCGTGTAAGGGCCGCACCCATACTTCCCGCAACCAACGCAGGAATAGCCCTCAAAGTGCGCGCCGTTGCTTGCAGCCAGAGCTGATCGGGGACGCAGCAGAGCGTGTATTTCGTGGGTCGTGGAATGTTTGGGTGCGGCCCTTACACGCATTCATACGGCAATTTTGAAGCATTTTAATACTTCTACCGTAGAGACAAGGTGTAATGGCACAACAGGCACGTTCAAAGTCATGTATTTTTTAACACACAAACCATTACAAGAAGAAATGAGACAATGCTTTGAAGCAGTGTCGATGTTGCGCAAAAATGGCGATCAGAAATTGGGGCTGTCGGCCTACATGCGAAGCCAATGTATTTGTGGCGTGTGAGAGCTATCTGTGGGACCACCGATGGCCGGTGTTCACTGTGATTTTCATAGATTTCATGATTTTCATTTCATAGTTACTAAAATAGAACCCAATAAATTCAGGCAGTTGTTAACAGCACATTTCAAGGGCTGAGTTATTTTGTCGTGTTTATGAGTGTGTGCATGTGCTTTTTTTTTCTTATCTCTCTCCAAGTCGTTCTTGAGCTGCTGTGTCTTTCTTATGTTAATACTTTTGATAATGTTGATAATGTTAATGTTGACCATGAACCCTGCACTTTGTATTTCTGGTTGATGATTACCGACCACTGTATTATGTAACTGCTGCTACCCCCCCCCCCCCCCCTTATGTAATGCCAAGGGCCCTTAAGGGTAAATAAATAATGATGATGATGATGATTGGGTCATTGCACAGCTACTGCTTATAAGTGATGACTCCATGAACACCTGCTTGTGGCGTATGCACCTAGGGTACCTACACGTACGGCACTGCCGTAGAAGCTGGGGAAACTGCCTTTGCGACAACCATCTTGGGCCAAGCGCAGAAATGACGCGCTATGGAGCGTTGGCCGGTATTCCTGTTCAGCTTGCACTTGCACTAGCAGGCTCAGACGTGTCCAGTTCTCACACGTATACAGTAGAACCTCGATGTTATGACTTTCCGCATAAAACCGTCGTATAACTGAAAATCTCACACAAGCGATGCATTCGTGTAACAAACTCGTCTGCCACTCTGGCTTTCGAGAATTAGTTTATTAATTTAAGATCTTTTCTGGCAAGAATTAATGCGCGACAAGACGGCACAAAGTAGGAGAAAAAAACGACAGGACAGGCGCTAACTTGCAACACTTTATTGTCTTCATAAACCGCCGCGTATATATCACACACAAGGGGGAGGGGGGGTGTAAAGACAGACAGGGGTGAACACAGTTGAAGAAAGCACGTGCGTAGGAACTCGAATGCGGCAAAACAAGAACAGGTGATTCAGCAGATAGTACGTATTTACTCGCGTAATAGGCGCACTCGCATAATAGGTGCACCCCTAGTTAGGGCGCGAAAAATCAATTTTTTTTATGGTATGCCATATCTAAAAACTGACATTCTTTTTTGTATAGCATGATCGACGGGGTGCTAACACATGCACTCCCACTCTGACATATTCGATTTATGAAGACATTAAAGTGTTGCAAGTTAGCGCCAGTCCTGTCGTTTTTTCCTCCTTCTTTGTGTCGTCTTGTTGTGCTTTAATTCTTGCCAGCTATGAACCAACATGCCCCGGAGAGCGTTTTACTTAAGTTCTTTTGTCTGTGTGTTATACAAAAGCACCCATTTTCATTCTGTGAGAATTAGTTCTGCAAACATGTGCAGCCAAGGCTTTCTGGCATCGAAGAGGAGGCTTAATGAGGCACGCGTCCCTGTGCATGTCACGTGCACCCCAAAAACGATGATTTGGATGACGTCCCAGAAACATGGCTGTTCCAACCCTTCAATGATGTTTTGCAGCATGCAGCATGGCCATGCCAGCGACACGCCTTTCTGTTCAGACTTCTAGGACCACTGTCACTCCATGGCAGCAGTGTCTGTACTAGGAACTCTCATCACAAACGAAAAAATAAAACACAATTATCGATTATCACCCACCGGGTGATTTGCACTTTTCAGCAATGGTGGTGCCCCCACACGGTTTTGTTCTCAAGGGGGGAAGAGGGTCTTAGAAATAAATTTTTATCAATGAAGTCACAGCCATGAAACCTTCAGGGAACATGCATTTTTGCGTGCCGATTACAAGTATGTAATTTAATTTTATGCACAAGAAGTCCTTGCGCACTTATGCAATACGTTGGGTGACTTTTGCCGAGGGTTTGAAAGAAACTCTACTGCAGGGAACTTGTTAGACTGCATGCCATTGGTTTCTCATGACATCAAGCTATGCAATAAGGGTAAAATTATCATCCTGCCTGTTATAGGAGGTGAATTATAGGATTCTGAAATCATCAGTTCCTTCTCGTTTGTAAAGTGGCAAATTCAAAGCCCTGTAACTCAACTCCTATGATAGGCAGGATGATAATTTTGCCCTTGTTGCATAATGTGATGTCAAGACAAGCCAATGGCATGCATCCTAGCAAGTTCCCAGCAGCAAAATTTATTGAAGGCTCTTGGCAAAAAGTTACATAGCGTATCATATAAGTGCACAAGGACTTGTTTTACATAAAATTATATTGCATATTTCAATTAAGCAAGCAAGAACACATATTTCTTGAAGATTCCATTATTATGACTTCATTAACAAATTTTTTTTCTAAGACCAGCTTCTCCCATTAAGCAGTTGAGTTTGGTTTGGTTTGGTTTATGGCGTTTAACATCCCGAAGCGACTCAGGCTATGAGGGACGCTGTAGTGGAGGGCTCCGGAATGATTTCGACCACCTGGGGGTTCTTCAACGTGCACTGACATCGCACAGTACACGGGCCTCTAGAATTTCAAGCAGTTGAGTGGTGATGAGTGTCCACAGTGCAAGCTGCTACCCTTGGTGCAATAGATCTGCTGACGTGAAAAGTGGAAAACAATCGTTTGTGTAGTGTCCCCCAGTGCATGAATCGCCCAGTATGAGGTGAACAGAGCCTGCACAGTTCTCCTAAGTACCAAAAATTGAAAGCACTTTGGAGTTGGAGCTGTGGATCGGGAATAAAGTGACTGATTCGAATGCAGTGCTCATATAAAATGAGCACGTCTAGAAAGATTATTTCTTCTGGCGTCACATCGGTGAGTTGGCTGCCATAGCGTGACTGGTTACGGCGTTCCTCGGTCTGGTGTTTTATGACTTCAAGTCATATGACTTATAACTTCATGCCCTGTGTGATTACCATGGCTGAAGGCCGGCACCATGTAGTCACTACAGATTGCCATGCACTCTTACGACATGGTGGCAAGAACGAAGAAAAAATAAAAAAGCACAAGCTAGCTAGGGAGGTTGCAGGTATGTGTGTGGTTTGAATGTGAAGTGTTGAAGATGTTTTCACAGTGGCGCCCATGAAACATTTAAAAGTAGAGGACAAGATTAAAGCAGTGCATAGAGCTGGACGTGCTAATCGCTGTAATTTACGATATACAGTCCGCACCCATCAGCATGGCTCAATTTCTTCTGAAGAAATTTTTGTTCAGTACATTGTCCACACCGAATAATTTACGATATACAGTCCGCACCCATCAGCATGGCTCAATTTCTTCTGAAGAAATTTTTGTTCAGTACATTGTCCACACCGGATACATATAGCCCACAGAAGCAATAATGTGTGCAACTGGCACATAAAAATGTATCTGTCTGCATGCAAAGCGAAAGTATACCTTCATAACAGAATAAGTATAAGGGAACTTCATGCCATATCCAGTGATACTGAAAGATACTGTACTGTTCGCGCCTATAGTAAGTGCGCAAATTTTCAGCTTCTAGACATGTATAGCCCGTGGACTGTATACCTGAAGTTACGGTACATGCAAGTCAATTAGTTAGCCATGCATGTTAAAAAGTTGCAGAGCAAAGTAACGCAACAGACGACCGAAAAGAGGCACATGGAAGTGTTTACTTCGTCCCCTGCCTTCCTTTGCACTTCATGGCTCCAACTGCTCAGTGGATCACATGACAGGCATTAAAAGGTGTCTCATCTTCTACAATCCACCTCTGCACATCTGAAGTGCGCGACAGAGTCACTTTGACAAGCACAACAGGGCTCTTTCATACGTGCACATTTCCATGGCCCCTCCATCACCGCTCCGTTCCCTATGACGACGAATCATAAACGCCAGCTCATTTCCCCCTGAGGTGGTCCACGTAAACGTACGAATGACGGTGTGTTTGGTAGAACAGCACAATGGCTTTCATTTCTGAAGTTTTAATCAAGGTGACCTTAGTTTAAAGCGAGAAAAAAAATCGTTGAAGTTGAGATCTTGCGCTACGAGTTACGTCATCTCTTAACACTTCATCACTGCAGAGTGCGGCACTTGGCATGACACATAACCACTACAGCTTGCCCTCAATCGGAGCCGTGCATTTCTAAGGCTGGAGCTAAGGCAGATGTCGCACGACATTCAGCGATAAGCGAAATCGTTTTGGAAGTTCCAACAGACTCGCCAGGTGCCAGGCAGCCAAGAGCAGAAAAATGAGGGCATTCAATGTGACGTCCCACATGGACCACAAGAAAGGAACGACCAGCCAACACGGCAACCGCAACACCTATCCCTCATTTATGTCCGAGTGAAAACGCGGAGAGTGCGCTCCTCGGAGCACGAGACATGCTGGCCATCATCATCATCATCAGCCTGACTACGCCCACTGCAGGGCAAAGGCCTCTCCCATGTCTCTCCCATTAACCCTGTCCTTTGCCAACTGTGGCCACCCTATCCCCGCAATCTCATCCGCCCACCCAACTCTCTGCCGTCCCCTGCTACGTTTGCCTTCTCTTGGAATCCAGTCAGTTACCCTTAAAGGGATACTGAGGCGGTTTTCGAATCAGCTAACCTTCTAGGGGTTTGAAGTAGTGTCATTGCTGATCACGTCTGTGAAATTATTTTCTCGATTTTGGCTAAAACAGTGGCGCAAACACCAATTAAAAACGCGATGTTTAAATTTCCCGCGCCCCGCGCGAGCGCAGGAGAGGGGAACAGCGGAGAGGGAAACCTCGTCTATGTCGGCCAGCGTGACGTCATGTTGAGGAGCCGGGGATGCTTCGGCGCACACGAGCGCGCTTTCAGCGCGCGTTGTTTCTCGTGCTGCATGCGTTGCGACGTACAAAGCGTGTCAGCCGACCTTGAGAATCAGATTCAACAGGTACTACTCTGCGTTCGTGTCCACGAACAACTACGGCCGCGACTGTGTCGTCTTCCACTGTTTTCCGCAAGACAACAAGCTCGCAGCGCAACCGCCCGCTGCTGTTACAAAGAATTCAAGCCGACTAAAGCAAGCTTACTCTGCTCGAAACACTTTCGTAAAAGCGGCTACAGGCAGAGCTTGTCCTAGTGTGATCTCTGGAGATTTCTGTCGAAAAGGCGCGGCTGAACCATGACACAGTTCCATCGATTTCCTCGCGCATAAGAGGCGTGTCACCATTCCGAAGAAGCGCCTCTTTTAAAAGTAGAAACATGCTCACTTAGCCCCTGAAGAAACCTTATAGAGGCTTAAGCATGTGTCGCTCTCCTCAGCTTAGGTGCGGCCAGACCACCTGAGACGTGCTCAGCAAGGCTCGGTTAGTGATTTTATACTCGGTTCGACGTCTCCAAGCAAGCAAGCAAGCAAGCAAGCAAGCAAGCAAGCAAGCAAGCAGAGCAAAGCACAATAAAGCAAAGCAAGCAAGCATCGAAGCTCTTCATATGCGGCATCTGGTTTAATCCTAGCTAAGCAATTAAAATGAAAGCGTTCGACGTTGATTTCGGATGCAAATTTATGAGTGAAATGAATGCCAACCAAGTTTTTGCAAAAAAACACCGCAACCTTACTCGGTTTCTTCATCAAGTTGTGGCAGCGGGCGAGTTGCAGCTAGCTTGGCTTTTAAACACACATATAGTTGGCAACTACTTCACTGAACCTAAACTGTAAATCTAGGAAGGGCGAACGTTTCCGAGGCAGCGATTAATATTTTCTGGCATCTGCTGAACGCGCCAGGAGTGAAGCGTATTTGTGCGCGTATTTGGCTTGGTTTCCAGCGCACCATGATTGCGTCACTATCTTGTGGTCACATGCCTCGCAGTGCTTGGCCACTGCGCTTCGCTAATTTTGACACCAACTTTGTGCTCCTTCATCGTTCACTTGAAATACTTTCTTGCCCCAACCTGCAACGCCGGGTACTGAGAACAAGATTTACACAGTGCTTTGGGCCTTTTCTTTAGGATGACGCTCTTCCGGGCGAGCCAGGAGGCGTCCGGTGGTGGTAATTGACTTGAGTATTGTTCGCACCCCTTCCTTTCCGAGAATACGAGCCGATGTTGTGCTGGCACCTTTTACGCATCGTCTGTATCGCGTCATTGACGCTGGCGTACGCTTGTGCTAGGCATAGAATTTTTTGCTTGTGTCTTTTTTGGTTTCAGGCGATACGTGGAATGAGCAAACTGTAGTATCCTTTTCTTCGGTGGCCAGTAAAAAAAAATAGTCGCCGTATTCGCTTTTACAACGACACGGAAAGCTGCGATCTGCCCTCAACGCAGCGCCGGATCCGCATCGGCAGCTTCTCCAGTCCTCAAAGTGACGTCACGACCTCTCTTGACCAATCACGGGCGGCGGCGCGCCGCGCGGCGTGCCCCGCGGCACAGGCCGCATATTTCGGCTAAAAAAGGCAATTCGCGCTTGTTTTTGCCTTAATTGGATGCGATATTCCAGTATACAGCATGAAAAACTATAGGATGCCGCTGCCAGCCCGATTTTCAGAAAAAGTGCTTCAGTCTCCCTTTAAGGACCAGCGGTTATCTTGCCTTCGCATTACATGCCCTGCCCAAGCCCACTTCTTCCTCTTGATTTCAACTAGGACGTCATTAACCCTACCTTGATTAAAACAAAAATCACCTTGATGAAAACTTCGGAAACAAAAGGCAATAAACTGTTCTACTTAACCCGCCATCATTTGTATTTTTATCTGAACCACTCCAGGGTAAAGTAAACATGCTTTAAAGAGCACTTTTCTGCAATTTCAGAGCTCGGCTCTGCTGTGTTGTGGTCCGCCCGAATGTAGTCATCTGAGGCAACATCCACCCAACTATGCGTTAACTACGCGTTGCCGCAAATCTAGCTGCGTCTGATCGTGGTGTTTCCGACAACGTCATTGTCACAGAAGTGGCGGCAGCCTGTAAATTTCTTTTGTTTGTATAAAACTGATGCATCCGCGTTTCTTTGTATGTGCCTCGGGAAGAGCAAGAATGCATGCACGCTTTTTCCAGTTATTTAGACAACCCCTCGCATTGCGAAAGTGGAGGCGGCTCAAAGTCGACCCCGATACTGCCGAAGTCTGGAGCTGACCATTAGCAGGAAAGAAGTTGCGGCTTAAGTGACTGCCTTTTTGGTTGTTTTACTTTTTTGCGTTTCCAAGGTCACCGAATCGAGAGTCGAAGCCTGGGGCTTCTTTTTAGTTGTGAGTTAATTTTTTCCTCCTGGAAGATGGCGGCCATACAGAGTCAAAGCGTAGGTGCCTACGTGTTCTTGTTGCGCTTTTTGGTGTTTCGTTTTTTTGACGCCGACGCTGTGGCGCCGCGAGTGCTCGCTCGCTAGCGCCCGAGGGCTTTAAAAGGGGGCCGTATGGAAACGAACTTCAGTCCGCTCGTCGGTGGAAACGCTGCCGCCGCGAACTCCCGGGTCTCCGAGCCGCCGCACCGCATCCTCGAAACCGCAAGCTGCCCTGGACGGACGTCGCCTTCGGGGGCCGCACTGACTGCGTGTTTGGGATGGACTGTAGCCGCGCTTCCCGGTTCACTGTATGTTTGTTCACCTTCCGACTTTTGATCGAATGTATCTAATTGGCCTCTCACTTGTGTTCTGACCTGTGTAGAAATATTCAATGTATAACTTAATTCAGTGTGTTTACTGCTATGTGCTTTCCGCAATTGTTTTGTAGAATGTAAATTATGTGTCTGTGAAAGCTGCCGCATTGTTCAATCGAAACTATAAACGTTGTTTTGTTGTTGTTACCTCTTAACACGCCTCGGTCTCAGTCTCTACGTTTGCTTACCGGCTACGCCGGGCATCAAACGGCCACCCCCTCATTGTCCGGACTCGGTGATGATGTCGACTAGTCACCGAACCCGTGACAGTCATCTATGGTTCCTGGACCCATTCAACGACGAAAGTATAGTAGTGCACGTGCGCAAAGAATGTGTGAGCCGCGCTGTCTGCTACCTGGTTCTGCCTGCACGTGGTAGCCGCACACAAGGTGAGGCCGACTCGGCGGGCGACGCACACCGCATTACCGGCACGGCCAGCAAGGCATTCAAACTCTTCAAATCGCTACCGCTAGTTCATCCACATTAGCTTCACTTTCGACGCTGTCACTCTCCCCCGCTTCCATTGGGGATGCTTCTCCCAGCCGGCTCACACACAGGCAATGACTGACCATTGGCGCGTGTTTGGCCGCCAGTTATTTGCAGTTTCAATGGCGCCTTTTAAGGCGGAAGCCTTTAATGCCTCATCGTTGTAAGCAGGAGTTGTACACAGAAATTCCAAGCTTTTCAATTGGTCGAAACGGTCGTGACGTCACAGTGGGCGAATTTCAAACGGGGCCAACTGTACCTTGGCTAGTAACCATGCAACCAATTGAAGGGATCGTATAGTGATGTTCCAACTAAGTGGAACTGAGTTTAGTTCATTGCTTAATTAACCGATTAGCCTAATTAAGTTTTCTAGTCAGACCAGATAAATAAATAAAACCGAGAAGGAATTTGGTCAAGTTCGGGAATCGAACCAGGGTCTCCGGAGTGTGAGACGAGCACGCAACCACTCCGCCATACCAGCTCGATGGTTTGGAATGAACAAAGGCGCGTCTAGTGAATACAGTGTCTTCATTCACTCCCATCTTCCTTCCTTCCCTTAAGGGGGGACCCTGGTCTTTGAAAAAAAAATTTTATTAATGAAGTCACAGTTATGAAATTTCCAGGCCACATGTAGTTTTGTGCATTGATTCTGGATATGTCATTTAATTTTGTGTGAAACAATTCCTTGAGCACTTGTGCAATTTTTATGCAAGTATTTTGGGAAAAGTATTGCAGAAAATTTGCTGCAGGAAACTCGCTGAAATGCATGCCATTGGGTTCTCTTGACACCAAGGAATGCAATAAGGGTAAAATTGTCTTCCTGGCTATCATAAAACTTAAGTTATAGAGTTTTGAAGTTGTCGCTTCAGAAATGAGAAGAAAAGTGTGTATTCCTGTTTCTGAAGTGGCAGCTTCAGTACCCTATGACTCAAGTTCTATGATAGCCAGGATGATAATTTTACCCTTATTGCATTCCTTGGTGTCAAGAGAACCCAATGGCATGCATTTCAGCGAGTTTCCTGCAGCAAATTTTCTTATATGCTCTCTCCAAAAGACTTGCATAAAAATTGCACAAGTGCTCAAGGAATTGTTTTACACGAAATTAAATGACATATCTAAAATCAGCACACAAAAATACATGTGGCCTGAAAATTTCATTGCTATATCTAGATCAATAAAATTTTCTTTTCAAGACCAGGGTCCCCCCTTAAGGCAAGGTTCAAGTGTCCACCGAGATATGCGAGACAGATACATTTCCTTTCCTCAAAAACCAATTTACCGACGAGCAAGGCGTACAGCCGAACAGGCGATGGCGTTCTGTGGATTCCCTGGCAGCATTGCAAGATGCTGTCGCGTTCTACACTCAGAGGCGAAGCTTAACATCGTAACCACACATAAGTGACACTAGCAGCAACACCATGCTGAAGGCTTTCGCCTCTCCGTGCTTTAGGTCAACAAAGCGCCCCCTGAATTTTTTGTTGCTTTTCTGTGTTGACATGTTCTGTCTCGGCGGAGTCTTGGGGGCTCGGAGGCGCTCTTCAAACTCCGCGCTTACCGGTTGCGCGGATTTTTCTACTGCGGAGCCCAATTAACGGCCACCTCTTCATTCGTTCTACCTGACTTACGTCACTACGCTTGTTCGTTGTATCTGAGACGAATTGCCATTGTGTTGGTTTCTGTTCTGATGTTTTGTTTTGTACCTAGTTTTATATAGGCTGGCCCAGAGCAATAAAACACAGTTGTTAGTCAGCGCTTGTGTTTGCGTCCTTCTCGTCTCGCTGCAAATTTCCAGAATTGCCATTGCCTTAATGCATATTTTGACGGTAGCGCCGCACTCGTTTGTAATAAGCGAGCGTTCGTTACATCTGCGGTCGTCGTAAGTGGGCTCGACTGTATTCAGTTTCACGAGCTGTAACATTTTTTATTGGTAACAGACATCTAGGGAAGCAGGTTGGCCATTTGTTTATTTCCTGCAGGAAGTTGATATGTAAAATTCAATGCCAAAGTCATATAACTTTTACATTTTATTTACATTCTAAAAAATATTTATACCGTCGAAAAATATACGATCTAAATCACATGGAAAGCCAGAATCTGTGCAAATGTCATTAATATATTCCTGGAGCGTTCTAAAAATTACGATTTTTTTAGTCGATTATTCAGCAATGGCTGGTTTCACATCTTTTCGAAACATTCAAACTGAGCTTACCAGACAAATAAATTTCTTTTCAGCAAAAATATTTTAGGCTTAGATTATGGCGGTTGCGATGTTTCCACGAATTCCTTTTTTTTTTTATAAACCGGAGATGTTTGAGAGTGCAACGTCTGGGACGCTTGGGGCGGAGTGACACTACGCTGAAATGAATAGTTGTGGGAGACAAAACGTGTTGCTCAGTTTAGACCGAGTGGTTTTGACTATAACCGTTTCTTTATCAAAGGTACCCGTTACTAGGTACCAAAGGTACCGTTACTAGTAATGAATAACATATACAGTTGTGTGATGTAAGACGTGAAATGGGACCCCAGTTTCGCATTACTAGTATAGCCCGAGTACTTGCTCTATCCAAGTTACTGTTAATGGGATTCTACTCGACTTGCCCCTTGTGGGTTTGGAGTGGTGGGTCATCCTTATCGACATTCACAGTACGCAAGAGACACACGCATAGAAGAAATGAGTTATACTCTCTCCTGTGCTACGGATGGCCCCAGGGTTTCTCCAGTGACCACCAACTGAAAGAGCACTGACCTTGAGGAAGACATCCAGGTCGATGACCCCCTTGCGCAGTGCCTCCCCCAGATAGTAGATGGCGTCCTCCGTGGCATTCTCCTCAGCAAAGGCATTGACCAGCCTGCACACAGAGAACATGGCAGATGATCCCTTCGAAAATGGCAGCGAGATGAAATATACTTCAACTCAGTGGACTGAGGCTCCAACTCCCTGGATGTCTTCTTTTCTGCGGATGCACGGTCATCCACAAGCCTGCCTAGAGTGCTCTGCTGTGGGTTTACGACAGTCACCACTGCCGGGCGGACCTTATATACCGTATAAACGCGTGTAAGGGCCACACTTTTTTTCCAGACTCGAGGGCCAATTTTCATGGTGCGGCCCATATATGCGATGTGCGATTTTTTTTTTCAAGTAAAAACATGCCAATCAGGGAATGAGCGGCATTTATTCTACGTTCAATCATCACTCGTGGAGTATTTTGACTCTTGACCTGGTGCTGTGATCTGGTGCACGCTCATCCAAAGAAGCCGCGCAGCATATCAGCTGTCAACGCATAGCTGTTATTCCGCACTTCCATCCCATAGGCAGAGCAGCTCTTCTTCCAGTTCGGGAAACTCACACGGCTTGCCTCGGAAAGCGCAGTTTTTGCAGCTTGTGCTTCTCAATGCATCTTTTTGGTTGCACCATTGTCAGACGCACTTCTCGGCCGCATCAAATTTCCTGCCCACTGCACGCTTGCCGTGTTCGAGAGAAAACTCCCAGCCATGTAGCTACTATTAAGGCATCGTGCTCCATCGTGCTAAAACTGCAACGCTCGGCGGCAGCACGCAAAAGCTACAACCATCACTACTACGGTGAATACACTAACACGCCACAAAAGCAAAAGGCTGGAGCTCACGATATTGATGCCGACGTGGATAGCAGGAGAATGCAGCGAAGGAACAAGTTGATGATGATGATGATGATGAGCCGCGGCCTCAGGTGCCCTCTATGGACGGCACTTGGAAGCTCCTGTGTGCATGCATGGCCTCCGCGATCAAGCGCACCATTGCTCGCAGCCGGAGCCGATCACGGAGGCCATGGCGCGTGTATTTAGAAGGCTATTCGCTCCTGGGTCATGGAAATTTCGGGGTGCGGCCCTAACACGGATTTATTTTTTTTTAAACATTTTCTTCGGGAAAACGAGCGCAGCCCATACACGGGTGCAGCCCTTACACTTGTTTATACGGTAGTTTCTAAAGACATTAGGAGTTAAACACGATCCACGGAAACGTGTATGCATTATAAGGCCTAGTTTTGAGCCCTAGGCCACTCGCAAATGACACACAAGTGTCTGTACATGTGTGGACAAGGTCTTAGTTGTATGCCAATCAGCACACAGATCCACTCTCGGCTGTACTCGAAGAGGACGGGCTGCTCTCACTTCAAGCCATTTTGTCATAATCAGAGTACAACCATGATTTCAAAATCCTATAACTCACCCTCTATAACACGCAGGGTGATAATTTTACCCTTATTGCATAGTTTGATGTCAAGAGAAACCAATGGCATGCAGTCTAACGAGTTCCCTGCAGCAGAATTTCTTTCAAACTCTCGGCACAAGTTACCCAACATATTGCAAAAGTGCACAAGGACTTGTACATAAAATTAGTTCACATATTTGTAATCAACACGCAAAAATGCATGTTCCCCGAAGATTTCGCAGTTGTGACCCCATTAGTAAAAATTTATTTCTAAGACCCTCTTCCCCCCAACACCTCTAAAAGAAGGTAGCTATACTACTATCATGTTTTGATATCATATTTGAGCCTCCGTTTTCAAGGCCATCTCAGCCAAGCCAGGGACTGAAAATGAGCATACAGAATCATGCCCCGAGCCGACCTATCTGTGCTATATTTGCGGGGCCAATGGTAGTTTTGGCCTATCAGCAGGCAGTAGCAAGCCGCCTGTGTGCATAATCCTGTACATAGAACCAGTAATTTAACAGCTTTGGCAGGTCATCCCAGTGCCACAGGATTGAATGCCAGATGCATCTCACTGACCTGAATGATGCATTTGGTTCTGCACATTTCAAACTACGCGGCTTCACTGCCTACACGACGTGCTAACGCTGGCAGTCTGTTCAACAAGCAATGAAAAACTTCAGCAGTTTGCGAGCACGCGTCACGTTCGAGTACAAAGCTGCGGCCACAGCAACAACACGACCTTTGGTGGTGGATGGCGGTTCATTTGGCCACTCACTGGCATCATCAGTTGCGACGCAAGAACATGCGAGTGTTGGAAGGCGCACTGTTTCATCATCACCGATCTCTGTTAGACCATAACAGTTGCCCTTGAAATACATCGTCACTTGCCTTGCTGTTACATTGCGACATCTTAACCTGGGCACACACCACGATGTCAACATGTTGCGGATCACCCCACACATCATATTTTGGTTGGGTTTGGTATATGGGCTCAGAAAAGCAAGGTTCCAGGCTAGTTGGTAATAGCGTTCAAAAAGAAGAAAGCGCAAAGAAACAGGGACACACGAAGAAAGGACACACACACTCGAGCGCTGACTCACAACTGAAATTTTATTCTGGTGGAAAGACACTTAAAAAGGGAGGGGGGAAGACCAACTCCCTCATGTTTTCTATTTAAGTGTCTTTCCACCAGAATAAAATTTCAGTTGTGAGTCAGCGCTTGTGTGTGTGTCCTTTCTTCGTGTGTCCCTGTTTCTTTGCGCTGTTTCTTCGTTTTGAATTGGTATATGGGGTTTAACATCCCAAAGAGACTCAGGCTATGAGGGGCGCCGTAGTGGAGGGATCCGGAAATTTAGACCACCTGGGGTTCTTTGACGTGCCCTGACATCGCACAGAAGATAAACTTCTAGAATTTCGCCTCCATCGAAATTCGACCGCCGTGGCAGCGGGATCGAACCCACGTTCTTCGGGTCAGAGTTGAAGTTTCTCGGTCATCTGGCGAGTGCCGATGGCGTTAGGCCCGACCGCGAGAAAACTGCTGCTGTCGCCGATTTTTCCGTTTCTACAATCCAGAAAAGTGTGAAATGCTCTGAGTAGCAAGTGTAACTGGGTCAGTGGACTGCTCAATCGTCATCACCATCATCATCAGCAACCTGACTACGTCCACTGCAGGGCAGAGGCCTCTCCCATGTCTCCCCAATCAACCCTGTCCTTCTTCGCCAGCTGCGGCCACCGTATCCCCACAAACTTCTCAATCTCATCCGCCCACCTAACTTTCTGCCGTCCCCTGCTACGTTTGCTTTCTCTTGGAATCCACTCCGTTACCCTTAAGGACCAGCGGTTATCTTGCCTTCGCATTACATGCCCTGCCCAAGCCCATTTCTTCCTCTTGATTTCAACTAAGATGTCATTAACCCGCGTTTGTTCCCTCACCCACTCCGCCCTCTTCCGATCTCTTAACGTTACACCTATCATTTTCCTTTCCATAGCTCGTTGCGTTGTCCTTAACTTAAGCTGAACCCTCTTTGTTAGCCTCCACGTTTCTGCCCCACAGGTGAGTACCGGTAGGATACAGCTGTTGTATACTTTTCTCTTCAGGAATATTGGTGAACTGCCACCCACGATCTGAGAGAACCTGCCATATGCGCTCCACCCAATTCTTATTCTTCTAGTTATTTCCCTCTCATGATCCGGATGTGCGGTCACTACCTGCCCTAAGTAGACATATTCTCTTACTACTTCCAGCCTCTACCGCCAGCCATATTTCTTCCCCCCCCCCCCCCCCCCACCATGGTACTCACTGCTTGTAGAGGGGGGCGGTGGTGACCACTGCCTCGTCCACGTTGATGGCCCCCTGGCTCTCCATCTTGCGGATGAGCTCCTTGAGCTCCTCGTTCCGCTCACGCAGGTTCTGCAGGTTGGCCTCCAGCTCCGCCTGCGTGTTGTCACCACGCCCCGCTCACATCCCGCCTGGGTCTCCTCTTTTTCTCACTCTTCAAGCAGCCATGCGTACACACCCTAGTTTTTCATGCCAAGCCAAACACATCTTTAAACAATCTCTGAAACAGTGGCTGTCAAGGAGACAACAACATGTGCGTGCCATGCACTCAGCCTCGTGTCACAAATGTGCCCTCATCCATTATCAAAAATTTCAATTAAAAAAAGAACCAATAAGGCAGTACATTTGCTTCCCCACTCAAACAGTGAAAGTTTGTGAATCTGAAGTTGAAGTGACCAGAAAGAAAATTTTGAACTAACGAATGACCTAAAAGAAGCTGTCACAAACTGCTTGCTTAGTTTGACTTAAGGCGGTTTTAACGTCCCAAAGCGGCTCATGCTATGAGGGACGCCGTAGTGAAGGGCTCCAGAAATTTCGACCACCTGGGGTTCTTCAACGTGCACTGACATCGCACAGCACACGGGCCTCTAGAATTTCTCCTCCAAAGAAATTCGACTGCCACGGCCGGGACAAACTGCTTGCAAATGGTAAATTTATTTGGTGAGTGGCCGGGCAATGGGTCCCAGATTTTGAGATGAGAACCGCATCGCAATGAATACTTTTCATGTTTCCATGAAAACTACATTACGTGCACACTGCGGGCAGTGTTAAAACAGGACTGCTTTGGAATCTAACGACCGCCTGCATCCTTCACGGTGTGATGCAGTGGAATTTACCACATCGCACCCGTCACAAGTGGCACTGTTGAGCAGAGGAGGCTTGACCGCACAAACAGCACGCGACGAGAACTCAGTTTTGATGCACTGGTGGAAGAACAGAACCACATGGACGCAAGTGAAGGAAATAGCACAGAAGCCGCAATAAAAGAGAACGGGTGGGGAGAAAACCCTCAGAAATCCACCAATCACAGTCAGAAATGGTGCCTATAGCTGGGTTTAGTTGGTTGGCTCATCAAGCCACTGTCGCTGCAGGCTGGCACGACGCTCAGAAAGCAAAACCGAAACCAAGCGGTCCGACTGTTTGGCTGCCCGTTCGTCGTCACACCTGCTGCTGTGCACAAGTCAGAGCTGTGCGAGCAACTACGCAGCTTGAAATTCAGGTTTTGAGTAAGGCTGTGTCGACGATCTCTTGCCGCACCGTTCATATCCGGATATGGCCTCCCTTCGAGAGCGCGCTCGAATTAATTGATGCGAGACCCGTCCGTAGCGTATGGTCTGACACCATAGTCTTACATAGGTGCTGGCTGGGACCGAGCTGGCAGTTGGAATTATCTAGATTAAAACCAGTGTGCACTACATGTGTGAGTGAAGGCTCAAACCCCCTTAGGTTAGGTTAGGATAGGTTAGGTGAGGCTAGGCTAAGCTAGGTTAGGTTAGGATAGGTTAGGTGAGGCTAGGCTAAGCTAGGTTAGGTTGACCCTCCAGGCCTGAAAGGTGGCTCCTCTGCAATACCCTCTGGTCGGTGCACGTCTGAGCATCCACCTACTAAAAATGCATCTCCACTTACAAGCCTCCACCCAGTAGCGGAACGGAAAAACGGTGGCGAAACCAAATACGCAACAGGAAGGCGATCACTGTAGCCAGCACTGCTGACGTAGATCTGTTGCATCACATCGCACGATGGCCTGGGCATTCCTTTTCCAGGCATTATTTCAAATCGCCTTCCGGTCATTCCACAAAGGGCAGCTGGTCCCCCCTTCCCCGAGTGCTTTGCCAGGACCAGTGTCTCTTCCCCCTTTAAGTACTTTCATTTCATTATGTACTTTTCACAGAATTTATCATAATCCTCACCTTAAAGAGAAGTTATTAAAAAGACCACCCTATATTTCAGCACACATTGATCACCGCCACAAAGTTTGGATCCCTCCTTGTCGTACAAGATGTTTTCACGATTCATTCATACCCAGAACTTGTGTCAGCTGGAATCACCTTCCCCACAATATTGCTGTAATTACTGACACTGCTGCATTTCGTAATGCTGTCATTAATTTTATATAAGTATGTGTCTATAACTTTGTTAATTTATTAGCTGCTGTTTTCTTTTGTGTTTTGTTTTGTGAAATGCTGCCTTTTGTTAATTCTGTTATTGATTTTGTACCAGTGTGTGCTGTAACTGTATTCAATTTTTCTAGCTGCTGTTTTGTTTTTGGTACTTGCATGTTATTCCCACTCCCCTCTGTAACGCCTAACGGCCCTGAGGGTAAATAAATAAATAAATAAATCAGAGGGTGTTTAAGGGGGGACACTGGTCTTAGACCTATTTTCCTTATTTTTAGTCTAGTCCTAATGAAACTATACCACCTTGCTCAGTCTATTATACTGATTTCAACAATGAAATGAGATGGTTCCCAAGATAATTAATTTTAATTAGTCATCCATTAGTACCTCGGTGCGAAAAAAAACTGCTCAATAAAAAATCATTTTTAATCCATAGCTCCATAGTACAGTGAGTAAAGAGTGCAATAATCAAACCATTTTTCCATTTTACCCTCATTAGTAATTTTACAGCACTTGGAATATCAATATTCAAGGCGTGAATGTAATGCATCGATAAACTTTGTGAAATTATAAATTTTTGAAGTGCGATTGAACAGACCTGCTTCGATTACTGCACACACTGTGCCTTCAGCTTCCCTCAGCAAACATTGTGACATCTCTGTCTGTCCTAGATGTTGAGATATCGACACACTAAGACAGCCAGAGGTCCAAAATTTTCATGCCATTAAGTTGTCTGCTCCTGCATAAATTCAGCCCACACGGTGATCTGAATTTAATATTATGGTGAAAATGATGACTTCTTGAAGGAAAAAAATTGGCACAGTTGGTAAATAATAGCTGTAGATTCCATAAATGTCATTTTTTGACAATTGATTTTTCTGTCATTTTTTGGTCTCAAAGACCAGTGTCCCCCCTTAAGGCGGATGCCTCCAGCACGATGGCATAGCTGTCCCTTTCTGCGTCCTCCTCACACACACACTGACCAGAGGCTGTGTTGGCCTTAGAAGCATAAGACAGCGCAGCAGACGCAACCAAGAAGAGAGGACGCAAACACAGATGCAAAGCCTTCGGGCGGTCGACGTCGGGTTGGTTTTCTCTGCCCCAAACAAACTGGGAAAACTCTGCAAGCTGGTCAACTGAGCAGATACGTTGCCAAAACAGTGTGGGAAGAAATGTGAAAAAGCTTTCGTTGACTGCCCAAGGGAAGTCGTCCACGATATCCCATTATCGTGTGCACCGTCATACATTGGACAAACTGGGCGCTGCTTGAATGACAGGCTCAGAGAGCATAATAGAGATATTAAAGACGGCACGAGAAAGAACTTGCCTGAACACGTGACCACTTGCCAGTTCTTAAACGCTACAAGAACCAGCTTGAATGTGAAATATTTCAAGCGTATGCCAGTCATCAACGAGCAGAGAAGTGTGTCAGTACTCCTTCCATTAACTTGAAAAGAAAAGAAATTAGATTTCTCGATGGCTGATTGCAAAGGAGCTTCTCACCTAGTTTTACAGTTTTCATGTTTTTTATCATGCGGGAAAAAAACAGCACCTGTGTTTGTGCCTTCTCTTCTTGGTCCTGTCTGCTGCGCTGTTTCTATGCAAATAATGTACCCACTAGCCCGGCTTATTCCTCTCTTGGCCTTAGAAGAATGCTCCAGAAGACCCCTTCTGTGTCTCTATGCACAGCCCACGAAGAGAGAGCAGGAGTGGAAGTGTGGCCCCCCCCCCCCACCTGTTCTCGGTCCATGCGGCTGATCATGTCATCCAGCTTGGTCTTGCCCTGGGTCAGCTCATCGTGGGTCCGCTTCAGGACATCCATCTCCGCCTGGTGGAACAACAACAGAAGCACTGTCGTCACACACACCTTCTTCCTCCACACATCTGTGTTACAACTCCGTTATTTACTTATACATGCACACTATTTATTTATTTATTTATTTGCAGATACTGCAGACCATACATATACATGGCCCAGGCAGGAGGGGCATCCGCGGCAAAAACATGAGTACACATATAACAAGCATACAGCTGTTCAGAAACAAATTTCGCACAAAAAATTTATAACGAGCGAAGTACAATTAACAGCGCAAGAATGGACGCTCCAGTTCTTTAACAAAGTCACTGGCTGCGAAAGTGTGCGAAGGCAGGGAATTCCATTCAGTGGTAGTCCTGGGAAAAAAACTATGCTTATAGGTCCAACCCGGGCCAAGGTACAGATATAACAAGCAGTACAAATATAAAAACAGGCCAGTGCGATAAAATAAGCCTATGCACTCATCATCAGCCTGACTACGCCCACTGCAGGGCAAAGGCCTCTCCCGTGTCTCCCCAACTAACCCTGTCCTTCTTTGCCAGTTGCGGCCACTGTATCCCTGCAAACTTCTTAATCTCATCCGCCCACATAACTTTCTGCCACCCCCTGCTACACTTGCCTTCTCTTGGAATCCACTCCGTTACCCTTAAGGACCAGCGGTTATCTTGCCTTCGCATTACATGCCCTGCCCAAGCCCACTTCTTCCTCTTGATTTCAACTAAGATGTCATTAATCCGCGTTTGTTCCCTCACCCACTCCACCCGCTTCCGATCTCTCAACGTTACACCTATCATTTTCCTTTCCACAGCTCGCTGCGTTGTCCTTAACTTAAGCTGAATCCTCTTTGTTAGCCTCCACGTTTCTGCCCCACAGGTGAGTACCGGCAGGATACAGCTGTTGTATACTTTTCTCTATACACTAGTGTTTTAAATATGTGGAAGACAAAATGCAAAACTGCCCTTGGGACTGTGCACTATTCAAGTTGGATGCCATGACAGGAAAACAAAAAAAGGTATCAGAAGCAGTTTTTAAAAAATCTTCACACAGAGACGTGTTTATTATGTTTATTGTGGCTTGAGCGTGTCATTGCTTCATTTTTGTGTTGTTCCTTCTTGACATGAACTAAACCATTTGTGACACAAAAGGCAGTTTTTTTTTCTTTTCGGCCTGTGAGAAAGGGAAGACAAATCTGCTCTGGCATAAAGTCGCATCCGACGGTCAGTATCGGGAGAAAATGAAGTGTAATGCTTGCCTCTGTGCCTGTTCAAGCTTAGAGACCGACTCTTTGTAGTATGGGTGCCACATTACATGTGTACTTAAGCAAGAGTCGCGTTTAGTCTGTGGTGAAAAACCTTATACAAAAAGGGTGACCTGTGGGCCCACAAAAGCTCATTTTAGGATGCACCTGGTATAGCCAAATCTTTTGTTTCCTGTCCCAACAACGCATGTTTTGTCCAGCTAAGGCTTGAAGTTATGGCCCCGGCAAGATGATGTTTATATTCAGTCACACAAGAAAGTAGACGGCCTTGCAAAGCACACACACAGTCCAGCTGTTCATGCTTGTGAGTAACTGCCCTGCAAACTGTCTTGTGCGGGTTCAACGACATCTGCCACTGAGCACACCAATTGGTGCGCTCATGTACAGCTTTGTAATGTTTATCCGTTCCTACTTAGCACCGCCAGCATGCAGCTCTACCACACATTATCTGTGATGCAAGAAGCGACCAGATTTATCTCTACTGATCGCATCCAGGCAGAGACGATTCTACGTTGATCCAGAATGTTTTAGTAACTTTGCATGTTTTATGTCAAAATTTCGCTACCAGCTACGAATTGAGCACGACCAAGAGCAGCGTGCATTATGTTCGACGACCGCCGAGCTCGCCTGTTGCTACGCTGTCACCGAGTCATTCAGTTCTTTGCGGGTGCAAGTCAGACTGAATAAACAGTTTTGATTAGAAGCCATTTAGACTGTCTTCCTGCTCTATGGACTGCAGTCCCCACTATGTGACAATATCACCACAAAGCACTGTTCGGGAGTTTGCAACTAGGCATCGGAAGGATGGAAAAGCAGGCAGTGTAACTGTGGCCATTCACAACTTCTGTTTTTCAGCACAAACGGTCATGAAACTTTTGCAAGTGCACCAGCGAGTCAAGGTGGCACTACTGTTTTGGTCACATGCCTTTCGTGACTTCAGGGGGGACCCTGGTCTTGAAAAGAAAATTTTATTAATCTAGTCATAGTTATGGAATTTTCAGGGCACATGTACTTTTGTGTGCTAATTCTAGATATTGCATTTAATTTCATGTAAAACAATTCCTTGAGCACTTATGCACTCTTTATGCAAGTATTTTGCGAGGAGTTTAAAAAAAAATTTGCTGCGGGAAACTCGCTGAAATGTATGCGATTGGGTTCGCTTGATACCAAGGAATGCAATGAGGGTTTTAAAATTATCATCCTGGCTATCATAGAACTTGAGTTATTGGGTACAGAAGCTGCCACTTCAGAAGCAGGAATGCACACTTTTCTTCTAATTTCTGAAGCGGCAACTTCAAAACCCTATAACTTAAGTTCTATGATAGGCAGGATGATAATTTCACCCTTATTGCATTCCTGGGTGTCAAGAGAACCCAATGGCATACATTTCAGCAAGTTTGTGCACGAAAGTTTTTTCAAAGCTCTTCCCAAAATACATGCATAAAGATGACATAAGTGCTCAAGGAAGTGTCTTACATGAAATTAAATGACATGTCTAGAATTGGCACACAGAAATACACGTTCCCTGAAGATTTCTTAACTGCGACTTCATTAATAACATTTTCTTTTTTTCAAGACTGGGCTGCCCCCTTCAGTGTGGTCCTCTGTTGCGCAAGTTTGAATGCACTGAATGACGTCCGTCCTTTCAGTTTTGAAGGCAAAGAAGCAGCCTTCCGATAAGTTTCATATTTTAGAACAGGTGTACCTCTCAGGAGAAAAAAAAAAAAAGCAGACAGTGATGATGATGGAACAATGAAACAGGGCAATCTCACTACCCAACTGCTCACTGGTCCTCACCTGTGCCCCCGACAGGGTCTCCTTGAGGCGCGCCCTGACCTTCTCCTCGACGGCCGTCAGCAGGGAGGCCCGGATGTGCTCCTGGGTGATGGTGCCCGTCTGGGAGGACGCCTGCTGCTGCTGCTGCAACACGGGGGGGGGGGGGGGGGGACTCCTGTATTCCTTCTACAACACACTGTCCGTGCAAGCATGAGGAGGATAGTATACTGCAGAAGCAGAGCTCTATTTGCGGCTACTGAAAACCACACCACTCGAGGAGAGGCTCAGAAATGGCGGACTGCTGAGCACGCTCCGAAGCCAAAACTCAGAACCACCTCCACTCAGCACTTCGTGTTCTGCCTGAAGCTGCCTACGATTCAAATACTGCAGCACTGATAAATCACATTACCAAGAAGCGTAATCAGCAAATTTTTTTGGCCATACTTTTCTAGCTTACCCCTTTGAAGTCAAGAGTTTGCCGAAACGTCATCTGGTCAGGTAGAGGCATAATAAAAACATAGGGTCACTGACCAAGTCAAAATTTTTAATGAAACGTATTGACGTTTCGGAACAAGGAAGCTGTAGGGCTTCCGAAACGTCAATACGTTTCATTAAAAATTTTGACTTGGTCAGTGACCCTATGTTTTTATTAAGCTTACCTCTTTCAGGCGCAATTTTTTGTTTCAACTGAAATCAATTGTTTTTTACACCTAGGTAGTATATTCAGGACTCAAGAAAGGGAATATCTTAGTTTTGGAGCATGAAAGAGCAGCAGGTCAGTTCTTACAACAATGTGGAGAATTCCGCACAGAGTGTCAGATTTGTTATAAATACAGTCAAATCTCGATATAACGAATTTCAAGGGACCACCGAAAATCATTCGTTATTTTGAAATATCGTTAAAGTGAAAATCGCATAGAGTAGCGCCAATAATTAGAGATCACCTACCTCAGCTCTACAGCAGCGGGTATGCTGGGAAATAGTCATTTCCGGCCAATAAATACACACGGTTGAACACATAGCATTTATTTGAAAAAATCGGTGATCTTTTTCTGCTTCGTGGAGCACAAACGGTGCAAGACAAACGACTCGATGTCGTCGACTTTCTTGTGTACCGCTTCGGGCACACTGGCGGAAGCTCCAAGGAAGATGCGCACCTTCCCAATGGCACTCAAGACATCGGAGCTTGAGACGCAGTTGTCCGGGCGATCAGCGATCTCCGCCTCCACGTCGTCACTGCCATCGTCCGGCTCGCGAACGCTGCTCACGATGTCCTCGGTTGGGAGCTCCGTCGCCGTCCACGCAGCCTCCGCGTCGCACTCGACGTAATCGTCAAACGTCACCGAAGGGTCTATGGAGAGCTTTTCTTGCGCCTCCTCCCACAACTCGCTTGTGTTGTCATCGTCTTCGCATTCACGATCCTGCGGATGGGCTGGCGCTTCCTTCAGTAAACCTGCCTTCCTCCAGCAGTTTCGAATGGTGATAGGACTGACCTTCCACCACGACCCGGTGAGCATCTCCGCGGCCTGCTTGACGTTTATTGTGGTTGGCTGGTTCATTCGAAGCTTAATCAGCAGCCGTTGAACTAGGCGCCTTCGAAATTCTCCCTTCACGCTCTTGATTATCCCCTGGTCCAGAGGCTGGAGTAGTGAAGTGCAATTCGGGGGCAGGAGCTCGAGGCGCACATTCATCAAGCGAATGTTCACAAGATGCGCCGAGCAGTTGTCAACAATCATCAGGATTTTCCTGCCTTCCTTCTTCATTTCGCTGCCGACCTTGAGGAGCCACTCAGAGAATATATCGCACGTCATCCAAGCACGGCTGTTGGCTCGGTAGTCACACGGCAGCGACACTACATTCTTCATGCAACGAGGTTTTAAAGACTTCCCGATGACGAGAGGCCTGAGCTTCTTCGTGCCAGTTGCATTACAGGCAAACAGCACGGAAATGCGAACCTTCGATTTCTTCCCGCCTTTGCACTTCATTCCCTTAAAATGCATCGTTTTCTCCGGGAGGAGCTGATAGAGGCACGCGGTCTCATCGGCGTTAAAAATATCATCCTCGGAGTAAGACTGCACGACTTCTTGAAAGTGGCCGTTCGTCCACGCAGCGGCACCCTCCGCTGCTTTTTCTTCTCCGGAGGCCGTCTGCCAGGTGATCCCGCTTCTCTGATGAAAACGGTAGAGCCACCCGGCACCTGCTTCAAAACCAGCGACTTCAAGCACTGCGGCGAATTCCCGCGCTTTTTCCTGTAGCATTGGCCCAGACACTGGCACACCTTGCAATCGGGCATCCTTGAACCACGTCAGCACTGCTTGATCCACGTTCTGAAAATTCCCCAGCCGCAGCCGTTTCCTGCTTGGAGCAAGCTGAGACCCCCGGTGAAGCTCAGCTATTTTCACACGATCCTTCAAGATGGTCGCAATGGTCGACGGCGCCACTCCAAGCTCCTTGCTGATGTCGATCTGCCTTTTCCCGGCATCAATGTCCCGAAGAATGGCGACTTTATCCTGCAGCGAAAACTGCTTTCGCTTCTTTTCGGTGGGCACCGCAAAATTCATCATCGTCCGAGGGGCAGAGTGATCGCGCGGCAGCCGAATATCAACACGTCCTCAACAAACAGAAAGACAATGGCACGGGCGCTCCGCAGGCTCAGGTTAGTGTGCAAGAAAAAGCAGGCCTAGTTACGCATGCAACCCACCTGCATGTTTGGATTTGGCTAGTTTCCCCGGACGCGGCCTCCGAGATTGACTACTGCCGGAGCTGATCGCGGAGGCCACGCATTGTATTGCTCGCATTCCCGCGATCGGTTCCGAACTTGCCGCTTCCCTTTCTGCGGTGGATGTAAATTCGTAGTAATGACGTATTTAACTTGAGTGAAAGCGATAAAATTGCAGTCGTTATTCTGAATTATTCGGTATTTTGAAATTCGTAGTACTGAAAAATTTTTACATTGAAAGCATACGCCTTCGGAAGGGGATTTTCGAAATGTTTGTAATTCTGAAAAAATCGTTAATCTGAGGTTCGCTGTAACGAGATTTGACTGTAGTAACATCGAAATGTTCTTCTGTGTCAGGTAAACACCCAAGGGATGGTGGAATCGCTTTGTGTTTAGAAGATGCACATTAAGCTCGAAACTGAGCAAAACCCATCGATGTTTTCACTCGCTGCAAAATCTGTCTGCACAGAAATGGCGGACAAAATGCTACCTAGCTCACTCTTAAGTCAAATATTACTTACTGCATTCACTACATGGTACAAAAAAGCAACTCATTTGCAACAACAAGAAGGGTGCTCAATTTGACTGAAATGATGAAATCACTCCTAGGTGCTCCAGTTCCTCAGAAATAGCTGCAAGTTTGCGGCTCACACAATTGTGTACAAAGCGCCTGAAAGGGTTATCAGAGCTCCACCTCCACTGAAAGTGGTGTCCTTATTGCTAAAAGGTGGTAATCTGTCCAGAGAGCACAGGGCACAAAACTGAGCTAGTTGGTATACATTCATTGTGAAAAATCCAGGTGCTAACAAAACGACACAGAGGGGACAGAGTGCTTACTTGCCACTACAGAAATTTTTATTCAGAAGCTTCCATATATGCAACAAAGACCACAACAAACCCAGAGTAATCATATGCCGCATGCCGACCGATGTGCAGGAAATTACCTCCAAGTTTTCAATTGCTCTTTCAAAAAACTTATCTCTCTACTAGACAAGCCAACTGAAGGGTCACTAACACATGTATGCCCCGTTTCTGCAATATGATAGGTTTCAACTGCTCCCGTCATTGTCATAACTCCAAACAGTATGGTTCTTTATAGTGGTAACTGCAGCAAGCGCAAAGCGTGTGTTCTTTTTCGTTACCGAGATTGTGTAACGCGGGAGATAGTTGAAGCCTATCATATCGCAGTAACGGGGCACACATGTGTTAGTGACCCTTCAGCTGGCTTGTCTAGCAGAGAGATAGGTTTTTTGAAAGAGCGATTGAAAACAGCGAGGTAATCTTTTCCTGCACATCGGTCGGCATGTGGCGTGTGATTACTCTGGGTTTGTTTTGGCTTTTCTTGTATATATAGAAGCGTCTGAATAAAAATTTCTTGTAGTTGCGAGTAAGCGCTGTGTCCCCTCTGTGTCGTTGTTTGTTAGCGCCTGGAGTTCTCACAATGAAGAGAGCACAAGTTGGATTTTGTCCTCGCAGCCCGCAGAGGAGAGGCAGCAGATACTCACGGTGCTGGCCGGTGGATAAGGGTAGCCCGCAGTGGCCGTGGCGGTGTTGGCAGTTGGGTAGGGCGGGTACGGTGTCGTGCCCATCGCCGGTGGGTACACAGGGTACGGGGGCATTCCTCCGGCCCCCGTGGTGGCCGGGGTGGCACCCGCTGTTGCAGACGCTGCACGCACACCGCGTACATACGTGGTTGGTATGTGTGTGCACCTCTGAGGCACTCATCACCCCATCCCCTTCAGAACACTCCTGGCTAGAGCAGCTTTAGCCACAGTTAGCAAGCCAGCAAGTTCCTATGTTTATAACTTTTTTATCAGGCAGAGCAGAACAGTGGGGCTGAAAACTAACACGCAGAAAACCAAAGTATTATTCAACAGCCTAGCAAGGGAACAGCAGTTCGCCATTGATGGTGTGGTGCTGGAAGTAGCAAGAGAATACTTCTACTTAGGGCAGGTAGTGACCGCAGATCCGGATCATGAGAGGGAAATAACTGGAAGAATAAGAATGGTGTGGAGCGCATATGGCAGGTTCTCTTAGGTCATGAACGGCAGTTTACCAATATCCCTCAAGAGAAAAGTATACAACAGCTGGATCCTACCGGTACTCACCTATGGGGCAGAAACGTGGAGGTGAACAAAGAGAGTTTAGCTTAAGTTAAGAACAACGCAGTGAGCTATGGAAAGAAAAATGATAGGTGTAGGGTTAGGAGATCGGAAGCGGGTAGAGTGGGTGAGAGAACAAACACGCGTTAATGATATCCTGGTCGAAATCAAGAGGAAGAAGTGGGCTTGAGCAGGGCATGTAATGTGAAGGCAAGATAACCGCTGATCCTTGAGGGTAACGGAGTGGATTCCAAGAGAAGGCAAGCGTAGCAGGGGCAGCAGAATGTTACCTTATATTGCTGCGCATAAGTCAACGTTTTTTTTAAAATGTCCTTCAAAAGTTGGGGAGTCAACTTATAATCGGAGTCGACATATATGCGGAGTCTTAAAGTCAGCCTATATGCGGGGTCTAAACTAATTTCGACCGAGTCGCAGATAATATCACGCTCCGTGTGCTCGTAATTTCATAATAGTTGTCAGACACGGTGCGAAAGGGGATCTGTTTAAAAAAACTTGAATTTATTTGAGATATGCACCAAAGGTCTGTTTTAAAACAATAGTAACTTGTTATCGACAAACCTGTTGGGGTCGCCACCTATGAACTTAATAGTGGCGCCCTCTAAGCTGACGCGCAGCTAGGGGGTTTGGAATAAATCACTGCAACCCTGCAAGTTGGTCTTCATGGAAGTCTCGCTTCGAGGACTATGCTGCTGTCTCCGGACTGCGGAACGCTCCGCAAGACGTGCAAGTACGTACGCTTCTGTACTGTATGGGCCCGGAAGCTCGCTCGCAGCTAGACACCTTTTCACTCGCCGCTGCCGAGTTAGCCTCTTACGATGCAGTTGTCAAACGCTTCACGGAGCACTTCGTGCATCCCTGTAATCAGCTCTATGAGTCGTCTCGCTTTCACAAGCGCGTTCAACAACCTGGCGACGCATTTTACGCCCAACTGTTCAAGTTAGTGAAACGTTGCAACTACCCGTCACCGGCGGTGGAAGAACGCTTGGTCCGGGACAGGTTTGTCGTTGGATTGCTCGACACGCGTCTCTCCGATAAGCTTTGCTGCTCCCCGAAGCTAACTCTAAAAGAAGCTTGGACGCAAGCTCGTCAGTCTGAGGACGCGGACAAGGAACGTTCATTTGCACAGGCCACCTCGCAAAGCATGGTCAATATTCATGCTGCGACTCGGAAGTTTTCGCGACGGCCGGTCGACGACAGAACGCGCTCAATGGACGCGAAGTCTGAACGCTATCGTGACACACCGGTCTGTTTCTTCTGCGGCCGCGCATATCATGCACGCTCAGAGTGCCCGGCAAAGAGCTTTATCTGCAACAGCTGCGGCAAGAAAGGTCATTTAGCTGAAGTTTGCCGCTCCAGGAAGTTGAGGCAGGCCAAACTCAAAGCTATCCAAATGCATGCTCTCGAGACGCCAGCTGAAGCCAAGTATGTGGATATCACAGTCGACAACTACACAACTCAGTTCAAAGTAGACTCGGGTGTCAAGGTTTCCGCAGTTCCAAGTGACTTCCTCGGGGTCCCGGCGGAGCTCGCCAAGGTAGACGCTATGTTGACAGGGCCCGGTGGCCAACCTCTGCGTGTACGGGGTTCGTATTTGGCACAGCTATCTTGGCAAGGGAAGACCAGTTCCCAGCGTATTTACGTCATTGAGGCACTTTCAGTACCTTTACTGGGTCTGCCAGCCATCCAAGCTCTTGGAAGTTGTGAAATTTCTGGGTACTGTCAACACTCCTCAGCCAACGCTTCATGCGGAACTGTTCCGTGGCCTCGGCACGCTCAGAGATGAGTACACCATTCGCTTGAAACAAGATGTTGTGCTGTTCTCACTCAGTGCACCTCGACGGATACCAATCCCACTTCTGACACCATGTTGCGTGGGCGTTCCCGTGCTGTTGTGCCGGGAGAAAGAAAAAGAGAGCCAGGCGACCACTCCGCTCCAGGACCAAACACAAAGTGATTTATTCCCAAACCCCCTAGCTGTGCTTCAGCTTAGAGGGCGCCACTATTAAGTTCATAGGTGGCGACCCCAACAAGTACTTTCCTTTTTTTTTCTTTTTTGCTAAAACGTGGGTGGGTATGGCGTGAGTGTTGCCTTTTTCAATCACTTAGCATTGCTTAAGAACTTCTCACAGGTACGATGCACGATGCTCACACAAGCATGTTTAATTAAGCCTCACTAGCCTAACTGGGTAAATGGGGTGCGTCTTATATACAGTGGAACCTCGATTCTACGTCCCCTGGTCATGCGACGACCCGCATTTTACGACAAATTTGTGCGGTCCCGGCAAAACCCCCATAGAGACAATGCATTAAAAACCTCGGTTATACGACGCAAATTTTAGAAGGACCCCGCTTCGTACGACGTCTGGCTCGTACCGTCCGTCAAAAAAGGTCGTCAGCAAACGCAGGCCGGGATGTACCGTATTTTCGCGATTCTAAGCACCCCCCGAATCTAAGCAACCCCCCTATTTTTTTGCGCGGAAGAGAGCGTTGCCGATGACGCCAAGTGCACTTGCTCTCTTTTTCGTCGTGCCTGTGCAGTCGGAGTCCCGAGGAGGCGCGGCCTGCGCGTTGTTGTTGTTGTGACTGAGAGAAGGATAAAAAGGAAATTGCACGGGTCTGCCTACTGGCTCGAGCCGAGCCACCATCGCTGCCTCTTGCAGACAGAGGAGAGTTAAGAGATCAGAGGAAAGATAAAGAGAAAAGATAAGACGCGCGTCGCAGCAACAAATGCGTCCACCGGAGCGGACGCGCTCGCCGAAGCGAGGATATAGCGAGGACAGCGGCGAGGACAGCGGCGTCCACGGCGCTTTTTGTGTTGCTGCGTTCCGACACCACAAGACAGATGGCGGCACAGAACTGTCTGCAGCTATTTTTCTTTTGAATGTTTCCTAAATAAAATGTTTTTTCTCGCGCCCGTTTCATCGGGATTTCGCCGTGAAAAGAAAGGCCCGGGGGTGGGGTCTCACTTTGGGCATCGCGATTGTGAAAAACAGGGGGTGCTTAGAATCGAGTAAATACGGTAGGCACACTTTAGCCAGTCGATAACCGGTGCACCTTAATCTTTCCACCTATCAAGAAAACCGCGCGAGCCGCTGCCCCGCTGCTCACGGCAGCCTCAACGGCCATTTTATCTCTGCCGGCAAAAATGTGCTGCATTTGTGTTCCGAAAAAAAAGAGAAAAGGATGACGATGAAGTTCAGGCGTTAAAAAATAACACGCTTGATTTTCGATTATACGACACCCGGATTATACGACGGTTTCGCGCGGTCCCCTGAACGTCGTATAATCGAGGTTCCACTGTACCAACTTTTTCAATGACAGCCTGCATATATGGCGGGTGCGTCTTATACACCGGAAAATATGGTACTCGGCAATATACGGTAGGTGGGCGGATGAGATTAAGAAGTTTGCGGGGTATACGACAGCCGCAACTGGCAAAGAAGGACAGGGTCAATGGGAGAGACATGGGGGAGGCCTTTGCCCTGCAGTGGGTGTAGTCAGGCTGATGATGATGATGATAAGGATGGAGCCTAGAAGCAGTCCTTGTAGCGTCACCATAACAGATAGACACTCAGGCGCCCCATCAAGAAAAGTGCCCATACTCACGGTAGGGGGTCCATGGGGTGGGCATGGTGGTTCCCCCCGGAGGGTAGGGAGGCATGGCCGCTCCAGATGGTGGGTACGGTGGCTGCCCACCCCCCATGGCCGAAGGGGGCATCACTCCGGCCGTGGGGCGGAAGAAGCCTCCTCCCCCGGAGGCACCTGCACGGAGTACCAAAGGTGCAATGTGACGCCAACACTACGGGCAGGATGCGAAAGCACTAGACAACTGCGCCAGCTGTCTGTCATGAGGAAGGGCTTCACTTAGAGTCCATCTCGCAAGTTGTCTGTAGCGCTGTGGCCATTTGAGCCAATCAGAAAACATGTTCCTCTCCCCTAATGCCACAATGATGGCTCCATCCTAAGGAAGGAAAGAGCACCAGTGTCCTGCTACTGCACGATGGAGACACGGCCAACTCAAAGGATGCCATGCTCATGAGTAGAGGCACACCACTTCGCAACAAGCCTCCACACTTCTATGCACATGCGGATTTTCTCTCCCTAATTTAACCAGCGAACGAAAAGCTCACTGTGCTTTGAAAACACCATCCTGAATGGCCTTTTCAGTAGCTGCAGTAATTGTTTAATAACCACCACACCACTGCAAAACCATTTGAGGGACTGTTTTTGATATTCCTACTAACAACCTGTGAGATTCTTTCTGTTCTCAATGAAGCATGTAAGGCACAGCAAAAGATGCATCTCCCCTGGCTATCACAAATGGTGGCAAAGCCGGTTAAAGAAGGCACTTCCCCCCTTTTCTGTTCAGAGAAGCTCAAGCAAGAGCAACGATTAGTGGAGCCTCCATGATGGGAGTTACCTTGACTCAAGCAACAGCAACAATTAATGCCGCCTCTGTGGTGGGAGTGAGATAAGGGCTTGGAACTGTACCATGGAGCTGCTACGCTGTTTCATTCATCTTTTTTCTTACAGCGGATTTTCACTTTCTCTGTCACAACAGAAGAACCAATTCTGTTGCATTCCCCGCCACTTCTTTGCTCTTGCTCTTGCCCCAACGCCAGAAAGAATGCCGCAGCTTCCTTGGTTTGGCATCATACCGTATAGTGCGGAATATAGGTCGAGGTTTTTTCCGAAAAATATTACCAAAAGGTCACCCCTTGACTTATATACCGGCCTTTGGCACAAACTGAATAGTCGTCTGGCAACATGTGTGAGCCGCGGACATTTTGGCATCCGCATCATTATCGCTTCCATGTTGACGATTCTTTCCTTCCTCTTTGTCAACCGACGCGGCTAAACGTTGACGGCGGTAATCGTTCTTGGCATTGCAACGTATTAATTTCATGACAGCCCGCAAAATGAGTACTGGTACTCGATGTACCAGTAGGGACCGGTAGTGTGAAGAGGCCTTGCATGCCCTCAAGCAGCCATTGACTTTGCCTTCCGTGCTCCCCACTTTGATGAGGAAGCGCACACCATTCTTCACACTGATGCTAGTGGACAAGGCATCGGCGGTTCTTTTGCAATGCTTCATCATCATCATCATCATCATCAGCCTGACTACACCCACTGCAGGGCAAAGGCCTCTCCCATGTCTCTCCAATTAACCCTGTCCTTTGTCAGTTGCCGCCACTGTATCCCTGCAAACTTCTTAATCTCATCCGCCCACCTAACTTTCTGCCGTCCCCTGCTACGTTTGCTTTCTCTTGGAATCCACTCCGTTACCCTTAAGGACCAGCGGTTATCTTGCCTTCGCATTACATGCCCTGCCCAAGCCCATTTCTTCCTCTTGATTTCAACTAGGATGTCATTAACCCGCGTTTGTTCCCTCACCCACTCCGCCCTCTTCCGATCTCTTAACGTTACACCTATCATTTTCCTTTCCATAGCTCGCTGCGTTGTTCTTAACTTAAGCTGAACCCTCTTTGTTAGCCTCCACGTTTCTGCCCCATAGGTGAGTACCGGTAGGATACAGCTGTTGTATACTTTTCTCTTCAGGGATATTGGTAAGCTACCATTCATGATCTGAGAGAACCTACCATATGCGCTCCACCCCATTCGTATTCTTCTAGTTATTTCCCTCTCATGATCCGGATCTGCGGTCACTACCTGCCCTAAGTAGACATATTCTCTTACTACTTCCAGCACCTCGCTACCAATTGCGAACTGCTGTTCCCTTGCTAGGCTGTTGAACATTACTTTGGTTTTCTGCATGTTAATTCTTAGCCCCACCGTTCTGCTCTGCCTGTCTAACTGATTGATCATGCTTTGCAGTTCTTGTCCTGAGTGGCTTAGCAAGGCAATGTCATCAGCGAATCGCAAATTACTCAGGTATTCTCCATTAACTCTTATCCCCAACTGTTCCCATTCCAGTCCCCGGAATACCTCCTGTAAGCAGGCAGTGAAGAGCATTGGCGAGATCGTGTCTCCCTGCCTGACCCCTTTCCGTATTGGAATTTTATTGCTGACTTTATGGAGAACTATAGTAGCTGTGCAGTCGTTATAAATATCTTCCAATATTTTCACATAACACTCTTCTACACCCTGATTCCGCAATGCCTGCATAACAGCTGAGGTTTCCACCGAGTCAAATGCTTTCTCGTAATCAATGAAGGCTATATATAAGGGTTGGTTATATTCTGCGCATTTCTCTATCACCTGATTGATAGTGTGAATGTGGTCTATTGTCGAGTATCCTTTACGAAAGCCTGCCTGATCATTTGGTTGACTAAAGTCCAAGGTTGTCCTGACTCTATTAGCGATTACCTTAGTAAATACCTTGTAGGCAACGGACAATAAGCTGATTGGTCTGTAATTCTTCAAGTCCTTCACATCTCCTTTCTTATGAATTAAGATAATGTTAGGGTTCTTCCAAGCTTCTGGTACTCTCGAGGTCACAAGGCATTGCGTATAGAGGGTGGCTAGTTTTTGTAGCACAATCTCTCCTCCGTCCTTCAACAAATCTGCTGTTACCTGATCCTCACCAGCTGCTTTCCCTCTTTGCATTGCTCCTAAGGCTTTCTTTACTTCCTCCTTCGTTACTGGCAGGATGTCCCATTGCTGTGCTTGACTGCCTCCATCAGTAACTTGATGATTACATTCCTCGGTAAGGTCCGTTGTAGCGACCACAGAATGGTAAGGTCTCGTGTTAGCTTAGATTTGCAATGCTTCACTACGTCTCAAGAGCAAGTTCTGGCGCACGCCAGCCATTCCCTTACTGCAGCTGAGCTTAACTACTCAATAGCAGAACAAGAATGTCTCGCTGTTATTTCGTCTGTCCAAAAATTTCGCCCCTACTTGTATGGTTGCCATTTCACCATAGTTACAGATCACCACGCACTGTGTTGGCTGTCAGCATTAAAGAACTTATCCAGTTGCCTGGGTGACTGGGTGTTCTGCCTTCAAGAGTACACGCTTACCATCACGCACATATCCGGCAGAAAACACCTCGACAATGACACCCTATCTCACTGCCCATTAGCTTCTGCTCTCGCACTTCCACCTGCAACCTCTTCTACACTCTGCCTTTCATGTCCGCCTTCCGTTGATCATCTGGATGCTGCACCCATCGCTGTGGCTCCGGTGGATATCCGCATTGATTTCCCGTACCAGCAGCTGGCTGATCCCTACTGCTGCACAGTCACTGCTTGTCTCTACGGTCAATCAGCAGCACCCAACTGTCGCTTCCGACATCAGCTCTGCCAGTTCCGATTCCAGCATGGAACATCGCTACACTTGCCACCGTATGAGTCACCGGTGGGTTCCCGTTGTTCCTTGGTCCCCTTGTCATCCGAGTTTTAGAAGCTTACCGCAACGACGTCACTGCCGGTCATTTAGGTCACCACAAAATGTACAACCATATCAAGAGCCGCTACTTCCGGCCTGGCCTTTCTACAAGCGTCGCCAAGTACAGGGTCCGTCAAAAGTTCCAAGGCCACAGGGTTTGCTTTTGAGCAGCATAGTCGAGCTGTTGAGATACCTTCGAAGCTCAAAATATCTGTAGAGAATAGAAGAAGAATCGTTCTACCATCTGAGAACCTCGATAGCTCTATCGGAATCTTAAGTGCCAGGATATACCGATGAAAAGCGGACCATGTGGCCTAGGAACTTTTGACGGACCCTGTACATACCATCCTGCCCCTCTTGCCAGCATCGTAAGCGGTCAACATCTCCTCCTGCTGCCCCCTTGCAACCTCTTCCTTGCCCATCTGTGCCTTTCGACTCTGTCGCCATCGACTTGTTTGGCCATCTACCCACCACGCTAGCTGGCCACCGTTGGGTTGTCACCGTCACTGACCACCTGACACAGTACAGTGAAGCAGATGCTCTACAATCCGGTGCCTCTTCTGAAGTCACCAACTTCTTCCTGCACGTGGTAATCTTGCGCCATGGTGCTCCCCGTATCCGGGTTAGCGACCATAGGAAGACGTTTCTTTCACAAGTACTTGAGGAGGTACTTCATGCAGCCAACACCATCCACAGGACATCCTCCAGCTATCATCCTCAAACCAATGGCCTCATCGAGTGTTTTCCCCGCACGTTGCCCGACATAGTATCCATGTACACCAGTCCCGACCTCAGGAACTGGGACATTTTCCCCTCTGTCACCTTTGCATATAATTCCGCAATTCAGCGTGCCACTTCTTCCCTTTCTTCCTGGTTTACGGCTGCCAACCTTCATCTGTATGCGACGCCACCTCCTTCACCGCCCCAGTCTTTCTGCCCACGTCACTGGGCGAACAGTTCCCTTCTTGTATGGCCCACTGTGATCACCTTGTGTGCATCAACACTGAAGTCGCCCAGCAAGTACAAAAACACCGTTACGATCAGCACCACCGTACTGTCCCCATTCAATCCTGTGATGAAGTTCTCCTTTGGACACCTGTCCACACTCCTGGCTTGTGCGAGAAGTTTCTTCATCACTTCATTGGGCCTTACACGGTATTATAACAAACCTCTCCCGTCAACTACAGTGTTGCCCTTTTCCACACCAGTGCCAATCATTGCCGACGCTCAGAAAAGGCCATTCACCTGTAGGGCCGGGCTGTCCTGGAATGAAGACATTCATCGAAGCGGTGGCTCACAATATTTTGGGTCTGTTATATCCCACAGAAAACGCCTCTCTTCAATCATTGCGATCAGGTCATTTTCCTGGTGGCACAAGAACAACGGCGGCATGTTCACGTGCGGAACTGGCACACTCGTCTGGCGGTGTCTACATGGGTGGTTCTCACGCACAGCCATGTCAAGACATTGCTGGAGCTCACGGCCGAGGCGGTCCCTACATGAGGCGCAAGCCATTCCTTTTGGCTCCCTACATGGCTCCATTCATCATCAGAAAGTGCACGCTTGCAAGAGGGATCCTAGGAAACGTGCTTTATCAAGGCAGCCCCATCCGCCAGCTGACAGTGGCCACGGCGGCCTTCCTGTTTGTATGCACCTGCTTGCAAGACGCTGTACCACGGCAGGCAGCATTGCAACGAAAGGAAACGCTCTTTCTTGCACTTTGAAAATGTTTCCAAGCACAAAAGGCACAAAAGTGGCGAATCACCGCAAAGTGCTTGCTTTGGTTGGCTGGTTTATTGGGGTTTAACATCTCGAAGTCACTCAGGCTAAGAAGGTCGCCATAGTGAAGGCCTCCAGAAGTTTCGACCACCCGGGGTTCTTTAACGTGCACTGACATCGCACAGTGCATGGGCCACTAGAATTTTGCCTCCATCAAAATTTGAAAGCAGTGGCCGGGATCGAACCCGTGTATTTCAGGTCAGTAGCTGAGCGCCATAACCACAGAGCCACCGCGGTGTCTCCAGGAAATTCGCCCGGCCAGCGAACAGGGCAAACGGGGCCCACGAACACTTTTTGTTTATTCTTGTGGTTACCAAAAGCTGTCATACCGAGGCAACACCCCAGCAAACCATTCTTGTTTCTCAGCCATTCATGCAGTGTCACAAGAATTGTGAAGAGAGTTCGTTAGGCGACTAGCTGACAGCTTGCTAGCGAACGTATTTGGTCGATGTCACTGCTGTGTTCCCGCAGTGTGACACGGGCTTACGTGTCACAGGCACCCCCCTAAACATACCTCTCTCTGGGCAGGCACATGAGTGCCTACCCAGAGAGAGGTATGTTTAGGGGATGCATGCAACATGTAAGCCCGTGTCGGAAGAGATCAGAAGCAGGCAGAGTGGGTGAGAGAACAAACGCGGGTTAATGACATCCTTGTCGAGATCAAGAGGAAGAAATGGGGGCTTGGGCAGGGCATGTAATGCGAAGGCAAGATAACCGCTGCTCCTTAAGGGTAACGGAGTGGATTCCAAGAGAAGGCAAACGTAGCAGGGGGCGCCAGAAAGTTAGGTGGGCGGATGAGATTAAGAAGTTTGAGGGGATATCAGATGGCTGCAACTGGCAAAGAAGGACCGGGTTAATTGGGGGGAGACATGGGAGAGGCCCTGCAGTGGGCGTACTCAGGCTAAAGATGATGATGATGATGACGAGTGCACCAGTCTACGTCAAACACGACCCTCACAGCTGCATTTCCATGAAGGCGAAATGCGGGAGGCACCCGTGTGCTGCACGATGTCAGTGCACATTAAAGATTGTCACCCATCCCAACCCCCTTCCCCAGTGCACAGTGGCAGGGGGAGATTATGACCCCACCTGTGGTGGCCCTGGGCGGGTAGGCGGCGGGTGATCCCTCCTCCTGGGGCTTGGTGAAGACGGGCGGGGTCTCCCCAAACACGATGATCATCACCTGGATCAGGCCCAGCAGGTCCGACGAGGCCTGCCACAACAGAGGACGACGGGCAGGTCAGAATCAAATTAATCGTCAATCACTGGCTGCATCCACCGCAGGCACATCACACCCGTCAGCTTCCAATTAATCTTGTCCTGTGTCAGCCACGGCCACATATATTCCAAGTGCTGTAAAATTACTAATGAGGGTAAAATGGAAGGCATTTTGTTGACCTAAAGTGCAGTGAGGCGAAAGCCTTAAGCACGGTGTTGCTGCTTGTGTCACTGATGTGTGGTTAAGATGTTAAGCTTCGCCTCTAAGAGTGGAATGCGACAGTGTCTTGCAACGCTGCCAGGGAGTCCACAGAATGCCATTGCCCGTTGGGCTGTACGCCTTGCTCGTCCATAAATTGGTTTTTGAGGAAAGGAAATGTATCTGTTTGGCATATCTGGGTGGACACCTAAACCTCGCCGTAAGGGAAGGGAGGAAGATGGGAGTGAACGAAGACACCGTTCTCACTAGACGTGCCTTTGTTCATTCCAAACCATCGAGCTGGCGTGGCGGAGTGGTAGCGTGCTTGTCTCGCACTCTGGACTCCGGGGTTCGATTCCCAAACTCAACCAATTTCCGACTCGGTTTTATTTATTTATGTGGCCTGATTAGAAAGGTTAATTGGGCTAATTGGGTGATTAATAATTAACTAAACTCATTCCCACTTGGAGCATCACTATACGATCCCTTTAATTGGTTACATGGTTACTACCCAAAGTACAATTGGCCCCGTTTGAAATTCACGCACTGTGATGTCACGACGATTTTGACCAATTGAAAAGCGTGACATATCTGTCGACAACTCCTGCTTACAACGATGAGGCATTAAAGGCTTCCGCCTTAAAAATGGTTTTGATTATATTGCACTGTACCCACCATACTATGTAGCCATACATTAAAAACGATTTTTTATTGAGCAGTTTTTTTTGCACCGAGGTACTAATCAATGAGTGATTAAAAATAATTATCATGGGGACAGACTAATTCATGAGAAAGGTCATTTCATTGTTGAAATCAGTATAGATAAACTGACCAAGGTGGTGCAGTTTCACAAGGACTGGGCTAAAAATAAGGAAAATAGGTCTAAGACCAGTGTCCCCCCTTAGGAGGCCGGCCCATTCCTCGACAGCTTCCCTCCCAAGCGTGCAGAGCAGAAGAGCAGGCAAACAGAGAGGCTCACGGGGTTCCACTCGTGCAGGTAGGGCAGGAAGACGCGCCCCGTCTGGTCCACGTGGCGGGACACCTTGATCTGCATGTAGGCGGTGGGCTTGACGTAGCACATGGGCGAGTTGTAGGGGTGCGTGTCCAGCAGCCAGATGCAGACGGGGATGTTGTAGGTGGCCCCCTTGTAGGTGACCGGGATGGTGCCGTCCAGGCAGAACAGCTCCTTCTTGGTGCCATCATTGAACACTGTTAAGGGGGGGGGGGATCAACATCCCTTCTTTTACCAGCACTGCCTTCCTTCTGTGCGGTCACCGGGAGATGGCTGCAAGCACTATGAAGGGGCAGGGTGCCGCTATGAATGTACAGTACGGTCCACTGTTAAAGGGAACATGCGATCGCATGGCCTCCGCGCTACGCGAAGCCATGTTGCCTAGATGCCGCGAGAATGGGCGGCATCAGGCACATGCGCGAAAAGACCAGCTGACATGCTTACTGTGCATGCATCTTATGCCGTAGATTCTCGCACATTCCGGGTGGCAGCGCTTCGCGAAGCCCGGAAGCCACGCGATCGCACGTTCCCTTTTGACAGTGGACCATACTGTACATGCCAAAAAGGTAGCAGTGCTCGGTGAATGCACGCCAGTGCAGCCTCAAGATCGAAAAAAACACACTGGTGGCGGTGTAAATCTGCAAAGAAGCATTAGCAGTTTATCTGAACCCTGCAAGGTGGGAAGAGTGTTTCAAAGGTGAGTTTTCTATTTTTCGACTTAGAGCGATGAAATCTGGCACAGTGGCTCAAAACAGCATCAAACAATCAGATATAGAGTTTCACAACGACAGCTTCAGCACTAGGTTCCCTCTGATCACTGTTTATGTGTTGTCACTTACGTGTGGAATGCCTCGCATGACAAAAAAAGCAGGCTACAGGCCTGTAAATGCTTGTAATATATTTACTAAGACGTGTGGTGTAAATCAAGACTCTCGTAATTTTTTAATTTCTCTGTTCTTTTTTAAACGACACAGTATGCATCTTCTCTTTATAGTTAGCGCAATTATCTTACGCTTTAATTAAAGGTACATTTATTTACTCTGATTACACCTCCTTTTATCTCAATCAACAATTCTGGTTTTCAAATTTGGTGCCATGGTTGCCTTCTCGTCCTCTTACAATATCCCCTGTCCCCTATAGTTGGCCACACAAGGTTAACCCTCGCCGCCAGGAAAAAAAGGAAAATCCAAGAAGTGAATAGGAGGCAGGAGAGTTGTGAGAAAGAAGATAGGAAAGTGAAAGATGGAGGGGAGGACAGGAAAAGGCGACTGCCGATTTCCCCCGGTCGGGTCAGGCCGGAGGTGCCGTCTACAGGAAGCTGGAGCCAAAGCGGTGTGTTGATGATGACAAAAGTATTTTTGTGGCATCTGTGGCCAGAGAGCGTTATGGCCCAAGGTATTTTTCTTCCACTCAAGGTGGGGTCCAAGACCCAGTTTCCAAGCATTTCACCCTGAAATAAGTTGAGCACCAGACCAGGGGAAATCTTGCGCCCATTGTATGTCACTGGTGGGTACCCGGCGGCACTGGGGATCGAACCCCGCATCTCTTGCATGCGAACTGAATGCTCATCCACTAGGCTACCGCTGCGGTCAAGGCAATGTGTTGCCTCTGCCGAGGGGTTTAACCCTTTCAGGCGCTTTGTACACAATTGTGTAAGCGGCAAACTGACACCTTTTTCTGGGAAAGTGGAGCACTTAAGAGTGATTTCGTCATTTCAGTCAAATTGAGCACCCTCCTTGTTGAAAATAAGTTGCTTTTTGGTACCATGTAGCGAATGCAGTAATATTTCACATAGGAGTGAGCTAGGTAGCACTGTGTCCGCCATTTCTGTGCAGACAGATTCTGCCAAGAGTGAAAACATCGATGGTGTTTGCTCAGTTTCGAGCGTAATGTGCATCTTCGAAACACAAAGTGATTCCACGATCCCTAGGGTGTTCACCTGACACACGAGAACATTTCGATGGTACTATTTCTAACAAATCTGACACACTTTGTGCGGAATTCTCCACATCATCGTAAGAACTGACCTACTGGTCTTTCACGCTCGAAAACTAACACATTCCCTTTCTTGAGGCCTGAGTGTACTACTTAGGCGAGAAAATAATTTATTTCAGTCAAAACAAAAAATGGCGCCTGAAAGAGTTAAAGGTCCAAATGCTTGGCAATGGCTCAACCACCAGGATCCCCTTTTTCTCAAACATGGTGATGCCACGCACGGCTAAGAGCGGGTGCTCGGGTCCGTGGTGACGCACTGCTCATCATCATCCCCCAACTGCGGGGATGTCCCTGCAGATGCTCAGGAACCCGTGGTGTCGCAACTCGCCCATGCGGGGGGGGAGCTGACACGTGCATCTGTATATATACACCCATCACCGACAATAAGGGGCAGTTGTTCAAGACACAAGGTGAGGCGGTTGTCTTCACGGCTCTCCGGCTTCACCGGTGTAGTTGGACAGGACACAAGATCATCCACAACATAGTTCCAGTTTCAAAAGGGTGGAAATTTGGGCTGGTTGGTGCATGATCTTAGGAATAAAAAACAGCGCAAACGGGGACAAAGCAAAGAGAGGGACACGACGCTGTCGTGTCCCTCTCTCTGCTTCGTCCCCGTTTGCGCTGTTTTTTATTCCTTAGTTCCAGTTTCTTTCAGGAGACGTGCCAGTGCCATTGGACCGTCCTGTTCACACATGCACCCCCCCCCCCCCCCCCCCTCCCCATGTTTGAGCTGGGATAAAAGCCGCTGGTTTTTAAACTGATCTATCACTGCTTTAAACCATGACGATTGGCTTTGGTATCCGTGCCCTGCTAACATTGTATAAGTTTATTCTTTTGGTTTTATTCTTTTGGTATCCGTGTGCTGCTAATATTGAATAATTTTATTCTTTTTTGTTCTGTAACAATGTAAGTTCACTCCTGCTTGGGCTAAGCAGTGGCCTGCAGTATTATGAAATAAATAAATAGAAATAAATAAATATACTACATAGAGGTACGCTACAGAAGCGCTCCCATCTGAATTTGCTTCAGAAGATTTACTACACTGATCAAACATTAAAGAAGCTCTGAAAGGGGTTCTCAATAAGGTTGCAGCATGCTAGGATGCCAAAGGATGCCACTCCACAAATATCCTCCAGAAATAATAATTTTTCGAATGCGCTTGTTAGAAGCAGAGTTATCTGCCGTCAAAATTTGAATTTCAGCGTCTCCGTGCTTTTCCCTCTCCGCTTGTCACTTTTTGCACGCTGAAAGGCCGACACTCCACCGCTGGCCCCAGTGCTCACGCACACAGAAATTCCCAGGGGAGGGTGGGGGGGGGGGGGGGGGGGAGCTTCCTGACCTGCTGGGGCAATGCGGCTGACCGGTCGTGAATATAACCAATAGCCATCTCTTACACGGCGTACGCAGAAGCGTGAAACGGAAGAGGGCATGAGCAAGAAAAAGTCACCCGAAAAATGTCGCCAACTTACGCACGTGACTGTGTCCGCTGCTGTGTGTACAAGTGCATTATTTGTCTCAGGTGTTCGTGACAACACAATGCAATGATTGAGCGTGTTTATGTACTCTCATCGAAAGGTGCTTCAGAGGCACAGCCCCTTTAAAAACTGGTTTTCTTCAGCAAGAGATGTTGTCGGGCTAGTTGGCTTGATACTTGTAATGCCATGAAAGGTTATGCGCAAAAAAAGACGACACGAAGAGAGAAGACACGACAGGACGAGCGCAAACTAACAACTAGTTTATTCAGAAGTTGACACCTCTAAATATAAGACGATGAGGTGCACGTGCGGTGGATACACCCACAGCATGCCTTGTAAACGTGATAACACCATCATACCCTACAAGATAGATCTTAACAAAGCCGACTCGCTTCTGTACAAGTAAAGAAAAGTAGTGCTGATGCAACTGTGCGCATTCTTAAAGGGAAGCTGAAGAGTTTTTCGAATTCGTTAAAATGCTCACGTGTGGATGTGGCAACTTTATAAATCATGCGGGTAAATTTTTTTTACACATTCATAACTTAGGAGCGACGTAATCGCCGTTTAAAATTACGCGGTAGCTCCGCCCCCCGTGGTCTGCCGAGCGCTGCTGATGACCCTGACGATGCGAGCCAAAACCGGAAACCGCGGAGTGGTGACGTAAACACCGGTGATCCATCGCTTCAGAGCCTCCGCGGCCGTGCTTGTTTCTGCGTGCGTGCCATCATAAGCTGCTTCGAGCTGCCGTGTGTTTCTTTATTTGTGCGTTTTTATGTTTGTGGTGAGGTACAGAAAGGTGTGCAGCATCGAATGAAGCGGTGGACCCATCATGCCAGCGTTCTGTGCAGCCCTCGGCTGCACGAACATCCGCGGCCGCGACGATGTGGTCTTTCATTATTTCCCTCAAAAAAAGAACCTCTCCGCGAAGTGAGCTGCTGCTGTGAAGCGAAGGGATTTCAAGCCGTCAAAGGCAACAGTGCTATGCTCTGGCCATTTTCGTGATTAGAACTATCACCAGAGCCTGTCGACAATGCATTCACTGGGCATGTCAACAGTCAGCTTGACTGAAACCCGGTGCAATACCGTCTGTGTTCTGATAATTTCATTAATTTCTTGGCAGCACCAGCAGTCTTCTTCATTCTACACTGGAATGCAGCGGACGGAGGAACACCTGTTTTGGAAGTAGAGTGTTTACAATGACATCACCCAACTGCCAGGAATACATTTCTATTAACGCATGTAGTCGTAAAGAATTGCCGACTGCCGCATGGCTTCATACATTAATAATAATATTATATAATTGCGCGCCAAGTGTGCTACAGCCAGCCTTGCGATTCGTCCTGCTCGGTTGCAGCACGAGTCCATCTAGTTAGTGAAAAAATCCCTTGCCGCTAGATCTGAGAACAAGCACGATAAAGGCGGCGCAAACGGATGAAAGTATTCTTACAAGAACTTGTAGCATGAACCAACTCGCCTAAGCAAGGATTTTAATTTACTGCTAGCTCCCATCTTGGCACGCAAAACGGAAGGCGCACGTTTGTCACCTAGACGAGTTTTGTCGCAAAGCGCTGCGAACTTGTATGTTATGAATCGAGCCGGCATGCAGCTACTATGAAGTGGTGCAAGCATAAAATTTGCGTGTAAAAAGAGCCTGGCAACTTCTTGCGCATGCCAATGATCTTTGTGGATTACAAGCAGATTTGTGGCAGCACTGACAAGCGGCAAGACAAAAATGCCGACGATCGCATCCCGCTTACATCGTATTAGGAAAATTACGTCAGGCAGTGCTATACTGCATTTGCTCACCTCAAAATTTATCCATTGTATCTCTGAATGTAGTTTGGCAAGAAAAGTATACTTACTAAAGTCATTTCCAACACGTGGAGATGCTGACACTTCGCTTTCGTTCGAGTCAAAATCACGGCTTGCACCAGCAACGTTTCTTTCTTGGAAAGGGTTGCTCTTTGCAATCGGTTCTATTATGTAGGGGATGACGCCAAGATACTCCGGGTAATCTTCGATGTGTTCCATCGTCAAATAAGGAAAATAACAACCTCGAACCGCCGAGTACCGCGGTTCATGTGCAGCGGCGGCGGCCGAGCCGACCGAGCCAGCGCCACTGTTGACGTCACGAGGCGCCCAACCAATCACAGGCGGCAACGAGGCGCGCGAGCTCGCCCGAGGCTGCCGCTGCACTTCTCGCCAAAATAAAATAGGTTTGCGCTTTCCTTTGCCTAATTTCGACGAGAAATTCGAATTCCGAGGGTGGAAAACTGTAAAGTGCATCTCTCCACTCATTTTCTGGGAAACCTTTCAGCATCCCTTCAGACCAAGAAGGATTCCATTATTTCTCGCGTCACAGCGTTGCTGCCCTGGCCAACAGTGATCGTGCAGGGGAGCATGAGCGCACGTTAAGTGATAAGGTGAGTGGCACAAATTTGGCCGAACATTGCCGAAAATGCCAGTGCAGACCTCGACTGAATGAGATTAAGATTCTTGGCCAGGGTAGCAACACTGTGGCGCGAGACATAATGGAATCCTTCTTCATCAAGAATGCACACAACTGTGTCAGCAATACGCCTCTTACCTTGTATAGAAGTGAGTCACTTTGTTAAAATCTGTCTTGTAGGATATGATAGTGTTATCGCGTTTACCACGCATACTGTGGGTGTATCTGTCGCACGTGCACCTACTTGTCTTATATTTAGAGGTGTCAACTTCTGAGTAAACTAGTTGTTAGTTTGTGCTCGTCCTGTCGTGTCTTCTCTCTTCGTGTCGTCTTTTTTTGCACATAACATTTCATGGCATTACCGGTTTTCTTCTTTCTCCACCAGGTGAGTCTCCAGTCACCAATTAAAAGTTCAGGCCTTGTCTGCTCCGCTTCCTAATTGCCACAATGAGTGGCACCGCCCTTCTAGCTAGAAATGAAGGTACTACACTGCCCCTCTCTACAGTGCCCCTGGGGCATGTACGAGGGATAAATGGATGCACAAAAGAAACTACACAGGAGAGAACTAGCAAAAAGGGAGTGATTACTCACTGACATCCACCCAAGCGCAGCCATACGGCTACAAAGGAAAGCTATACAGCTTTCTCAGAAACTTCGCAGTTAGAGAAAAATTCGTCCTGGTCCAGGGTTAGAACCGGGGACCACCGCTTCACCGGAGCAGTCGCTCTACCAACTGAGCTAACCGGGACGGCAAGCTTATGGTAGGGCGAGAGCGAATTTATGAATAGCTCTTAGTGGGAACTGTGTTGGTCAAATGTTTAGGGTCAAATGTCAATTCGCTCTCGCTCTACCATAAGCTTGCCATCCCGGTCAGCTCAGTTGGTAGAGCAACTGCTCCGGTGAAGCAGTGGTCCCCGGTTCGAACCCCGGACCAGGACGAATTTTTCTTTAACTACGAAGTTTCTGAGAAAGCTGTATAGCTTTCCTTTGTAGCCGTATGGCTGCGCTCAGGTGGATGTCAATGAGTAATTACTCCCTTATTGCAAATCTACTCCAACTGGGGGTTTCCCCTAAAAAGTTTACCAGGAGAGAACTAGCTGTCAGCTCCAGTCAGGCCTCTTCCACAAATCCCAAGTGCGAACAAAAGAAGAGTGCCCTCCTCACCAAACTGTGCAGAGGTGGGCGACAGGTTCCGGTAGTGCTGCAGGGCATTGGTGATGTCCTTCTTGGCCTGATCCGCATAGTGGTACTGCGGAACCCAGTGAGACCACACACACACTTCATTAGGGTGCGACTGGCAAAGACCAGGCACTGAGAATTTTTTCACTCATTCAGACACACCCGCAAAACGGGACGCGTTCACACGGCGAAGAAATACACATGGACAGCGCTGTCCATGTGTATTTCTTCGCCGTGTGAATGCGTAACATGCACCAACTGGCCCAACAAGCTACGCTTCTTCAATCAGACACACTCTTTCTGGGCCCATGCAGGAGTGGTTACCTAAAATACTGCACAGCTGTGTGCAGAAAAAAAATAAAAACAAATGGTTGGTTGGTTGGTTTATGGGGTTTAACGTCCCAAAGCGACTAAGGCTATGAGAGACGCCGTAGTGGAGGGCTCCGGAAATTTGGACCACCTGGGGTTCTTTAACGTGCACTGACATCGCTCACGCTAATAAAACACAAAATGGATGGAACAGGGACAATTAAAGGGAAAAACTGAGGGGACGCCCAAGTCTCCTTAAGAGTGGAAAGTGACAGCGTCAGACTTCACATTTGTCGCAACTTCTGTGCATGTTTGTGCCAGTTTCTTTGCAAATGTTGGTCCATCTCAAATGCTGCATTTGGACTGCTAGCTACAGCAGCATACATCCACTATGCCGTGATGGTGCTGACATACACCACATGGCCGCACGGTCTTTCATGCCATCTTTTTTGTGCTGTGAGAAAAGTGAACACGTACCAACTAGCCCAAATGTCTGCTTTATGCAGCAGAACAATGCTTCTGCAGTAATTCACTCGATTTGGCCGTTGCGTCGATATCATTAATATCGGACTACACTTGCTCCTCGAGAAGTGGCACTGTTCTGGCACGACACTTTTTGGTCTCCTCGATTTGGTTGCACTTTCTGCACCAGTTCAGGCGGCGCTGCCCTCGCGCCCTCGATTTGCCAGTGCAGCTAGAGCCACCTACACTTCGGCACTCAATTTGATGCAGTGCTGCACGAGTTCTCCTGCACTTTTGCACTAGCCTCCCGGTGAGTTCTCTTCTCATGCAAGTCATGCAAGGTGCGGCTATTTCCTCGTTGGCGTTGCATAACCCTTCTCGCAGCGCCGCCCCTCCTCCTCCGCTCTAAGAGTGCGTTCGCCGTATTTTCCCATTTTCGTTTGTTTACTGGATGTTTCTATTGCACTGATCTGTGCATATTGCTTGAATTATTGAACTTCGGTTTTCCCGCATTGAACTTACACTGATACCGCGAAAACGCTACCACGTTCAGGAATTGCCGGATAAGTGTTGTATTTGGCATTCGAGGGAAAAGGCAAGAAATTAATTTATGCTTTGAGCAAATGCAGCGGGAATGAAACAGACTAGATGCAGCATCACTATTCTCTCCATACACTTTTTGAGAGCTGGATGCATTCCTTCTAGGACTGTGGCAAGCAGTAGGTGAACTTCACACAAATTTATTTCCCTCCAGTACAAAGCAAGGAGTGCAAACATTATAAGAAAACCCAAGTCGCGGCTACGAATAATTAAACCAAGGTGCACAGATCAGTGCAATAGAAACATCCAGTAAACAACCGCAAATGGGAAAATACGACGAACACACAGCTAGAGTGGAGGAGGAGGGGCGGCGCTGCGAGGAGGGTTAGGCAATGCCAACGAGGAAAGAGCCCAAGGTACTTCGCGCTCTGTAGCAGACGGCTCCATGGCCACGCTTGTTTTAGTGAGCGGTGTTGAGACCATGGTTGAGACAGCTGCATACCTGTGCTAGACGTGGCATCTACACCGTGCTCTCACTAAACAGCTGAAATGACAGTGTGCGTACGTGTGTGTGTGCGCACATGTGCACATGCGTAAGCGAATGGCGGGCATATGGTGCACTACGTATCGGTTCTCATCTTTCTGTCCAGCCTCGCATGTTGCTTTACACCACTTCTCTTTTGTGTGCAAATATTATTACTACTCGCAGCACGATGGAGCATTTGTATAAGAGGCAGATGGTGAGATGTTTTTCAATACGTGGGTGATCGCAACGTTTGTGATGACTCGCTACGACGTCAGTATACCTCCGCTTACAGCAGTGATCGACTGGCCTTGTGGTCGCCGTCAGCCCACACCTTTGCCTGCCAGTTGATCTCCGATAGTCACTCTGCCGTCACCGTCTGGCGACAGTGAATGTGAGTTGTTGAGTTCAAATATAGTCCGAGTTATCAGACAACTCTTTTCTTCTGTAACTGCGGCAGTCACTTTTCGATAGAACGGCAACAGCCTGAATCACATGTATGGACTGTCAAAGACTGTCTCGAGCAGAAGTCTGAGTAACCTCTCGAATTCAAAGCTTGTTGCCTCTTCAAAGCACCCGTTGAATCAGTGACGGTTGACCGGCCTGCGACACTTTACACAATGCAATGGAAAGGACGGTGTCAAATTCTTCCTCACTTTTGAAATTTACAAATTTCTGAGCCACTCCACTAGATGTGTCGTTTCGTCCAAATGCTAGCACAGCTAGCACAATCCTGCGCATATGTCAAACCACGTGACAGACACCAACAAACGGCCGCAGCAGACGAACTTTCTGCACTCTTGCATTCCATTTGGCCGCTGCACGGAGAGCACTAGTGTCAGGCTACACTCGCGCCGCAAGAACTGCCACGGCACTTTTGTGAACTAGTGCAGCGTGCAGCCAAATCGAGGAGGCCTTTTGTGAACTAGTGCAGAAAGTGCAGTCATATAGAGGAGGCCTACGGTTTGCTCGTAAAACTGGTTCTGCGGTCAGGAAAGTTTCTTTTTGGTGTAAGGCTACAGCCAACCAATTCGCAAGGTGAAAGCGGCTAACAGCGCGGACAAGCTAGCTCTGACAAGTGGAGTCGATAACGGCCAGGGCCGAGTGAGCGACGGTTCCAGCCTCTGTTTCAGTGAACACAAGGGGTACGTGACTTCCCCGCCACACACGGAAAATGAGTGCGATGATTACCAGCAGTCAACGGAAAACATCCGTCACGCGCGATTTTGGCTACAGTGCGTGTACTACAACTCGGCGGGGCAGTGAACGCCGCTTCGGACAGTCGAGGGCCCCGATTAGGCCGCGGTGAGGCAAACCAGACGTGCTCTGCACGATAGGGAGCCTCATGCAGCTTTTCTTTTTGTCTTTTTAACGCTGTATTGAGGCATATGACCCGCTGTCAGGAAACTGTCGATTCCAGCGAAGCGGTGGTTCCGTGACGGAAACCATCCCCCCCCCCCCCCCCCCCCCGTCCCCCACCGCCCTTCCCCCTCCAAGACTGCACAAAACAGCAGTACTGCAACACTGCAGCCAGTGACCGCACAACAGATCACCACTACGCGAAGACGCCGACTGCGTCGTGCTGACTTACCTTTGTAAGTAGGGACGACAGGTACTGGTCCAGAGACTGGGGCATTTCCGCAGAGGCGATCGGTTCGAACGGGCTAGCACACACTGCTCGAATGACGCACACTAGGGCAGGGACGCCGTAAACACACACACGGCGACGCTGTTCACTGCAGTGTCCATGAAAGCTCTTAAAAGCCAACGCACAGCCACACACCACACAGAGAGAGTGAACTCCTACCAACACCCATCAGCGCTCACGATAGTGCGACCGCCAGCAACATCACTGCAACAAGTTCACAAACCACCCAGTCAAGATCCCCACTGCTCCCTATGAGGCCTATCGGGGGGGGCCTCATCGGTCTAAAAATCAGAGGTAAACTGGCTGTCGCGGCGCCTGCTGCCAATGAGATAAACTATCAAAGAGGCAAAGGCAAAGAGAAAGAGATAGCGAGACACTTAATATACAGTTTTTGTGTCCATAGAATTTCAAAATGTTAATATTTAGAAAGTTTTTTAAGTTGGTAGCGCTTGCATAACGAGGGCCGGCTGGTCATGCAGCTGGTCTGAAGTGAGCCAAGCATTACACGAACAAGTTCTTATCTACCGCTAGCTGGCGCCACCATCTGCAAGCCTGTGATAGACTTCTGGCGCGCACGCGAGTCACCAGCCATTGCCTTTGTGTGTCCGCGTCAAATAAAGATTTGTCATATTACTCGCTCAGCCTCGTCTCCATTCCTCGGGGCTTCGTCCAACTGGCTAGCCAATTCCTGTTTATCGCGTGCGACTGATGTCGGCGTGTATATTGCGGAAAAAGGAAGGGGAAGCAGGTACTATGACCAAGGCCCATGACAGGCCAAGGCCCACAGCACTGTGCCAACGCAAGAATATAAAAAACAGCTAGTGTCAACGAAGCGACTTCGAAAAGCTCCCGTTGCTAGCGCCAGCTAAATGCGTTTTGTGTGTCGGGAGAGGAGCAGTATTTTAAATCTCTACACATGGTCAGGTCCTTACAAAGGCAGTGACAATGTAAGGACTTACGTATGTGTACGTATGTGGCATGCGTTGCACGCAGTTGCATCGAGTTCCCTTCTGGTCACGTTCTATTACTAGCATTTAACAAATAAAAAAAATTGTCGAAAACGCGTTAGCAAAGCGTAGTTTAAAAAGAGAGTGGAGTAGTATTGGTAGTATCTCCGCGGTTGGTTTCTGTTCGTGCAGTACTCAGAGACGAGGAGTAACCCATCACTGGGCTATAATGCTCTAAAGTAACTGATATCGAAACCGTGGCCTCCGCGATCGGCGACCGACTCTATCGCAGAGGCGGTAGACAACATCGAAAAAAAAAACGTGCCCAGTTTCGGTTTTGCTTTCGTTGCTGCCGGGTCACAACTAGCAGCCAGTTTGTGCAAAGATGTGCTACGCCAAAAGCTATAGTTATTTCAGGTTGTCTACATATGGTCCTCACAATGCTTATCTGTATCTACATGTGCCCACGCCAACCATGCTGGTAGGTCCGTTCGATGCGTCTGGCGTCTTCCTCTATGCCTGACGCCTGACGTGCACCTGTTCACGGCCGCTCCATAAGCGCGCATGAGCCGATCCAAGGGCACTGCTTGTGTAGGACAGACTTCAGTTTCCAAATCGGAAAGCGTGTTTTGTTTGAATTTCGATCATGCAGCTTGAACTTTAATTCAAGCTATCAGCAGCCACCAACAGGCTTCGAATGAATGAGAACTTGTGTCTGAGTGAATCAGGGTGCGAAAGCTGCTGAAAAAGTATAAGCAGGGTAACGAAGAATGCTGAAAGGAAACTGGCAATTTCGTTTCCGAGCTTCAAAAGCGTGTTCGGTTAGCCGCCCTGTTGTGCTGTTCTGTCTTTATTTTTAGGTTTTAGTCGAAAATTACAATTTTTTTGACGTCAATTAAGAAGCTTGTGTTTAGTTAATATTGACTGCGGCAAGTGTTTTAAATATTTAACTAGGATTCCACAGCGCACTGAATCTCTTGGAGAGGCTTCTCTCTTGGAGAGGCGAATAAATGAATCAGAACTTGTGTCAGAATGAATTAGAGCGCGACAGAAGCTGAAAAAGTGTAAAGAGGGTAACGGAGAAGGCTGAAAAAAAAAACTGTTTCGAGCTTCAAAAGTGTGTTCGGTTATCCGCACTGGGATGCTCTTCTGTCTTTAATTTTAGGTTTAAGTCGCAACTTATAATTTTTTTGGTGTCAAGAAACTTGTGCTTAGTTATATTTAAGTGCAGGAAACGTTTCTATTAATTAATTACGCTTCCACAGAGCACTGAATCTCTTTTGCACGCGTCGTTTTTCAAATCGAAAAGACTTTCGATCGTGCAGCTTGACTTTAATTCAAGCTGTAAGCCGCCACCAACAGCTGGCGAATGAATGGCAACTTGTGTCTGAATGAATCAGAGTGCGACAGCTGATGAAAAAGTATAAACAGGGGAATGACGAAGGCTGAAAAAAACTTGCAGTTTCGATTTTGAGCTTGAAAAGCATGTTCGGTTAGTTGCTCTGTCGCGCTGTTCTGTCTTGATTATTAGGTTTTAGTCGGAAATTATAGTTTTTTGACGTCAAAAAACTTTTGTTTAGTTAATCTTGACTGCGGCAAGCGTTTTAAATATTTAACTAGGATTCCACAGCGCACTGAATCACTTGGAGAGGCTTCTAAAAGACTTTATCCCAGCCCACAATATTCAAATTATCTGGACCCCAGCCCACTCGGGTCTGGTTGGAAACGAGGCCGCCCACAGGCTCGCCCGCTCCTCTTTACCCCGGGGAGCCGTGGACACCTCATACGAATTCAGCACTAAAGAGGAAACCAATACCTTTAATAGCATCACAGACATTCAGAAAAAGAACAAAAGGATCTATGTTCCTCCGGATAGATCGCTTAGCTCGGCTGAGGCCTATGACTGGAGAAGACTCCAAGCTAGAAACTTCGCATCCCCGCTCTGGAGGAGCTGGACAGGAGGTGACACGAGGAAGGATGCGGAGGTGTGCGAGTTCTGCGGGCATATCGCTACACTCGAACACATACTATGGAGATGCCCCAGTGCCCCAGGATATGGCAGAATCAATAATGCAGAGGAATGGGAGACCATACTCAGAAGTGCCGACCTTAGCATACAACGATACGCTACCCGCCTGGCAGCAGAAGCTACGCGACTATACCGTTGCTAGTCTTCCAGCTGCGACGCTGCCCCTCCCCGGACGCCTGCGTGCGGACCCGGAGGGGCACGGGTCTTCTTCTGGCGGAAATAAAGTTTCTTCACTCACTCACTCACTCACTCACTCACTCACTCACTCACTCACTCACTCACTCACTCACTCACTCACTCACTCACTCACTCACTCACTCACTCACTCACTCACTCACTCACTCACTCACTCCGTTTTCAAATCGAAAAGCGTGTTTTGTTTGCCTTTCGATCATGCAGCTTGAACTTTAATTCAAGCAATAAGCCGCCACCAACAGGTTGCGAATCAATGACAACTTGTGTCTGAATGAATCGTGTGCGACAGCTGCTGAATAGTGTAAAAAGGATAACTAAGAATGCCGAAAGAAAACTGGCAGTTTCGGTTTCGAGCTTTAAAAGCGTGTTCGGTTAGCCGCTCTGTCGCGCTGTTCTGACTTTATTTTTAGGTTTTAGTCGGAAATTAAAATTTTTTGACGTCAAGAAACTTGTGCTTAGTTATTTTTAAGTCCAGAAAACGTGTTTAATAATTAACTAGGCTTCCACAGAGCACAGAGAGGCTTCCGTTTTCAAATCGAAAAGCGTGTTTTGTGTGCCTTTCGATCATGCAGCTTGAACTTGAATTCAAGCTATAAGCCGCCACCAACAGGTTGCGAATCAATGATAACTTGTGTCTGAATGAATCAGAGTGCGACAGCTGCTGAATAGTGTAAGCAGGATAACAAAGAATGCTGAAAGAAAACTTGCAGTTTCGGTTTCGAGCTTTAAAAGCTTGTTCGGTTAGTTGCTCTGTCGCGCTGTTCTGTCTTGATTTTTAGGTTTTAGTCAGAAATTACAATTTTTTGACGTCAGAAAACTTGTGTTTAGTTAATCTTGACTGCGGCAAGCGTTTTAAATATTTAACTAGGATTCCACAGCGCTCTGAATCTCTTGGCACGGCCGCTCAATGGAGACCCTAGCAAAAAAACTGATAGAAATTTCTACAAGTCTCTTAAAAATATGTATAGGTCGTACAGGTCCTTCTATTAGTCTGATTTATATTCCTACCTGACCCATAGAACTCTGTACCAGACTGGTAGGGAGCAGATAGATCTCACTGTGCCATGTACAAGACCTGATAGGATGATGTATCAGTCTTTTACAGAAAACAGAGATCCTCATACAACATATAGAATTCCAACTGACACACTAATAAAGCCCGGTAGAATATTACAGAAGAGGGCAAATACGGGCTGGTTGGTACATGTTTCACGAATTGGAAAAGCGCTGGTGTAAATTCCTAGTCAAAGTTTGCTTCAGTTTCGTGTCTTTCAGGAGTGCAGAGATATTGCATTTTTTTTCTCCACCTGTTCTGTGGTTGATGTTGATTGCTTTTTGTAGTTTGCTTATAGCAGTTTTCTTTTATTTCCTGCTACTCTGGGCTCAAGCTTTTACTGTTTAATGCGAAAATATTATTCCTGTTTTAAATGTGATCACCCTTCTGCTATTCCTGTTGTGTTCTTGACGAGAAGGTATGTGTTCATTTACAGTGAATTTCTAGTCAGTGGCTCCTTTCGTTTGTTTTATGGTTTACAACTTGCAGGATATGCAGTGTTTTGAAATACTTTCTGTCACTCCTCCTGTTGGTGTGGTTGATTTTTATTGGGTTAATACTTTCTTCACAGCATTTTTTTTTGTTTCCTGCAGGACAAGGCAGGTGTGAATACGATGTGGGTTTCATTGTTATTCAATGTAAAAACCTTTGCTGTTTTAAATGTGATCAATTTATTAGTCGTTTTTGAACTGCTTGGTACATTAATTTTGTTGTGTAGATTTTTATTATGCATTCCTTCACAAATTGTTTGCTTCATCATTTGAATTATATGTACTGCGTTTTGTGATAATACAGAAAGATTGTTTTTTACTTATTTTCTTGGCTGCCGAGAAAGCTTGTTTCTCCTCGATGCACATACTACACCTATACAACACATATAGGTACTGATAGGCGCCATAGATCTGGTACACTAATACGAATACTCTAATACACTGATAGACTTATATACGCAGAATAACGCTGATACATCCAGAATAGAACTAAAAGGAATTTTATCAGTGTATTAGTTGTATCGTTTCATAATGCAATAGACAGAACTGATAGGATTCTTAACAGTTTATCCTATCAGAATTTTTGCTAGGGGAGTGCGCCTCCATTGAGCGGCCGTGCTCTTGGAGAGGCTTCCGTTTTCAACTCGAAAAGCGTGTTTTGCTTGCCTTTCGATCATGCAGCTTGAACTTTAATTCAGGCTATAAGCCGCCACCAACAGGTTGCGAATCAATGAGAACATGTGTCGGAATGAATCAGAGTGCGACAGCTGATGAAAAAGTATAAACAGGGGAACGACGAATGCTGAAAGAAAGCTGGCAGTTTCGGTTTCGAGCTTCAAAAGCGTGTTCGGTTAGCCGCTGTTTTGCGCTGTTCTGTCTTGATTTTTAGGTTTTAGCCGGAAATTACAATTTTTTGACGTCAAAAAACTTGTGTTTAGTTAATCTTGACTGCGGCAAGCGTTTTAAATATTTAACTGGGATTCCACAGCGCACTGAATCACTTGGAGAGGCTTCCGTTTTCAACTCGAAAAGCGTGTTTTGTTTGCCTTTCGATCATGCAGCTTGAACTTTAATTCAAGCTATAAGCCGCCACCAACAGGCTGCGAATCAATGACAACTAGTGTCTGAATGAATCAGTGTGCGACAGCTGCTGAATAGTGTAAAAAGGATAACAAAGAATGCAGAAAGAAAACTGGCAGTTTCGGTTTCGAGCTTTAAAAGCGTGTTCGGTTAGCCGCTCTGTCGCGCTCTTCTGACTTTATTTTTAGGTTTTATTCGAAAATTACAATTTTTTGACGGCAAGAAACTTGTGCTTAGTTATTTTTAAGTCCAGCAAACGTTTTTATTAATTAACTAGGCTTCCACAGAGCACAGAGAGGCTTCCGTTTTCAACTCGAAAAGCGTGTTTTGTTTGCCTTTCGATCATGCAGCTTGAACTTTAATTCAAGCTATAAGCCGCCACCAACAGGTTGCGAATCAATGAGAACTTGTGTCTGAATGAATCAGAGTGCGACAGCTGCTGAATAGTGAAAGCAGGATAACAAAGAATGCTGAAAGAAAACTTGCAGTTTCGGTTTCGAGCTTTAAAAGCGTGTTCGGTTAGTTGCTCTGTCGCGCTGTTCTGTCTTGATTTTTAGGTTTTAGCCGGAAATTACAATTTTTTGACGTCAAAAAACTTGTGTTTAGTTAATCTTGACTGCGGCAAGCGTTTTAAATATTTAACTGGGATTCCACAGCGCACTGAATCACTTGGAGAGGCTTCCGTTTTCAAATCGAAAAGCGTGTTTTGTTTGCCTTTCGATCATGCAGCTTGAACTTTAATTCAAGCTATAAGCCGCCACCAACAGGTTGCGAATCAATGAGAACTTGCGTCTGAATGAATCAGAGTGCGACAGCTGCTGAATAGTGAAAGCAGGATAACAAAGAATGCTGAAAGAAAACTTGCAGTTTCGGTTTCGAGCTTTAAAAGCGTGTTCGGTTAGTTGCTCTGTCGCGCTGTTCTGTCTTGATTTTTAGGTTTTAGTCAGAAATTACAATTTTTTGACGTCAAAAAACTTGTGTTTAGTTAATCTTGACTGCGGCAAGCGTTTTAAATATTTAACTAGGATTCCACAGCGCTCTGAATCTCTTGGAGAGGCTTCCGTTTTCAACTCGAAAAGCGTGTTTTGTTTGCCTTTCGATCATTAAGCTTGAACTTTAATTCAAGCTATAAGCCGCCAGCAACAGGTTGCGAATCAATGACAACTTGTGTCTGAATGAAACAGAGTGCGAGAGCTGCTGAAGAAGTATAAACAGGGTAACGACGAATGCTGATAGAAAACTGGCAGTTTCGGTTTCGAGCTTCAAAAGCGAGTTCGGTTAGCCGCTCTGTTGTGTGTTTCTGTATTTATTTTTAGGTTTTAGTCGGAAATTACAATTTTTTGACGTCAGGAAACTTGTGCTTAGTTATTTTGAGGTGCAGCAAACGTTTTTATTAATTAGCTAGGCTACCACAGAGCACTTAATCTCTTGGAGAGGCTTCCGTTTTCAAATCGGAAAGCGTGTTTTGTTTGCCTTTCGATCATGCAGATTGAACTTTAATTCAAGCAATAAGCCGCCACCAACAGGTTGCGAATCAATGACAAATTGTGTCTGAATGAATTAGTGTGCGACAGCTGATGAAAAAGTATAAACAGGGGAACGAAGAATGCTGAAAGAAAACTGGCAGTTTCGGTTTCGAGCTTCAAAAGCGTGTTCAGTTAGCCGCTCAGTTGTGCTGTTCTGTCTTTATTTTTAGGTTTTAATCGGAAATTACAATTTTTTGACGTCAAGAAACTTGACTGCGGCAAGCGTTTTAAACATTTAACTAGGCTTCCAGAGAGCACTGAATCCTTTGGATAGGCTTCCGTTTTCAAATCAGAAAGCTTGTGTTTGAGTTTCGATCATGCAGCTTGAATTTTAACTCAAGCTATAAGCCGCCACCAACAGGTTGCGAATCAATGAGAATTTGTGTCTGAATCATGGTCAGAATGAAACAGAGTGCGACAGCTGCTGAAAATGTATAAACAGGGTAACGACGAATGCTGATCGAAAACTGGCAGTTTCGGTTTCGAACTTGAAAAGCGTGTTCGGTAAGCCGCTGTGTTGTGCTTTTATGTCTATTTTTAGGCTTTAGTCGGAAATTACAATTTTTTGACGCCAGGAAACTTGTGTATAGTTAATCTTGATTGCGGCAGACTTGTTTATTATTTAACTAGGCTTCCACAGAGCACTTTATCTGTTGGAGAGGCTTCCGTTTTCAAATCGGAAAGCGTGTTTTGTTTGCCTTTCGATCATGCAGCTTGAACTTTAATTCAAGCCATGAGACGCCACCAACAGGTTGCGAATCAGCGAAAACTTGAGATATCACTGTGAAAACTTGTAGATTGTGATTCCTCTGCAATATCGGGGCGATTACTGCGAGTAATTTAAGAACCACATGATAGGATAACCTTTAATATATATATATATATATATATATATATATATATATATAGAATCGGATGATTTGTCAAAGAAAACATACACTCGCCAATTATGCACAGAAAATAAAAAGAATTGGCGTTTTGGCTACCGTATAGGTGCTTGATCACAGGTTGCGCAGGGTGCGAAGGTATTTTTCGCAGGGTGCGCAGGTGTATCTCTGGGAGAGTGCCACGGGTCCGGTTATTCGTGTTTGGCGTGGATTGAATGTACAATGATTCTATGCGAAGGCGTTTTGGTAATGATTTTTTCTTTGCAATTACACGTGCTGCGTCCCAGCCAATGGTATGGCCAGTGTCCGGATAATGTTGCGCTAAAGCTTTTGTTAGATTTTCCTTTGGCGACGTCATTTTGTTGCTGTTTGAGTCTTGTCTTGAATTTTCCTGTTTATCCGATATAGGAAGCGTCACAATCACGACAGGGGATCTTGTAGACCACACCTGGATAGATATCGAGGTCAAGAGGGTCCTTGACTCGCAAGAGTCGTTGCCGAAGTTTGCACGAAGGAACGTGGAACGTCATAATCTGAAAAGATGCGAGCAAGGTTCTCACTCACGCCGTGGGCATACGGCATCGGAACCCGCCTCTTTGCGCATGATACAGTTCGGATAGTCGGAGCAGAGATAACTTAATATACGATCCGAATATATATGCCTAATATACGATCTCGTGCATGTCCATCAAGCGTGAACAATAGATGTGCAAAGTATGTTAATGTCCACCAAACGCGGACATTGGACGCGCCATATATCTTCGGCGGCTTTAGTGCCACACTCGAACATATAAGAAAAGCCTGAATCCTAAGATGTGCGCCATGGAATGAATTTATTACAGTTCTCTTCCATCGACAATTACTCAGCTTTTTGGCCATAATGCAAAACCTTGATAATGCAAAACATTGCCATCGTTTCTGATAATACGCTGAGGAATCGACCTCGTCCGACTCACAAGCAAGGCTACGAGCGAATGTCCGCACACGCTATGACAAGGCAGAAGCTGCGAGGCCGGACGTTCCCAGGCGGCCTCGCCTCGCTGGTGGAAAGCGGAGCGCCACGCCGACATCTGCACACGACCAGTTACCGAGACGAAGAGGCTAGAGGGAGCTGTCCCCCGCGCGCGAGCGCAGCAATCACGCCATCCGTGGCAATGCGGCTCCGGCGCCCTCCCTTGTTATTTCAGGTAACAGTAACTGTACTCCGTTTCATACATAGCAGGCGGCGCTGCCAAAGCTAGCGCGCCTGTTCGCGCAGGCTAAGTCCGCACGCAAAAAGTAGTTCGCCATACAACCAAAGCGAATGCGAACATATCTCGTAGCGACAAATCTTAAGTGCCGTGACTGGCACCTCCTGGACTTCGCTTTACCTTTTGCCACATTTTCGTCCTGTGACTCGTCGAGGTTTCGAGAAGCAAAAACTACACGCTGCGGTATGATACGTGGTTGGTAGGGTGAATCGCTCCTACTAAATCCGCGCCCAAAAAGTTGTTCCCTCTCCGTGAAAATTATGGCCGGAGAGCCCGAACACTGAGCGCCCCAAAGCTTCGACCGTGATTTTCAGTGCTACCACATCTTTTTATACCGCTCTTTGTATTCGTCCAAACTATGATCGGAGTTTCGAGAAGAACGAATGATACGTGGCGGAGTAATACATTTTCGCGGACTCACTGCTTCAGCAACCTCCGCAGCGTTGCCTGCTATGTATGAAACGGAGTATATAGGGAAGACTCATGGTAGGGAAGCAAACCGGAGAGGACGGAGCGGGGCGGGGCGAGTCCCCGCAGGTCTTAGGTTTGATTCCCTTCAAATTACCCCTATTGTCTTTAACTGCATGTCATAATGATGCTGGAGTCATGCTGCGACCTTGTAATTGGAATTTATGTTTTAGCCTGTTTTCTATTCCGCAGCTCCGCGTATGATGCAGCGAACCTCTCGAACAATCGGGATTTTCTCGACACGCCAAAGCCAACTACGACGCCGGGTTTCCCCTCTGAACGGGGCTCTTAATCGTATTTTGTCGCCAGCCGGCGTTGCCATTTTTTCAGCAGTAAATGCCTTGTTTGTGTCAGCCAGTGTCGTTCCTTTGTTCCCCCCAGAGCAAGGCCCGACGTGGTCGGCGTGCGCTCGGTAGCGATCACAGGGTGGGGTCGGCGGTTTTGAACTGTGTGAGCCGCGGTTAAGAGGGGAGAACGCATTCCACTGCACGGAACCTTGGGTCCCAAGTCATAACATGCAGCGACGACATAACCACCCTTCAATCAGACCTAAACGCTGTTTTTTCGTGGTGTAAACATGGCTAATGGAACTTAACATCAATAAGTGTAAATCTCTGCGTATCCAGGACTGACAGAAGTACCCCCACTTATTTCCTGAATCATATTCCCTTAGAATCAGTGCACTCGTACAAGTACCTTGAGCCTGCCCTGACATCTACGCACGACATTGAAGCGGGAGGCTCTTCAAATTCGTCCGTTCTCTGTGATTAGGGATCAGCGGCCGTTGACGCAGAATGCACTCGTGATCTCAGTTTCCTTTTCACAAATATTCGAAGCCTCTTGAATAAACGCGACGCCCTATCCTCCCTGATTGACATGTGTGGTGCCGATGTGATTATTTTCACTGAAACATGGTTGTCTGGCAAAATTGATAACTCTGAACTGTTTGATTGTGAACGACATTATACTGTTTATAGACAAGATCGCTCTGGGCGTCAGGGTGGCGGGATTTTAATCGCCGTTGCGGATGACTTGCTTTCTTATGATGTTCTCATACCCTCAGAGTTTGAATTCCTTTGCACATGTATTAAGATAAATCATAAGGAAACCATATTTTGTGCCTGTTATCGACCCCCCCCCCCAATCAGCGATCAGTTTTTGTGATAACCTCCATGACTGTCTAAACAAAATTGTACTCAGGTTTCCAAAAGCACCAATTTTTCTCTTAGGCGATTTTAATTTCCCTGCTATATCATGGACGGAAGACCACCCTGTTGTTTCTTCAGAATCGCTAACCTTCCTTGACTTATGTTCAACATTTAACCTCTGTCAACTTGTGAAAGAGCCAACTCGCATTACAGCATCCACTGCCAACACTCTGGACCTTGTTCTAACAACCTGCCCTGATTCCGTTTCATCTCTTGCACTTTTGCTTGGACTAAGCGACCATTCAGTTATCAACTTCACTATACCGTCACGCGCACCCCGCCCAGTCAAACATTGTGAGGTAATTCGAGATTACAAAAATGTAAATTATTCTGCAATCAACACCGAACTAGAAAAATTTGCTGACTTTTTTTTCCCTCAGATTTTGGGAACGTTCACTGCACGATAACTGGTCTCTTTTCAAAGACAAACTGGAAGCCCTCACTGATAAGTACATCCCACTCCGTAGAATAACGTGCACTAAACGTTCACCATGGTACAGTGTTACCTTGAGGCGACTGCTAAACAAAAAAAAAAACGCATCTTTCGTCGCTGCACGGCATCTAACTATACTGAGAGATGGAAGGCTTATCATACTGTGGCATCGCAATACAAAAATGCCCTTTTCGCCGCCGCGGTGGCTCAGTGGTTATGGTGCTCAGCTGCTGACCTGAAAGACGCGGGTTCGATCCCGGCCGCGGTGGTTGAATTTCTTTGGAGGAGAAATTCTAGAGGCCCGTGTACTGTGCGATGTCAGTGCACGTTAAAGAACCCCAGGTGGTCGAAATTTCCGGAGCCCTCCACTACGGCGTCTCTCATAGCCTTAGTCGCTTTGGGACGTTAAACCTCATAAACCAAACCAAAAATGCCCTTTTCAGCGCGGAACGCAACTTTTTCCAAGATACCTTGCCCAGATTACTGATTACTAACTCACGCAAGTTCTTGACTATCCTTAACGTGAAAACAAAAAAAAGATATGATACTGAAAGATAACCAAGGCGCCCTGGTCCCACTAAATGAATATTGCACATTATTAAATCGTACATTTTCTCTATGTTTCGTAACAACTACGCCAGTTACTCTTCCCGACATGCCTACCTTTGATTCCCAGTTGATGGATGCCATCACCATTGACTGGGAGGGAATTCACAAACTTATTGATAATGCTAAAATGTCATCTTCGGCAGGTACTGATGGTACCAGCAACAAGATGTTGAAAAGCACTATTACTTATTCTTCTCTTAAGTTGTCCGAAATTTTTACTCAGTCATTGCAGGCCGGCGTGCTCCCTGACCGGCGTGCTCCCGTGCTGCCTGACGACTGGTGGTTCCAGTACACAGGTCGGGTGATGTTCACAGCCCTATAAACTACAGACCAATATTATTAATTTCTATTCTATGCAAATTACTTGAACATGTAATCTATTCTGCCCTCATAAGTCACCTTGAGTCCAATTATTTTTTTACAGCCCATCAACATGGTTTTCGAAGAAATCATTCATATGAAACACAGTTAATCGCATTTACTAGTGGCGTCTTTGAAGATTTGGATCGTTCTTCGATTGTTGATTGCATATCCATTGACTTTGCTAAAGCCTGCGATACCGTTTCTCATCCTCTTCTACTTTTCAAACTCAGCAAACTAAATATAGATATAAATATGCAAAAGTGCTGCCATCTACCGCAAGAAAACCGAAACAAGCAAGCGACGCCATGTTGGGGGCTTGTGGTCATGGAGTCAACGTAGTTGCTTGGTGTGGACCGTGTGCGATCGCTTTACTTTAAGTTTTTATTTTTTATTATATTTTAAGTTTTTCATTTAAGAGCTTTTGGTGGCTTTCGTGTTTTCTTCGGACATGGAGAATGCAGACACGGATGGTACAGCCGTGACAGTTAGCCTCCTGCGCCCACTAGCTATGTTCCTCAGGAAGTCATTTTCTGTGAAATGCTTTGAGCAGATGCGGGCAGTCGCAATGTTGAACGGGAAATCTCTCTTTATGGCGATTAGCCATGCTTTGCGCATGTTCAGCTCATCTGGGATGCAGTGGAAAGACACCTGCAAAAGAAAAACGCACAGTAAAATATGCTGCATACCTGGAAATAATTTTTTTCTGCACTTGGCTCAATGCATGCTTTGCTAAACATCTTGTTTACATTGGAACTAAGAAGAGATTTTGTAGTTATGTTCTTCTGAAAACTGCTGCTTAATGGACAATTGCAAGATAACTTCGTGTACCATGCTACAGTGAGGTTAATTATCTGAAATAAGTAAGAACAACAATTAGTCGAGCATTAGGGACGATACGTTATGAGCTGTTTTCAAATTGACATAAAGCCTAAAATGCCTGGTGATAGCATAACCACCTAGTGGCTACGGCGTTGTGCTGCTCAGCCGAAGGACGTGGGCTCGATCCCGGCTGCGGCAGCCGTTTTTCTGATGGAGGCGAAAAACGAAAACGCCAGTATATCGAAGTTTCGGCACAGGTTACAGATCCCCAGGTAGTCAACATTAATCCGATGCCATCCACTACTGCGCGCCTCATAGCCCAGGTGTAGCTTCGGCGCGTAAAAATAATAATAATAAAGACGACCTGAACATCTGGGTTGCTCGCATTTCTGCTCCCCACGATTCGTATTCGGCAAAGTGATCGCCCGACCATGACTGGCGACGCTGCACTGTGGGTCATACCTTGAAAAATACGATCTTCACAAAATACGCGACGATCGAAAAGCCGACCACGAACTGTAAATGATCGATTTACGCTGCCTACAACGTACGCAAGTCACTGACACGGGCTACGCGAAGGTCCGTTGCGGATCCGTTCGCCTGTGACACTTCCCAAATTTAAGATTGTATAAGTCTTGCATAAAAGCTAACCGAAGGTTCAGGATAAAAAAACGGGCACATGAAGCCGAGCGGCAGACACAAAACTAATCCCGCGTGAGAAACTACTAGCTGACCGACGCAGTGCGCCGTAACTGCTAGCAGGCAGGAGCGCTCCTCGGCAAATACAAGATGAGCAAACATCCGACCTATTAGCCTTTTTAGTTCTGTAAATGTCATTTGTGTTGCGACTTCGTCTACGATCTGATTGTTAACTCTCGAAAAGCACTCGACACCCGCAAGAGGCTGCCTGCTGCCTCGCATCGTGCTCCAGGCGAGAAATAAAAAAAAGTGCACGAAGCTAGCACTCTTACCTTGTTTCCTTGGTTATCCGTGAGTCCTCTTTGTGTGCAGCAAGGTACAGAGTAATATTTGGGCATCTTGGACGACGATAAATGCCAGCGTGCGCGTCGCTATTCCCGCACTGCCATATAATACGGTATCCGTAAGTCCCCAACATGGCGGAAACGCGCGCGGTCAACGCAAGGGGGCGCCAGTTTTTGCATAAGGTCTATTGAATGTTTTTTGGCCGGTCGTACTCAGTATGTAACAGTTAATGACCATGATTCTAATCTTTCTCCAGTCACATCGGGCGTTCCTCAAGGATCTGTTCTAGGACCTCTCCTTTTCCTAATCTATATTAATGATCTTCCTGACCTCATAACATCATCTATCAGGCTGTTCGCCGACGACTGTGTAATATACAGAGAAATTTCCAACCCATCTGATACCTTGGTTCTTCAATCTGACCTTAATAACATTTCTGCTTGGTGCGACACTTGGCTAATGAAGCTTAATGTATCTAAATGTAAAGCAATGAAAGTAGCACGAATACCTTACAAAGCTAACCCGCATCCATATATTCTAAATGGCTCCCCTTTAGCTTTTGTTTCTGCATATAAGTATCTTGGCGTACACATTACCAATGACCTCTCATGGAAAATGCATATCGAACACATAACTAACAGTGCTAATCGAATGCTTGGTTTCCTTCGCCGTAACTTTTCACTTGCTCCGGTTAGTTTAAAACTGCTTCTGTACAAAACTGTAGTCCGATCTAAAATAGAATATGCGTCTTCCGTGTGGCACCCCAACATCAAGTCACTGATTAATACTTTAGAATCAGTTCAGAATCGTTCGGCACGTTTTATCTTGACTAACTACTCGCGTTCGTCTAGCGTCACACTCATGAAGAGAACTCTGGACCTTCCAGATCTTTCACGGCGGCGTCATCTTTCTAGGCTTTTCGCTTTCCACAAAATATATATTACACAAACCAATCGCTAAAACAAAGTCTTTTCACTGCCCCAAGTTATGTATCATCTCGTATTGATCACCGACTCAAAGTGAGTGTTCCAAGCTGCAGAACTAACCAGTACTTTTATGCTTTCCTGCCAAAGACCAGCTCAGACTGGAACCACCTGCCCGCCAGCATCGTCTCCATTTCAGAACCAGAAGCTTTCAAGTCTGCGCTTCTTCATCACCTGTGTTAATTGACTCTCCTTTTTATATTTGTTTTTGCATAAATATACTTACCACTCCTATCTGTAACGCCTCAACGGCCCTGATAGTAATGAAATAAATAAATAAATAAATAAATAAATAAATAAATACGTCCAAAACTAGAATACGCCGCATCCATCTGGGACCATCATCATGAAAACCTTTATCATTCACTAGAAATGGTCCAACATAAAGCAGCCCGCTTCATTCTCTCCAACTATAACAGGACCGCTAGCATATCCTCAATGAAATGAAGCCTTAATCTGCCATCCTTAGCATCACTTCGCAAAATGTTTCGTATCTGCCTATTCCATAAGATGTTTCATCATCCACACCTGCGCAGTGAATTAATCTCTCCCCCGCATCACCTATCATCAAGATTAGATCATGCCTACAAAGTCGGTGTCCCATTTTGCAGAACTAACGCTTTCTTTCAGTCGTTTTTACCTCGAACAGCAATGTCAGAGTGGAATCACCTTCCCGCACCAACAGCAACCATCAAAGATTACCACCTTTTTAGGAACGCCTTAGCTAACATTGTATGATGAGACACATCTGGAACTTTTTTGATAATAGCACAATTTCGTTTATTGCATTATTGTTTTTTTCTCTTGTAACCACTCCCCTCTCTGATGCCAATGGCCCTGAGGGCATACCGAATAAATAAATAAATAAATAAATAAATAAATAAATAAATAAATAAATAAATAAATAAATAAATAAATAAATAAATACACGCTACCCTTATGCCCCCAAGACACGCGTTCATTCAAGGGAGGCCTTGTGTGCCTTGACCGACAGTGGACGTGTCTGCGAAGTGGTATTCTAAGAGGTGCCCAGGTGGCTTTTAAAGCGGTTTTACCTTTTACCAGCTCTAGGAGTTTGTTTACATTGCGCATGTGCGCTGTTTTTTTCGTGTGTGTATATTATGACGTGCTTCTTCCTAATAAAAAAAATCAGTTGTACGTTCAGCGCTGTGTATGCGTCTTCTCTCCTTCTTGGTCTGTGCGTGTTTGCGCTGTTGAACCATCATTATGGCTATAGAAGATCCATTGATGCAGTAAATTTCAGGTTCTTTATCTTCTTTCCTCGCACCAGAGGTGCCTCGCCAGAGACGGTCTGTTTAACTTGAAGACTGAAGCATGATCTTCGCACCAGGGGTGCCCCGTCAGAGACGGTCTTGTGATGATTTCAGACGCAGGGATAAAGGGAATACTGATGTACAGTTTATGTACAGCAATTTACAATAGATACAAGTTAAGGCACTAGAGACAAATTAAATGGCACAAAGATACAAACCAACAAAAAGGTGGAACTGGCTAATACTAGGGGAAGGCCCCTACTCGGCGTAGCCGAAGATGCATAGCATCTCACCTTAGCGCAGAACCCCGCTTCCGGCTCAGGGACCCGGTTTTAAAGCCCTAAAGGCCCGGCCCACATTTAGTAGCACCCAATCATGCCACACTCCCAAAATGATTGGCTCATCGAGAGCATGGCCAGCCCTTCCCCTTCCGTAGGGCAAAACGCCCTTTCCATTGCAAAATAAAAGTAAAAACAAACACAAATACACACGTGCGCGAATCGGTACCGCGGGGCGGGGGACACCCGTTCTTCCCAGCGCGTTCGCGAACGGGTGCGTTCCAAGAAAGGAGACGCTCCGCGTTGAGTACCCCCAGCCGCGTTCCAATGACCCCGCGTACACTACCGATCCCTTACAGATGCCATCGCATCATATGCTTAAGACCAAGCTTAAACTTTCCGCTCCGTTGTGTGGATGATGACACAAGCTGGGCCATGCGTGGTCGACTCCATGTGCCGGGGCCGCGGCCCAGTTCGTGGTCCTTCATGTTCGAATTGCGATGATGACATAGAACGTCGCCTGCTATTGACGGTCATGTGGATTGCACTGAAGTCGTGTTATCTGCGCAGTTCTCTTCCTAAGGTTCCCATTGTGGGAGTTGCTGAGTTCGCGCTCACGCTTCGCTTTGCCGGACATGAGTTGATGGAGCCCTGAAAAGTGCGGATACGGACAAACCATTTGGTGCCGTCCTATAGTCGAATACAACTATAGAACTCAGCAGAAGGGTTTGCTAGGCTTACTAATTTATGTCCTTGTGTAGCTCTACGACTACAGCTTTCACAGAAACACTGCACGAAAAGACACGGATAAGACAGGGCACGGGACTAGCTCAGACTCGCAACAGATATTTATTTGCAATCAAGCACGCCCTTACATAGATCGTAAGATGTGCGCGAATAAAGTGTGGCTGATCTAGTACTTGGAATATCGCTTGCGTCGAGATAAGCAGGGTTGACATTAAAGGCTCGCTTAATCAGTTATTTCCGTTTTTTTTTTGGATAAGAAAATTGTTTTACGAAAGCAGGGCTAGTTCATTGGTGAGGCTTTGGCCGAGGCAATGGGAAATGTCACTATCGGTTGAACGATGACAATGGGCTTGAAGGGCTCAAACGTTGGCCTCTGCCTGCAGAGGTCGACTTTCCAAAGACGAGTCACGGCGGTCCCGTTCGCTGACTGCCACGAATCGGGCCACCTGTAAAGGGTGAATGAAAATACATTACGTAACACCGTTGCCTTTTCTGCTTTGGCTGCAGCATGTGCACGAGCATCAAGTTTGATCTGTACGCTTAAACAAGTGAAAAACGGCCATATATTCTCTTACCACCGTCGAAGGCTGAAAGAAGCCGAATCTGCGCCAAAGCTTCAGCACCAGAGGACTCGAGAGACGAAGGGCGCTCTCCAGGTCGCCCACCGGTCGAGCTGCGTAGAGAACATTATTTCTCATTGTGTTGCACTATCGACGTTATCAGCTATCTTCAGTCCGCAGACAAGGTACATCATCACCATCATCATCATCAGCCTGACTACGCTCACTGCAGGGCAAAGGCCTCTCCCATGTCTCTCCAATTAACCCTGCCCTTCTTTGCCAGTTGCGGTCACCGTATCACCGCAAACTTTTTAACCTCATCCGCCCACCTGGCTTTCTGCCGCTCCCTGCTACGCTTGCCTTCCCTTGGAATCCACTCAGTTACTCTTAAGGACCAGCGGTTATCTTGCCTTCGCATTATACATGCCTTTATGAAAAGTTTACAGCCCGAGTGGGTTTGCTTCTGAGCCGTGCCTCTTGCTGCATGCTTAGAAGTACTAACCATCGGAGAGAGGAAAAACGAGCGCCTTCAAGGAATTTGGTACGTTGCTGATGCATGACGAGCCACAGGATGCGGCCCACCTGGGCTATAAACTTTTGACTAAAGCTGTACATGGTAAACGTAGGGAAAGGGAAGCGAAAGACAATACTCGTTTTGCTGAAAGGTTACGGATCGGGCTAGTTGTCCATACACGTAATTTCCAGAAGCGCTTCAAACACGGGCACAGAGAAAGACAAGGACGACCGCGACTTTGAATGCTAGCTGGATTACAATTATATGCTGTTCCGCTAGTCATGTCTCCAGATAGTTTTATTAAACACAGTTTCATTCTGGTCATGATGATCGCAGAGTTCCGAAGCGTTGAGTCGCAGCGTTTTTTCTTTTTTTTTTCACATTCAGCTCTTGAGCGGCCGTTACTGGTTTTCACTTCGTAGTAGTCGTCGGCGTAACCAAGCGGTGCGTTGCCATCGGATAAGCATCGGATAAGCGTTGCCATCGGATAATGCCATGCACTGAGCCATGCACCGCCATGCAGCGGAGCTTCCCAAGTGCGCAGTCCACAGGCACTTGTACTCTGTTTTTAACCAGCGAGTGACCGGCGGTGGGAGTCGAACACCCCACCTCCCGCAGCCGAGACGGGCGTCTTAGCCCCTACGCCACGACTGCGGTGATTGACTGCGGTGATTGGCAAGTCAGACAGCCGGAAAAACCACCATGTCTAGTCAGCTGTGATACTCTGAAGTTTTCTCTTCGAAACGAAGGATCGCTTACAGTGTTTGTCTTGAGACACGCTGGTTAGAGCGTACGAGTTTTGAGTCGGAACTCCTCACTTTGCAGTGAAATTCGGTGACACTGACGCCTGCATACTGTGGGACCGTTTTAAGCGCATGTACCACTACTGCATTGATAACTTTGTGCCGAGCAAACGTAAGAAAGTTAACAAACAGACTCCATGGATGACGCGTGACATCATACACCAGAAGCGCAAAATCAAACGATTAAAAAAGCAGCGAGTGCAACCTGGCATAATCAAGAAACTACAGGAGAACCTTTCACAGTCAGTCCGCGATTCCAAAAGTTACTATTTCAGTACGTCTCTACCAAACTTTATAAAGAACGCACCAGAAAAGTTCTGGAATTACATAACCGGAAAAAAGGCTGTTGTGTCACAGATATCAGTCAATAGTTCCATAATCACAGACCAGAGAGCCATTGCGCAGCATTTTAATACACATTTTCAAAGCGTGTTTTCGAATTCCAGTTCATGTACCCCAATAGTCGCACAGTTTCATGACACCGAAGTCAATTTTGTTTCTTATGCTGGGATATTTTCTATGCTACTGAACTTGAAAACCAAAAAAGCATGTGGCCCTGATAACATTCCTAACATTTTTCTGCGAAGATATGCCGAATCGGTTGCAAAGTTTTTGTATGTACTGTTTCAAGCATCCTTGCGAACTGGGAAATTGCCTGTTGACTGGAAGACTGCCCGAATCATCCCTGTACCTAAGAAAGGAGATCGTTTAATGCTGTCAAACTACCGCCCAATCTCCCTTATTTCATCTTGTTGTAAATTAATTGAACACGTCATTGCTGATCGCATAAATGAATTCCTAAATCGGCACTCCATTTTATCCAAATTTCAGCATGGTTTTCGTAAAGGATATTCAACAGTAACCCAATTAGTAACAATTGTTCACTCCATTGCATTAAGCTTAGACAATAATGGCCAAGTTGACCTAATATTTTTAGATTTTAGCAAGGCTTTTGACAAAGTCCCTCATGATAAATTAATTCTAAAGCTTAAATCTATTGGCCTTCCTGAGATATTAGTTACCTGGATTTCAAACTATTTAACTAACCGTAAGCAGTATGTCTCGATTGATGGAGAGGAATCGGGAGCTCTTTCAGTCACTTCTGGAGTGCCTCAGGGGAGCGTACTTGGGCCTTTATTGTTCTTACTATATATTAATGACATCGTCGACACAACTGTTCCGGGCGTTGAGATTCGATTGTTTGCGGATGACTGCTTGCTGTACAGAGATATTACATGTTCAAATAACCAGATTGACCTAAACACTTCTCTAACTAACATCCTTACCTGGTGCCAGAAATGGGACATGGCTTTAAACAAAGAAAAAACAAACTTCCTTCGCGTGACACGTAAAAAAAATATTTTTGAGCACAGGTACCATCTCGGACAAACACCACTACAGGAAGTTTCCAGTTTTAAATACCTGGGTGTAACATTAACTAACAATCTGTCCTGGAATTCACATGTGGAAAATATCTGTTCGTCCGCCTTTCGCAAACTCTATTTTTTAAGAAATAAACTTTCCAAAGCTCCCCCTCAGGTTAAACTTCTCGCGTTTAACTCACTAATCAGGCCTAAGCTCGAATATGCATGCGTGGTGTGGGATCCTTATACTAATACTAATATTAAGAAAATTGAAAGAATCCAAAGAAAAGCCATAAGATTTATTTATTCTAAATTTTCACCTTTTGATTCTCCGTCTGAGCTAATGAAATCTAACCGTATCCAACCTCTTGAGGTAAGAAGAAAAAATATTCGACGAGAATTTCTTTCCTTGCTCATAAATAACAAACTGGCTCTTGATCCTGCACCCTATTTATCGTTTTTAGCTACACGCATCACACGTCACCATCATCCCGGTTCACTTACCCCGTACTTTGCTAGAACTGACGCTTTTAAATTTTCCTTTTTCCCGCGTACCATCAGTGAGTGGAATTCTCTGACATGATAAAATGTAAGCGCATAGTCATCCTGCATGCCTTTTTTTATTTTTATTTTTAGTTTTTCTTTCTATTTTACTTGTTATTTCTTTTTATTTTACTTGTTACCCGTGTATCTGTGTTATCTTGTTCTGCTTGGATCTGTAAGATGATCTGCAGTATGAAATAAAAAAAAAAAACACGAACCACATTTGCAGGCTGAGTGCTCGAAACTGGGTTGCCCCCGAAGGGGCGCAGCGGGGTTTACGGAGCCTGTTAGCTTTGTTGTTAGCTTAGAATGAGGAGGAGGATGTGATGTGAGCGGAGAAATGCAGGACCGGCAAGGGGTTGCCGTCGAACGATGAGCCTACGGTGAAAACGTAACTGCGGGGCGGTTACTACGAGAACCGCCCAGAAGGAAGAAGGAGGATATAGCTAGAGTGAAGGAATCCCCAACCGCAGGAGGAGTTGGGAGAGCACGGCAAGACCACAGGAGGAATGTAACACGGTCCATGTGCGGCGGCGGCTGCGAGACTCGTCGCCCGAGGAGAGCGTCATGTAGAGCGGCGGACTGGAACACACACTCTTAATGTTCCACGTTTGGTGAGATAACAGCCTTATTTCTTAATCCGCCGCAATCCACACATATGAAAGGGCTCCAGAAGCCCTTACAACAACACACAAACGCGCGTTAATGATATTATAGTTGAAATCAAGAGGAAGAAGTGGGCTTGGGCAGGGCATGTAATGCGAAGGCAAGATAACCGCTGCTCCTCAAGGGTAACGGAGTGGATTCCAAAAGAAGGCGAGCGTAGCAGGGGACGGCTGAAAGTTAGGTGGGCGGATGAGATACAGAAGTTTGCGGGGATAGGATGGCCGCAACTGGCGCAGGACAGGGTTAATGGGAGAGACATGGGAGAGGTCCTTGCCCTGCAGTGGGTGTAGTCAGGCTGATGATGATGATGATGTAAGGGCTCTGAAAAATATACCGGTTGCTAAGCGATCATAGTACTCTAGAAGTCTATTACCAACGTGGCTGAAAATAAAATTGTATCACTCTTTATTCTACTCCAGGTTATGTTATGGCATCTTAACATGGGGCACAACGACATATTCTAACTACAACAGGTTATTGGTCCTACAAAAAAGAATGTTAAGAATGTGCGAAAACTTCCATGGAAACATCAGAAACTTACCCACACAACCACTTTTCACAAAATATTCTATGCTCCGGGCCGACCAGGTGTACTATTTCAAGTTACTTCTATGGATTCATAAATACAAACTCTATCCAACTTCCTCAGGTAATTCATCTCGTTATTCAATCCGAAACCCTACACTTAGACTACCAGCTATAAGAACAAACTATGGACGACAAACATTAAACTTTCAAACAATTAAGATGTTGAACAGAACCGATTTCAATGTAGATTTCTACAAAAGATTTCCTGTATTCAAAAAAGAGTGTAAAAAGGTTTTGGTTTCAAGCGGTTTTTCCTTTGCTTTGTAAATACATTGTGTGTTTTTGTATGCGTATTATCAACTAGAAAGAAGGAAGTCAGATAGAAAAAAAATATTTTGTGCTTTCTCTGTTCCAAAGTTCATTATTTTAGCCTTGCTACTACCCTGTTTTTATGCATTTATTTACATTTCATTATCAGATGTGCAAATGTTTTGTTTGATTCACAAGTGCAGTGCCGCTTGCCGAAATGTATTAATATTTTTTTTTTTTGTGCTGAATTTGTATTGGGGGGCCGAGGCCCCGTCAGGCGTTGTTACGCCTTTAGCTTCGGCCCCCCCTTAGACACGTTCTAAGAAACAAATAAAGAAAAAAAAAAGGTGATTAAATACCGATCAAGGAGTGTGTCAGGCGAAGAGACACAATCTCCCTGGTACTGTTCGCCGCGTATATACAAGAGGTGTTTAGAGAACTGGATTGGGAAGAATCGGGAATAAAGGTGAATATCTTAGCAATCACCGGTTCGCTGATGACATTGCTTTATTAAGTCACTCACGGAAGAAATTGCAAACCATGATTAAGGACCTAGGCAAGCAGAGCAGAGTATTGGGTCTAAAACAGAATATGTAGAAAACTAAGGTATTGTGTAACTGTCTCGGAAGGTAGCAGCGGCTTATATTAGGGAGGAAGATTTCAGATAAGGGAACAAGGCTTAGGGCAAGTAGCGAGCGCAGGTCCGGACCACGACAGTGAAATAACTATAAGAATAAGGATGTCGTGCATTATGAAGTAGTAAATTTCCAACAGCCAGCTACGTCGTCACCTTCAAAATATGTAATATTATTTATGCTAATTTCTAAAGTCCACAATTAATTCCACTTCTCGAAATGCATTTTTTATGCTGAGAATTGTGACCGCGGCTAAGGCGAGCTTGCTCCAATTCCTCCACAAGGAATGACCAAGAGCAAAAAAACGAAGACGCAAGACTTTTTATAAAGTTTATCTCCCCTTTGTGTTCGTTTCTGGTCGATTTCTAGTAAAAATTGCTGGTTTGTTTTGGTGCAGTTATTCAGCAGTGAGAAATTTATGCTTCGCCAAATACTCTGCAGTGCTCACAGAAGCATGTGTTTTCGATAGCGCGGGCAGCTCTGAGTGACTGACACAACGGACGGCTTAGACCGGTGAGCGATGACAAGCCGATAGTGCACTAGAAGAAACAACTAATGTTCAGCCGCCGGAGGTATGACTAGAAATATTCGCCTACATGAGCTAACACAGGACAGGGAGCCCGAGTCTCATGCTGCGAATGCATGCTGACGCACTGAACCCTGGTGTGCCCCCATTCGATCCCCTTCTTTTGAGGTTTTTCTTCGCTATGTAGATGTTCGCTCTGCAGCGAAAGCCGTATATTAACACTGAGCAATGGTGCGATTCAGAAGTTCATCTTTCTTTCCACCTTTCTCTTTCTTTCTTTCCCTCTCTCTTTCTTTCTTTCTCTCGCTCTTTCTTTCCTTCTCTCTTCCTTCCTTCCTTCTTTCCTTCCTTCCTTCCTTTCTTTCCTTCTTTCTCTCTTTATTTCTTCCTTTTCTTTCATTCTCTCTTTCTTTCCTTCTTTCTCACTCTCCTTCCTTTCTTCTCTTTCTTTCCCTCTCTTTTTTTCTTTCCCACCTTTATTATTTCCTTCTTTCTTTCCTTCTCTTTATTTATTTCCCTCTTTATTTATTTCATTCTTTTTCTCTTTCCCTCTCTCTCTCTCTGTCTTTCAATCTTGGTTTCTCGTTCCCTTTCGTTCTCTCTCTCTCTTTCTTTCTTTCCTTCCTTCTTTCTGTATTCCTTTTTCCTTCTTTATTTCTTTCTTTTTTCTTTCTTTCCTTGTCTCTTTCCGTCTTTCTTTCTCTCTTTCTTTCTTCCTTTCTTTCTTTGTTTCTTTCTTTCCCTCTTCCTTCCTTTCTTTCTTTCCCCCTTCCTTTCTTTCTTTCCTTCTTCCTTTCTGTCACCCTCTCTCTCTTTCTTTCCTTCATTATTTCCTCATTTCCTTCTTTCTCTCTCTATTTCCCCCTCTCTTTCTTTCTTACTTTTTCTCTCTATCTCTCTCTTCTCTCTTTCTTTCCTTCTTCCTTTCTCCCTCTCTTTCTTTACTTCATTACTTCTTTCTTTCCCTCTTTCTCTCCGTCTTCCTTTCTTTCCTTCTGTTTATTTCTTCCTTTCTTTCCTCCTTTCCCTCTTTCTTTCTTCTTTTCTTTCCTTCTTTCCCTCTTTGGAGAGGGCTGTCTCGGGCTGGTTGGTTCATGTTGAATGGTAGACTTAACAGCGCTGACGGACGGGACAGAAGAAGACAAGACAGTGCATGTGTCTGTCTCGTCTTCTGTCCCGTCTGTCAGCGCTGTTTAGTCGTACCCTCTTTCTTTCCTTCTTGCTTTCTCTCTCTCTCTCTCTCTCTTCCTTTCCTTCTTTATTATTTCTTACTTTCTTCCTTTCTTTCCTTGTATCTGGCCAGCCGCGGTGGCTCAGTGGTTATGGTGCTCGGCTGCTGACCCGAAAGACGCGGGTTCGAACCCGGCCGTGGCGGTTGAATTTCTTTGGAGGAGAAATTCTAGAGGCCCGTGTGCTGTGCGATGTCAGTGCACGTGAAAGAAACCCAGGGCGTCGAAATTTCCGGAGCCCTCCACTACGGCGTCTCTCATAGGCTTAGTCGCTTTGGGACGTTAAACCCCATAAACCTAAACCTGTCTCTCATTCTTTCCTTGTTTCTTTCCTTCTGTCTTTCCTTTTGTCTTTCTTTCCTTCTCTCTTTCGTTCTTTCTTTCTTCCCTTCGTTCTTTCCTTCTTACTTTCCTTCTTTCTGCCATTCTCTCTCTCGGTTACCTTCCGTCTTTCTATCTTCCTTTCCTACTTTCTTTGTCTCTTGCTTTCTTTCCTTCTTTTTTCCTTTCTTTCTTTTTGTCTTTCTCTCTCGATGTTACTTTCCTTCTTTCTATCTTTCTTTCCTACTTTCTCTGTCTTGCTTTCTTCCTTTTTCCTTTCCATCTCTCTTTGTATCTCTCATTCCTTGTTGCTTGCTTCTTCCTTTCTTTCCTTCTTTCTTTCTTTCCTTCTTTCTTTCTTTCCTTATTTCTTTATTTCATTCTTCCTTTCTTTCCTTCTTTCTTTCCTTATTCCTTTCCCTTTTTCTTTCCTTCTTAACTTTCCTTCTTTCCTTCCTTCTTTCCTTCCTTCTTTCCTTTTTTTCCCTTCTTTCCTTCCTTCTTTCCTTCCTTCTTCCTTCTTTCTTTCCTTCTTTTTCCTTTCCTTCTTTCTCTCCTTCCTTCTTTCTTTCCTTCTTTCTTTCCTTCCTTCTTTCTTTCCTTCCTTCCTTCTTTCCTTCATTCCTTCTTTCTTTCATTCCTTCTTTCCTTCCTTCCTTATTTCGTTCATTCTTTCCTTCTTTCTTCCTTCTTTCTTTCCTTGTTTCTTCCTTTCTTTCTCTCTTTCTTTGTTTCTTTCTTTGTCTCTCTTTCCTTCCTTCTTTCTTTCTTTCTTTCTTTCTTTCTTTCTTTGTCTCTTTCTTTCTTCCTTTCTTTGCTTCCTTCCTTTTTCCTTCCTTCCTTCCTTCCTTCCTTCCTTCCTTCTTTCTTACTTTCCTTCTTTCTTTCTTTCTCAACCTTGAGAGTAGTCTCACTATCATTAGACCTGTCTACAAGGTCTAGTTTGTGCGCCCTTCGCGGGCAGCCTCGTGTTTCACTGATCTTGAGGCTTCCGTGCCAGCTGCCATTTCATATGAGTGAACACTACCCCTGTTCCTCAGAGGATTCGGCCCCTGTCTACAGCCACAAAAATTTCTTTAGACAGTCAGCAGACTATCTAGAGAATTTTGCCAATAGACTGTATAGTCAATCTGTACATTTATGGCCATACTGTTAGTATATTTTTGCCTGCTGACAATCTATAGCTTATGAGTAGACAAAAGGAAGTACTTACAGGAAGTCAACAGAGTTCATGGGTTTAACGTTCCAAAGCAACTCAGGCCATGAGGGACGCCGTAGTGAAGAGCTTCGGATAATTTCGACCACATGTGCTTCTTTAGCGTGCACTGACATCGCACAATACACGGGCCTTAAGCATTTCGCCTCCATCGAAATACGAGCGCCGTAGCCGGGACCGAACCCGCGTCTTTTGGGACAGCAGCCGAGCACCATAAACACGGAGCCACCGCGGCGCAAGGCCTATAAAGAGTGCATCGAAATTCTTTAGCTCGTTTTTATAAGGGTACAACAGTTTCTCGTTACAGCCGATGAGTATTACGCACCAGACGCGCATAGAGTCAGCGTGACCACGTGGTTTTTGTTATGTCGGATCTGCCTTTCTTTGATAAGATGTTAACAGAAAATTGGCGGAAGACTGCCGCCACTGCACTCACTCAATAGAGCAGCCTGCCACTCTGGTATGTCAATAGTTAAATATGTCAATAGTATGTCAATAGCTTAAAGCAAGACAGTAAGAGCTTCATGCGACTTCTGACTTGTTGACTGGAAGCTCATTTCGGTTTCCGCGGCAAAACAACGCCGACGCTCGGGACATGCGGTGCTGGAAACGAAATTCCCGTGCCAACGGCTTTCACCACTGCTGGCTAACTCTGCGGTTGATACCGTGTTCAGGCAGCAAACCTTCGTGGAAGAGGACAAGCCAGCTGTCGGCGCAGGACAATAATTTTCTCTGGCACTCGTCACCAAGCCGAGGCCAATCTCCAAGAGGCCTACGTCAAAAACATACCTGTGACGCTGCTTAGGGCCAAGCCGAGCACCACGGTGGAGCACATGGAGAACAGGCAGCACCAGTAGGGAGACAGCCGGTACAGGGCGAGCACGTCCGGCCTCGAAGAGGGGTCAGCACTGCAGCAGAACAGTGGCCAATCACTTAGGGAAACCCCGTGGCTGCCACTATCGATTATGAAGTGGCCCTTGAGTCTCCATTTGAACGTGGTGGACTAACGCCGCTGGCACGCTCATTGTTTACTTATTTTCCGTTGGAAAACAAAAAACAACTATCGACAAACGAAAGGGCACAATAGGAAATGGGAGGAAGTCATCTCAAAACTGCTTCGCAGTAGTGTGATGTCAACTAAAACGCTACTACCCTTTCGTTGTCCACGCCTCCTCCTTGGGAATAAATCTGCATTCTGCCCCGTCGTGGAGAGCAAGCATAAAAGCACCGCAGCGCGTTATGGCGCTGATGTCGGCTACCGTACCGTCCTCTCGCTGCCTTCGCGGCTTGGGTGTTCATCAGACCCGCCTCTCTTCCAGCCGGACAGGCCGCACCTCTTCGGGTGCTTTACGATATACTCAATCTCAGCAATTCCTGGCGCCACTACCAAAGCTGCGATGAGCGTCGGGTATAAAGTGTGCATATGGGATAGTGTACGCTGAAAAAATAGTGTGCATTATAGTGTACAGTCGGGGACAAAAGTCTCTGGACCACGTAGTCCGCAAACGAAGCCCCTAGCTCTATAACAAGTCGCCGGCTGGAGACGACAGTTGTGGAGGTGACAGAACATGATTACCTTTCGCCTCCACATGTGTCATCTTCATTCGCCGAATAATAATATAGCTATCAGCCTCGTTTGCGGAGCACGTGGTCCAGAGACTTTTGTCCCCGTCTGTACATGTGCCAAACGCTATTGAAAATTGTTATTCAAAATCCAGACTGACCATACGCTCTCGCTACGTATGCTATTTACCGAGTTTACCGAGCGCGGCATTTGAGTACGCTATAGTTTCCAAAATGGCGGCGCCCTTCGAAGCAGAACCCCTCGCTTCGAGCCGGGTGCGTCATTGTCACTGGCACACTCACTTTAAGATGCGAAGAATACTGTACCTTTGTTGAGAGCCCCTTTGAGACCACCTTTAGACGAATCCTTGGGAGTGAATATGTAAGCAGCTCTTATTTGTTCTATAATTGTGCTAAACGAATCCGACTTGGATTATGGCGTCACCCGCTCGGATGGTGATAAACTGCCGTAACGCGCAATTTTAGTAAGAAAATCCAAAGCTTCATGCCATTCCACTTCACAGAGAGACCTGCTGGAACCGGCGCTGGTCACCTAATCAAGTGATGCGGAATTTTAAAATTCAGGTTGTCCACATTTTTGACCCACCGACGGTGCCCCTGGACTCCCACTGTTTGCAAACAGCCCGAAGTGAATTCTTTATTTGCTACGGACGAGGCATTTCCGCTCTGCTGCTTCCGTTCTCCTCCTCTTTCACGCCTGCGCTCTAGGAGTAAAAGAAGAGGGAGATAGAAAAGCAGATACCTAACAGTAAGGTGAAAAAATTATGAGGTGCTCTTAACACTCCATACGTGCGGAAATGCGAAAGCTGTGCGAGGTCCGCCATTTGAACTTGCGTCTTGAATATGGCTAAGTGGCCGAGCTGGCGTCTGCTGCGTTACTGCGCACGTGCCATGTGGAGCGCCAGCGTGGTACATTGAGAGGGCGTTTTCAGTGGATGTCGCATGATGGCGCTATGACACACCGAGCAAAAAATTAGATTGATCGGAAACGTACTTTGGTACTCGCTTAATTGCAACATCTGTAATTTATCTGCTCATAATTGCTCATGTGCGCCTCACTACATATCTCGAAGATAGGTTTTTGAGACAGCTTTGTACCCACTACACGCGCCTTTATTCAGTTGCGAACGTGGCTTCCTTATCTGGATGCACCTGTGTGCCTCCCAGACTTTTGATGTTTTTGAGGGTGGGGATATGCAGGGGCACGGTGGGCTCGTATTACACAGTCTGGTGTTTTGAGGCATAAGCGTACTCAGATTTTCCTTGCCGGTACTATTTCCATGCAAAAAAAAAAAACGTCGTAGCGCAGTGGAATTGTCCCCGTCGCGCAGATGTGAAAGCGCGACACTTCTGTCCACTCCACTCATAAGGTAAGAAATACTTTCGTGTTAAAAGAGACCGTCATCGCTTTTGAGACACGTAGTTGTGTGCATGGTGGCGGGCAAGGATATCATTTGCAAAGCAGTGCCAGCGCTTCGAACAGTAGGCCGGGTCACTGAATTCCTTGGAAAGGTACAAAAGGGACGCCTGGAAGTTCGAGTTCTGGCGTATACTCTACCGGTAACCAGAGAGCCACAGTGCTTTTGTTTTTTTCTTCAACCAGTTTAGCTGCAGCACCTCACGAAAAAATGTTATGGCTATAAAACTGGGGATGGGTATGGCATTTTGTCGAATGCCCTCTCTGGGAAGCACCCATTTGGAATAAGGTTTTGTTTCTCTTAAGTTTCCACTCGATTTGTGTTCTGTGTGGAGGTGTTGGGCCGCTCAGTTAGGCTTGACGAAGCGTCCACTTGCATCAACTTCGCGGCCTTGCGAGCAATTTCTCTAAGAAGGGCTAATTTCTCTGGAGTCACAGTATCTGACTTGCTTTGTTAAAGCGATGTTGCTCACGTACCACTTCAGGTGCACGCTGATTGGGCACACCAGAATGACATCACACATGACATCATGGCCACGCGGACCGGCCACAGGGCCAATCCCAGATTGATCCCCACAGAGCGACGTCACTCGTTAGATCGCGAGTCATCCACTGGAGCTTACTTGTGGCGTTGATGCGTGTGTAGCGGCACACACGCAACATACATCCACACCCCTACTCAGAAGAGGTCAGAGTGGGTCAGGGATCAAACACAAGTTAATGACATCCTAGTCAAAATCAAGAGGAAGAAATGGGGGCTTGAGCTAGGGCATGCAATGCGAAGACAAGATAATCGATGGTCCTTAAGGGAAACGGACGGAGTTCCAAGAGAAGGCAAGCGTAGCAGGAGGCGGGTGAGTGGATGAAATTAGGAACTGTACAGGGATAGGGTGACCGCAGCTGGCAAAGGACAGGGTGAAATGGAGAGACATGGGAGAGGCCACTGCCCTGCAGTGGGCGTAGTCAGGCTGATGATGATGATGACTGACGTGACGATTTCGCACCGCGGCAGCTGTTGCTGAACTTCGCATTGCTGCATATGCAGATGTCCGGCCAAGCTTTTCTTAACGGTCTCGTTAATGGCCTTCAGGGAGGAAGCGAAAACGGGACAATCAAAACGTCTCACCGGCTGAAGTTTGCCTGCGGCGACGTCTCGTTCAGCGTTGTGTTAGCGGCACATCTGTCGACGGTGTAAGCCATGGAGAGTGCCTCCATCTTGGACAGGAAACGACCGGCCGTCTGCCACGTCTGAAGGGCGAAGACTCCGAGAGCAGCCCATGCCGTCCCCTGCGCAGCGGATACGAGAAGCCCCGAGAGGAACGCGGTCACGGCCGTGTGATCCGCCGCACTGTGGCTGCGTTTCGGTGGAGGCGAAAAGGCGCCCGTGTGCTGCGCGATGGCAGTGCGCATTAAGGGTGGTCGAAGTTAGTCCGGAGCTCTCTATCATGGCCCCACTTTCTCTTTTTCTTCTTTCACTCTCACCTTTCTCCCTCTCCTCACGGGGCGGTTCGGATGTACACCGAGATGTGAGATAGTTACTGCTCCATTTCCTTTCTGCAGAAGCAATTTTCACCTTGTCGGAATAGAGGCAGAGCCTCAAAGGAGGGAGGTGTCTCACTTACTTATTCTTGCAAGACCTTTGCTTAGGCCTGAAAAGGTGCCAACCATGAGAAACGCCACGCAAAAAAGGGGGGTTTAAAAAGCGTGAAAATAGTGCCAAGAA